>NC_037543.1:17572572-17595810 GCF_001531365.2 Cynara cardunculus var. scolymus
AAAACCCTTGGTCTCACATGATCCCAAGTCTAATATATATATATATATATATATATATATATATATATATATATATATATATGTTTTTATGTTTTAAAAGGAAACAAGTAAAAGGACCACCATATTATCCTTGTTTTGAAATAACAATATTAAGTGGAGTTAGGACAAAGGGATTTAAAACGTAACAAAAGAGAAACCATAAAATGATTGTACATGTAATTATTTCGCTTGGGGAATCCAATTTGAAATTTTCAATAACCACAAAGACGAAATCTACAATTTACTCTAGAAGTTATATACACAGGAGGTAGATATAGATATAGATATATGTATATGTAGTACCAAATAGAGATGATCAAAAATCGGTCCCGGTCCCTGTCCCTGTCCCGACCAAAAACCCAAGGCCCGATTAATGTACTTTGTAACCGGTTATGAGAATTGGTCCAGTCCCTATCCCGGGCGAGGCCCAACCAGCCCTATTCTTTTTTTAAAAACGACTTTTTGCATAATCTTCTAAGTCTTTTAAAGAATACAAAATGTTATTCTAATACATTTGGAAATATGTATTTGGATCAATTAAATACACTTAAAAATACGTTTTTTTGCGAGAATACGAGCCAAAATCACGAATTATAACAAGAATTGTGAATGTTTGTGAGTTGATATCTTTTCCTATACACTATATGACTTATATATAGTGAACATAGGATAAATGAGACAAAAAATAATCAGAAATAGAAAGAAAAAAAGCGGTCATCTTTTGTGTATTGATAATAAAACGGTAATGTTTTTGAAAAATTGAGTCCGTTTGACGAAAACTATAACCGGACAGCTGATCCCAATCGATCCCAATCCTCCACCGTTCCCATTTGCCATCTCTAATATCAAAGGTGACATTTTGATGAATTCTATATCAACATCATTTAAGTTATATATGCATATTAATTGTTGAAACTTGAAAGCAATCCGTCGGTACCAAAATCATTAATTTTAATTCAAATTGATAATAAGTGGGTTAAAAATGTATTTTCGGTCAATTGTGACATCACAGCCAATTTCAACATGTATCTACATCATTTATTTATTTATTTTGATTAACTTGGATATTCAATCCATTATGCGAGCCGATTAATCACAAGACGACCACCTGTTTTGCAGATAGCCCGGAGTCACCGTATTTGAACATCCGTGGCCACAAGGAAATTTTTATTTCTCCTTGGATTTAAACTTGGGACCTCCTGATACGTTTTATCTTTGTAGCCAAACTCAAACCACTCAAACACTATCCTTATACATTTCGAAAGGTCTTGGGAACAAAGATCACAAAAAGGTCCAATTTTATAGATGGATCCAAATGTTAAGTGGATTAAGACATGTATTTGGAGTCAAGATCCAAATGTTAAGTGGGTTAATACCCAATGTATTGCTCTTCTTATGAAAATTGATATAATGCATCTCATTAATATTGATCTTTAATTATGATTGATATGATGATCCTTTTTTACCCTTCTCACCTGGACCCAACCTTCGAATGTTTAGACATCATCATTTGACTACGGATTTAAGCCATAACACACAGTTTACTTCAAGGACCATTATGTGTGTATGTGTGTATATATATATATAAACATAAATATATTAGCGTTATATATAAAATATGGATTGAATAAAGGAAATTATCATCAGATACTTGTATACAAAAATTCAAATCATGACCATACTTATTGATTATATATCTCTCTATATCATCCTTCCTCAACCACGGAAAACATAGGTCGCAACATCACATGCCCTTTTTATAACCTCCTCCGACCAAATCTTTGCCCTGCACCAACCAACACTACTTTCCCTATGGCTCCCGTACGAACTCCACAAACCACCGCCACTGCCAAACCCACCGCCAACCACCGCCAGTCCACTCCACCTCCGCCACCACCCACATTGCCATTGTCATTGCCATTGCCGCCTCTTGTGCTGACGTCTCCGGTTTTTTGCTCTCCAGGCACCGACTCGACACCACCGTCGAAGGAAATCTTGGTGGCGATTGTTGCCATTAGCGCACATCTCGAGATGGATGCGTCTTGTTTCCGTGCGTTCTGATAAGCTCGGAAGCCACCATGCAGCTTCTTCACGGTTCCCCACATTCCATGACGGACGCCTAACTTAGCCACATCTCGAGGGATTCCCATGTCTTCACAATGCAACAGTATTACTTCACATGACGAAAGCACTCCGTCTCCTTTTCGGGATTGCACTGTATTCAATTTACACATATACCAATCAGCATAACACTTAATTCACAACTCGATGCATAAATCCCATCTTCTCTACTCCCTCGGTCCCAAACTACTGTGTTCTTTATTAGCATCCTATTTTTTGTATTTGTATTTCTTATTGTGCCTTTTGATGCAGTTATTAATGTTTCCTTGAAAACTAAATACAATTAAAAGTAATTTGATCGACATTCAATTTCAGAAAATGACAAGTAACAGAGGACGGATGGAGTACTTACCAGGCCTGATCACCCAGCTCGAGAAGTAATGGTCAACACGCCTCGGCTTGTCACGCCGCCGCAGAGCTGGATACGGCACTCCCTGCACCAATGTAGCTTCATATAACATCTAATATAGCATCCTCGGTAATTAACAAATGCACCGGTCAACAAAGATACGATTAACATAAGGATGAAATGCAAGAGTGTTTAACCTGGATATCCAATCCACTACGCAAACCAACTAATCCCAGGGCGACCACTCGCTTCGCGGGTAGCCCGGAGTCACCGCATTTGAACCTCCGTGGCCACAAGGGGATTTTTATTCCTCCTTGGATTCGAACCTGGGACCTCCAGGCACTTTTGACCTTTGGAGTCCAAGCTCAAACAATCGGGCACCACCCTTTAGCCCAGAGTGTTCGATATTTTTAAACCCACAGCATTTGGTTTTTCATTCCAAGCTGACCACACTTGTAAAAACAAGGTCAAGAAAAATGACTTGCAAGTATGAGAGATCATTGACAAACTACGAAAAATATAAATCCAAAAGCAACCTTCATACTCGACACTTTATGTCTAAATATTATTCATCTTCCAAAATCAGTGTTCTTTTCGCATTTTCAAATACAGTAATTGACACTAAATTACTCTGAAGTATGCACCATCTAAGGGGTTGTTTGGCAGTTGTCAAATGGTTTGGTGCAGAATGATTAAGTGGTCAGAATGATTAAGAAACTCTTATAATATAGTGCAAAATGAAACATAATTGTTTGGTAATTATTCAGAATGAAATTAGGGTGCCGAATAGCTAAGGGATGCCCAAGATACAAAATCATTCAGATGGTTTTAGAACCATTAAGAGGCAAACTTTTTTTTTTGCCAAACAAGATTCACCTCTTAGCGATTCAGAGGTTGCCTCTTAATAAAACTATTAAAAGGTAAACAAACAACCCCTAACTTTGATTTTCTAGGACTAATGTAAATTCTGTTCAGTTTTTTCATTCTTAAGAGTAATGAGATAAAAACTATAAGCGATTGTCTGAACTTGACTTATCGTTACAAAGAAACCATCATTCTTACAAAAAACTTAAAAGGACACTATACGTCACAACAATGAGGGGTTTTGGAGAAAAAAATGTCAAGAAAGATAGTCTGCTCGGCTTCTCATGCTGCCGTAGAGGTGGATGCGGCACTCTGTGCACCAATTTAGTTTCATATAACATCTAATATAGCAGAGTGTCATATCCACCTCTATGATTAGTGTAGAACGAAGCATTTGAAGAACGGTTAGAACCAAATAACAAGATGAGTTCATGTGTGTTTTTCATTTAAAAAATTGAATCATGTATTTGATGCATGAAAAGAATTTGTGGGTGTGAATACACCGTGCGATGAATATCAGTTATCATGTATTCGCGGTTCGACCGTTTTGTTGGCTAATGCTTCCACATTATAAAGGATCAGTGGTAAAGCCCAGGGGTATATGGAAATGGTTCATGGTTCCCCAATGCTTTGCAAGACAATAATACAAGAAGAAAACGGGAGTTTGATTAAAGTCATTAGAAATCTAAACTTAATGTAGTATTGTTGCCCCTGGTTTTTCTGAGTTCAATTTTGGCCATAAAGCAAATGTGATAATTGATCTGTATTGTAGAGTCCACATCCGCTAGAATTAGACTATTTTTGTACTCAATATGTGGAACCTCTTCTCTCCTCAAGGGCTCATTTGGAGAGTAATGTAATGGGATTCCACACATTCTCACAATGTGGATTCAATGAGATCCATTACAAAGAATCCATTTACAATTTTTCTCGTATTTCTTGGGTTGGTTGATTTTCTGTTTAGTTTTTCAGGTCTTTTTGTGTTCCGATCTCATCCCTGTGATTTAATTTTCAGAACTTGTGTACCCTTGTTATGCCGATCTAAGACTACAAGTTCGAACAGAACAATTACCCTTACCTTTGTAACGCAGTAGTAATTCTTCCCAGCTTCCCATATCCTACGACCAATGATATATTCTCTATCACTGCAAAAAAAGGGGAACTGCATATGTAGGAATAAAAGTAACCTGTTAGATTACGAAATGTTGGTACCTGTATGCAGGAGTGACTACCTACTTATTCAGATGTGAATCAATGAATGTGCATGTGCCTACTGCCTACAGAACCTTTTTTATCCAGTGGACAATCATCGTCCCAGTATGAGGACACTCTTCCAATATCTTGAAGTAAGTCAGCATCGGATCCCATTTAGGTCGAAACTCGTCATCCCAGAAAAAATCTCTAACTAACTCAGGTGTTGCATCTTCAAAAACAGTTCTGCTACGGTACACAACAGGGCCAGTCTGATAAAATCAAAGAAAAGAAAAATAGGTGAAAAAGGAATTAAACAAGCTCTCAATCCTCAAATATGAAGTTAAACACAGACCATTATACTGTCACAGTTATTTATTTGGCTATGGTACATGATCCCACCAATTTTAGCTCATCAATCCTACTTTGCAGCCAAAAAAATGTATTTAATTGACGAGAACCCCTTAGTATAATGATATCATGTTAATGCTCATTAATGGCAGCTTTTGGCTGGAAAGTAGGAGCAATGAGCAAAATGTTATCGGAGGATGAAGTACAGAGGCCAAACGGATAACTCTAATAGTGAAGCGACCAAAATTTATTTTATTCATCCGTACAAGGGTGAAGAGACGAGGTAGTTTTGGCCCACTTCAGACCATAAGGTAGAGATACCAAATGGCCTTTGGCCTAGCGGTATGTGAGTCCTTGGCCTCCTACGAGGTCAAGGGTTCAAACCTCACCAAAGGTGAGGAGGGTGTGTGATTTTATTTATTCTATTTGCCATATATAAATATTATATACTTCAAAAAAGAAGGTAGAGATGAAGGAAAAAAAGAAGCAACAGGCAGTTTCTTTTTCATAACTGTGTGCAAGTTTAATGTAAAATGTGGAAGCTTTAGCCTCCACTCTTAAAAAAATTAGACGTTATAATATCATTTACTTATGTTACTGTTACATTGATCAATTTTACTGATATCAGCTTAAAGGCCATGTGTTTATAACATTGGAAGCGACAAGATTTACTATTGTGAACACCTAATACAAAGTAGGCATGTTCACTCTAAATAGAAGTACATATTGCTCATACATAAACCTTGAAAGCACGAGATTGAAGCTCTTTTGTGATTCTATATCCAAATTCCATGGATCTAGAACGCATATGAGCAGGAACTCTATTTGAGTTAGACGGCTAATATCCCTAGGACACGCATAAAATATGCAGCAAAACTTGGACAACCAAAAAATAGCCTGTAGACAAGATGAGTGTAGCAGATATGTGTATGCTCATGTCATATCTACCCGATACAATCACTTACCGTTGCTATGATCAGTTTCCATGCACACATTTATACCAAATACAAGTTTTTGGAATGCGAAAAAAAAGAGTTAAAGAGAACATTTTAATGAAATTAATGTCAACATTTACCTCCGGCTCATAGCGCCAAGCTTGACAAGCCATGTTGGAGGTGGAGCGTTCCATCATACTCTGCCAAACTGCATCCTTACCATCAAGAAGCTGCAACAAATATTCTAGATCCTTCTCCGTGACAACATCATGGTCTCCTCCTGAGTTTACAATGCTGCACCTGTGAACGGAGCAGAATTAAATGATTTGGTGGAATTGAGTGATCTAGACAAACTCAGATACCAATAACTTAATTCAACCAACCACAGGCAAACACAGCAAGTCTTTGACCACTCCAATTAATATCCCACTATATAAACATGCTGCCCAGCAAAGTAAAGTAAAGAATAAACAATCAAATTATATCACACAAAAATTAGTTTGACCCAATAAACAATCGTTATCACATTTTTAACATAGAGCTGGCTTCATATGGTATGTCACTTGAAGCAGGATGCACTTCATATTTGTATTAAGCAGTTTTCAGCAACAGTTGAATGATCAATAGATTTCCTATCTAAAAAGGAAAAAAATACACAAATAAACTACTTCTTCCCCAAGGAAATAAGTAAAAAGAGCTAAATTAGAGGCAAGTCATAGGCAATTTCAATCAACAAAAAATAACAAAAGGATCAACATGTGCTAATCCGTTTTGTGACAGGAGAAGAACACTGGAAAGAATTAAATCAAATCAAATTTGACGAGAGAATATCAAGATGATTACACCACCAATTAAACATACTCAACTGTCATCCCTTACAGTGAGGAAGATAACACCAAAAACACACTCGAGGAAACTGCACAAACATTTTATCACTAATGCAGTGAGTAATGCAAAAGCAGGAACCAAAAAGAACCAGAAACTTGATCAAAAACAACTAAGTAAGTATGCCACTTACAGAAATAAGGTAAAAGATAGCAGTTATAAATTATTTTTCTTCTTTCCAATCAGTAGAAAACCGATAAATACTTGGTTAAACTTTTGAAAATAATTAAGTCATCCAAAATTCCTAAAGAAATAGTAATGTACTGCAGAAGATTCACATGACTGTGGAGTGTGTTAAACAGAATCATCTCCAGAAAGAGAGAATACAGAAACAACATTTTTTCAAATTAGTTGGCTATGATCAGTCATCGGTCATGAATATAAGAAAGAGAGGAAGGACCAGAGAAGACAAGGTTAACATATGGTCTGTAAAGCAAATAGAAAGTTACCTGGCATCTTTCATTTAAGAAGCACAAGTGGGGTTGGACAGATATGGTAGCAACACGTCCAATATCTCATGGTAATATTCAAAAGATCAGCATCTTGATGTCTGATGTAATCTACTTGATTATAGTTTCCAATTACCCTCAAGTGACTATGGGATGGTCGGGTTGTGTGACAATGAAAGATCATGCTCTGACCATCAGCAACGTCCAAAACATATCTATAATGTGTTTGTATTGGCATAGAGGATAGAAAGGAAAGAAAAGAGGGAGAAGGGATAACATCCATGTATTGGACGAGTAGAAAGAGCACAATACGGCAACTCTGGAAATTATATCAAGTTCAAGCAAGAAAACTTTGACCAGATAGCTTTTGCAGCAGAACCAAAGAGAAATATTGTAATGGGAAATAAAGAAAAAGCAAATGTTAAGTCATAAATTATAATACTTCTAGAAGCTTAAGTTACATGAGTAGGCTTCAGTTTTGAGCAGGTAATAATTATGTTCGTGTTGGTCAACCAGAAAACAGAAATCTATAATCTTCAACATCAGAACTCTCAGAGAAGAGTTGAGAAATCAAATCTATGTAAGCGAAGAAAGGTTAGCAGAGAAAAAGATGGCAAATAACAAACAAAGGCTGCACAGCTAATAGCCTAATACCATAGCAAATTTTGCATCTTTGGCAACTGACCAAGCAGAAGTCTTTGCATGACATGTGATTTACCTCAGCAACTTAAATCAAATCAAGAATGAGTACCTGATGTTAAAACAATGACCCTACATGTTGAAGTAAGAGCTATATTAGAATTGAGTCCACTAACCCCTAGTTATATTGGCCATATAATTACTTTCGCATTTTGTTTAGTGCATTTAGCTCCAAGACATAATCATTTTTATTAGATTCCACATTCAATATAATCAAGCTTTCAGATCCTTAATAGACGGTACCATGGTTCTAGCTTACAACTTCGTATCCAGCATCTGAAAAGTCTAACTGAACAGTCCTCATTACTTCGTGCCACAACTTGGAGTCTAGCTACTTAGCCGTCTCGCGACCCTAACCAGCCAATGCATTTCGCAGTTGATGGCCATAATAGTTAGAGCTTCAGACTTCCATTTATTTTGTTTTCCTTTCTGTTCTATTCAGCTGGCATCATCTAGATCCGGTCTGTTCTGCCAATATGCAGCTTCTGAGACCCCTCTCAAGCTTTGCAGACCTGATTACAATCTTACTCTGCCGATAGTAACTTTCCTAGGCTTCACCGACCCTGTCTCTGGTCTGCCTCCAACAAGGCTTAAGAAGTGCATCTACCCTCGTAGGTTCAACTACCTGCTATGCTGTAAAAATCGCGATATATCGTCGATATATCGGCGATATATCGGATATCGGCCTTAAAAAAAATATCGGTTCGTAAATATCGCCCAAAATATCGTTCCCGATAATATCGGCGATATTGTCCGATTTTTTCCCGATATTTACCGATATTTTGAGGTAAATATCGACCGATATATCGATATTGTTTAGGGTTCGATTTTTTGGGCTTCTCTCATTTTATAGGCTTAGATTTTTTGGGCTTCTTTTATTTTATGGGCTTAGATAAGTATAAGTTAGGTCTCAAAAATCTTCTACCATTTCCTTCACCGCTTCACGACAACGGTCTGCTTCCATTCCCTTTCTTTTTCATCTTTACGACTCGAGGAAAGAACCGAGTAATCGACAGCAACCAGCAACAACAGCAAGTCAGCAATCGACAGCAAGTCAGCAATCATCTTTTCTCGTACGAGTAATCGACAGCAACAACAGCAATCGACAGCAAGTCAGCAACAGCAACAGCAATCGACAGCACCTGAGTTCCTTGGTGATGATCATCATGTTGGAGATGAAGGGGACGAAGAGGAAGATTGGGAAGCTAACCTAAACGTAGAAGTGAATGTATTGGATGATGTTGACTCGGATGCCGAACCTATTGCTTGCGATTAGCTTGTTTTTGAACACTTTAGATGATGTGATGTTTTATTTTAATTTTGAAACTATATTTCTAAACTCTAATTAATGCATATTATATATATAATTCTAAGAAATATTATGTTAACCGATATTTCCGATATATCAACGATATATCACCGATATAACCGATATATCGAATATCGGTCCTGACCGATATTTCGTATTCTGACCGATATAACAGCATAGCCTGCTACAAGCATCATCCTAGCATAGAGGGAAATTGAGGTTGTATATGATATCAGAGCACATTATTCCATATGTGCATGCACATATTACTCACATGCATGGCCCATACAAAAGACAAGTAATATATCTGTTAAGCCTTAACAAAACGACGACACAAGAGGGGCATTCAATATCTTTCTTTAATTACAAGATCAAGATTAATTTATCTCTATATAATATTTCTTGAGATTAGCAATCCAACACAAGTACAAGTATGTATAATCTGGGCAAAAATCCATCAGCAGCAAGTTGGTTTAAGTTGGAATCCCAAAGATCTGATGCTAAACAATTAATGCAATGGTGAAAAAGTGACAGTGAACTCTAAGAAAAAAACCAATGTACGACCTGTTTCAGCTAATCAGAAAGGACCTACCTTAAGACCTTCGATTTCACATTGCAGATCACAGTTAGGTCCTTGTAGCAGTCCACATGAAGTCAATGACACATTATTCGTCCAGATTGCTTAGACTTTCATGTTCCATTTTTTTACCATTTATTAAAGTTTCATTTAGCAATAGGTGAATGAAGAACCACTTGCAGCCAAGAGTATCACTGAGACCCTTCAGTGTAAAATGGTATTAAGAAGATAATTAGACTTGAGAAGAGCAAAGAGCCATATAAGATGATAAGGTTAATGCCAAGAGATCAGGATGGGAAGCATGCTCACACAAAAAACAAATGTAAAATCACTTCATATCAGCGAGAGCATATGGTATTTCCTAATGGTACAGATACCAACACTATCACACTAAATAAAAGAGACTGGTATTTCCTAGTGTTACAGATACTACCACTATCACACTAGATAAAAGAGACGATATACTTCGTAATAACATTAAAGATCCTAAATATTCAGTTATTCACCAACCTAAATTACTCGAATCCTAAATCTCCTACTATTCTTGCTAATGGTAAAATATACATCTCTCTCTAATTAATAAGTATAACCCAGATAACAAATATTGTCTTAACCAATCACTTCAAATCTGATGGTGTGATTATGGTAAATACAAGCAAGATCATACATATACACAAACCAACTCTAACTAGGTTATTTATGGAACCGGCATTAAGCATGCAAGCATAGCACATGTTAAATACTTTCTTCCCACATCACCACCAAAAAGAAACACTAATAAAAGACAACTACATTGTTGGATAGGATGGAATTAATTTCCCACAATTACAACAATCTACCTAATTTAATTAGTTTACCCAGTTTACTATGTGAATATATGTCACTATTACCAAATGTGTGAAACCACACCGCGCCCAAACGATTGGACTGTCGCATAGTGCATAGGTGAAGCCATTCAACCTTAAGCCCGTCACTTACCAAAACTAGTAACCTCCTGGTCAAAACACATAACAGAACCAACTGGCAAGTGGTTCAACGAGTCAGCCAGGTTTTCTATTAGAAAAGCTCAAACTGTTTCTTCAGCATTTACATACAGAGAAGCCTACCAGTTCTACGGATTAAATTAAAACCCCTCTTATATCTATTATGCTCTCATAAAACAAATTTTAAATGCAATGACACACAGTTAGTGCCAACTAATCCTTCTCCGTCTCTCCAAACATAATTTAAGGCATAAGAATGAAAAGAAAGAAAAATAAATAAACAATATAGTGTAAATACTGTTCTTATTACAAATGGTCTATGTAATTAATCATCAATTATTGCAGGTTCCAACATTTTCAGCTTTTTATTCTACGCACAACCTCCGAGCATGGATAAAGGATCATTCAGGTACATAACCTTAAATAGGATTTTAACTAAATCGACGACCTCCTGGCTTATTAAAGAAAAATGGCTCCATACTCATAAGAAGGTCATGTATTTAATTAAAATCTCATTTTAAGGTTATATACCTAAATATACCAAGAATAGATTACAACTAAGCCACAAGTAATCCAGCTTGAAAGTGGAACATCATGCTAAGACAGTATACAGGCACCCATCCATTAACCACATGAGCGCATAGCCGCATACAATAAATACACAAATTCACATTGCATACAGCATGCACACACAGATTCTCAAGTCTTTCCTCCAAACTAGGTGGGAAAGCTGAAAAACGCTTGGAAATATAAATGACCTAATAATATCCCCGAAACACTAGAAAAAAGAATAGGATCCCTAAGCGTCTCGGCACGTCCGCCGATCTGAACCCCTCTCCTGCACTACACCAGTATCTGATATATTACATGACCATACCCCCCATGTTAATCTTGGCCTACCCTACCTCACCTGACTCCCACTTCATGATCCAAGTTTGCTCTCATCTAAGTATATAAAAGTCAGCTCTCAAGATGTTACCATCGCAAGTAATATTACCATTCCCACCCCCACCGCCCCCTGGAGACTCTCAAAATTAAGCCTCTATGTCCACACATCCACCTTAATTTTCGTCTATCAGTACAAAATGTTTCCTGTTGAATAGCCAAGTTCTCACCATACAACATAGTAAGTCTTAACTGTGAAGCCGACAGAACAAAAACAATTTGAGTTACCTAGTAAAAGTCTGGAGTGCAAGAGGAAAAAACTAAAGCACAATATACTCCGAAGCAGAAGCTCAAATACGGTGGCAAGAAGAATTAGAATCCTACTGCAACATTAGCCATAACTTGTGTTTTATCTAAAAGCTTAGGGCCCAATTATGTAGTGCTTACTAATTGCAATCTAATAATATACACGAATAAGGTCAAATATATCAAAGACTCCATAAAAAAAAAGAAACAAGTACACGGAATAAGTTACACAAATACGAAGTCACCATGTAGAAACAAGCATCCCTGTATTTTATTAGCACAATCTTGTATTGGCATAGTTACTATTAAAGATTGTTTCCACATCAAAGGGAAATTGCCTAAATATAAAATATTAACATAATGGAGATGGTCTCATAAAATTGGGGTAAGCTACATATCCTTCATTATATTTTCCTCAGTTTTGAGGCAAGTTATACAGTCAAAATGAATCTAGTGGATCATCCTTGTATTTTATTAAGGTGCCCCACATGTTAACTACCACAGCTTCCTTCGCATATGATTACCTCCGAAACTAGGCCCAAAACTTCTAATATATCTGCTCTATTAGAAACCTAAGCTTTCAGGAAATTAATTTTCAGTATGTAAAAGTTAGCTAGTAAATATCAAGACGGCGCAAGAGAAAAATCATGCTGCCTCCACAAACTGGGAAATTTTCCATGGTAGAGGTGCCTCACATCTGCAACCTTGCAAGTCAAAAACTCGCTAAAATCATGGAACCAATATTATACATCCAAAGGATATCTAACTTCTCTTCCTACAGCTACATGGTCAAGTACACTACCCAAAAACTGCAACCAGATAAATTAGCTGTTCAAACCCTGACTGCAACGCTTAAGAGTACTAAATTATCAGCTACAATGGATCATACGTAGTCCGACCCAAACTTGATTAAACACAGGGGTCCAAAAATTTTGAATGAGCACACACGAGTTTTGCTCCTACAAAGAGGTAAAATCACTTAAGAAGGATTACACCATTAGCAACCCTAATTACAATCAGAAATTATCATATAGAAAGAAATATTCCAATAGGTAGACCTTCAAATCACATTATAACCAAACAATCTTGCATAAACTCACAAATAAGACCCTAAACAACCAACCACACTTGCATAAACTGTGTAACGTACCCAAAAAAAAACTTTACATGAGCTATATCACGTATCACGTTAGGAAAAGATATCAAGAAGGTAAAGTTCAAGAATAAATTATACTAACTTGATGTCAACGCCACTTTCGTCAACGTACTGAAGGGCCGGCAACGACTCCCCTCCCTCCACCGCACGCAACGGCGACTGGTCATCCTTCCGCTCCTTCTCCCTAAAGTTTGACCACAGCCTGCGGCCAACAGAAAACGCAGAAAGCGCGGTGAAGGCTAGCCAGAGGCGGCGAGCACCAAAACCTGGTGGAGCCGTCCAAGCGAACCCTCGCAACTTCGAACGAAAACCTAAAAATACAAGGCTGGTCCACCGTGGCGTCCAGGCCCATCCGATCACAACCCCGACCATCACCGCCACCCAAATCGGGACCGCACAAAAGAAAATGTCGACGAATGTTTCGATCAAAGCCGGTTTATTGATGAAATCCATCAAATTAACGAAGTAATTTTGATCCTCCATAAATCCGATCACTTGATCAGTTGATCAATTATTAACATAAATACAATACGTGATCGACTTTGGAAGAACCGTCGGAGTTCAAATCCAATCGGTGCCGGAGTAGGATTACAGAAAGAGATACGAATTAAAGATAAGAGAGATAGGGGAAAGTTAAAAAAGGGATAGTACGGAAATATGACGTGGCAGCCGGTGAGTTTATTTGAAACTTCAATGGCGCGTGAATTACACTCGCAGAGGAATACATGCTGATTTAAACGGAAAGTGGCCTACACGCGGATGAAAGTCGCGTGGAGTGTCGGTGCAGCGTAGAAGTTTTGAGTTTTAGAAGATGCCTTTATACCCTGGACATGGTCCCCAATGGAGTAGGTGCCTTCTTAAGCCCCCTTCTTCAATTGTACAACTTTTAATGCCCAATGTACAAATGCTTTTGATCCAATATATTTTCATTTTGTGTTGTCCCTTGTGAAGTTCTTATGCTCGTATAAGGTTGGTTGCATTATTGGATTTTTGATTACCGTATAAGTCATTTAAAATACTTATTGTAATGTTCGGTTTTAAATTTATTGATTGGGTTTCGAAATAAATAACAATGAAATATTTAAGGGAAAAATCTTATAGTTAATGGAAGTTGAGGGACCAAAGGTGAAGTAATGCCACCTGACTTGTGATTTAAAATGTTTGGTCCAATTAAATGGTTGGATTTTTTTTTGGTTTTGAGAGGCCTTCACATAGGGGGAGGAGGTAGAGTGCATGACTATGTATTGCCTCACCCTCCTCTCCTTAGAAGTCATATATAGCTTGAGAGGAAAAGGGAGAGGGGTGCTAGTGGTTTTCATTAAAAGAAGAATGAAAGATTTGGATAAAGGTTCAGTGAGATATCGATTGATATTGGACGAGGTGAGCTTTTACAAAGCTTTTGTAAAATACGTGTTATTACCTTTCACGTGATTTACTTTGATACATGAAATTATGTGATGTATTTGGATTCAAAAATTATATATGTTAAGGGGTGCTCATCGCCCAAGCATCGGGAGATGAGGGGGTGCTCATCGCCCAAGATTTGGGAGATGAGGAAGTGTTCATCATCTACGCTTGACTAGGGAGTTTATTCATCATTTAAATCTTGATAGTTGGAAGGTTAACTGCGATAGATGGCGGGGCATCCGCGATGGTTCTATTAGTGAGATCAGAACTGAATTCATTAACATTTTGACCTATTTGATGCGATGAGTTATATGAGAATGTGTTAAATAAGTTATTGGGTTACTTGATACGACAAATTTGTAATGTCTCATCTTTTAGATGGGACATAAGAGGTTTGTTATATCAAAAGGTGGTATATGTGTTATTACTTCAGATATGAGTTTATAATTGTGTTTGGTGGTTATTCACTCTGTAATAGCAGGCAAGAAGGGAATTCACTCACTAGATCTTTCGGTCTAACCCTCATTTTTTGTGTTGTAAATGGTGCATTACAGGTTAGGTAACCTGATGATAAGGGAAATGAAATTTATGAAGAGATTATATGATTGTCTGCATGTGGATATTTGGGATAATGTGTTGTAATTTGTACCTGCATGCTACTTATAAGTTCAGGTTTTGTATAGAGATTTTGGAAGAAGAAAGTATTTGGTAGGTTCTTTTGGGACCGAGTGTGAAAAGTTGTATTTCTTGTTACATGATTACATGAGTATATGTAAATGTGAAACCTGGGGTATTTCACTTACAATCCAAGTGAAAGTCATATCAAAGGAGGTTCGTGAAAGGAGTCTCATGAAAATATGTCATATAACCATAAGACTCTTCTAAATTAAAAATAGTTAAACATGGCATATTCATAACATTGAGAAAGTTGCATGGGTCTTCTTTACGAATTCAAATAATGGGTCTGTGTATTTTCACCCAATTGAGGTTGTGCCATTATGTAGCTACACACCTTTTCAGCATTCCTTTTTTTGTTGAATATTGGTTGGTTATTGTATCCTAACGCATTACAACCACAAGTACTTAAGATAATGTAACTCGGATTTAAGACTCCCTTAACTATCTTCAGCCAAGTTAAATGAGACCTTTCACAAGCATTTCATGGATTTTCTGTAAAGACAAAGATAGGATTTTCGATCAAGGTGGGATATTAGAGCAACTTTTTGTTTTAATCCAAAAGGGCTTTGTGACATCATGTCCATCTAGGCTCATGAAACGAATTTCATGAAAGTATGTTGTATCATCAAAAAAGCTTCTAAAGCATATATAGTATAACATAGCCTATTCATAACATTGATAAATACGAGTCTTATTTACAAATTCTTAGACTATTGGACCTTTTTCTATTATTAAATGTAAGCCTAGACCAATCCTAGTTATTATGTGGCCTAACCCATGCTTTTTGCCATTCCTAATTTGATGGGGTACTAGTTGGCCACCATATCCTTACATATTACAATCACAAGTTCTAACACCCTTGAATTTTGAAGTTCATGTCTCAAGTCGTTTGTAACTTCGTTAAGCTTAAAACTCAATATTTATTTGATGTATAGTGGCTTTAATCGTCTACTTGTGTTCGGAGATCGAAAATGGGATTTTTGCATAAAAATAGAGTCTACGCGACTTGGCATGCGACCATGGGATGCGTCTAAGGTCTCATGGCTCTTTGTGGTGTCGAAGTAGGGGCTTCCATGGTTAAGTCTACAGCCTTAGTAGAGGCCAAGACCGTGTGTGACACTAGAGAAGGAAATGGGGCATGAACAACCCTAAGTAGTGGGAAAAAGTCATGCGGACCAGACCTGGGCGTATAAAGCCCCTATTTATCCTTAGGATTCTTAGTTTTTCTCTTATGTCTTCTTCTCTTCCATAAATACGATGGTTGGATCTTTAATAGCATACTTGAAGGGTTCTTGAGGTCGTTAAAGACTAAGGATTCAAGTGGAGATCAAGATTCAAGTCTACTTTTAAAGATCTTGGTTCTTTACTTGGTTTTTAGGTTTTATCTAAAATCTAGCATTATGAGTTCATCCTACTTTGTAAAACTATATACATGTCAATATACTCTCGTTTTGAGTCTTAATATGTTTTTCCCACATGAATCTTGCACTAACCTTTAGTTATTTAGTTATATGGTCATATTCTAATGTAAATAATGATATGAAACCTTATGAGTGATTATCCTAGTTTTGGGAGCATTTCTTTTTTGAACATAAAAACCAAAAGGGACCCTAAATGTTGTCTTGTTGAGTCTTCTCTTTTGTAAATGATGTTTCTTTTCCATAAAAATGAGATGAAGTATACTTTGTGTAGTTGCTTCAACCAGTAAACCTTACATTCTTTTGATTTAGGCATCTTATTGGGATACTGGGAGTATCTAAGTTTTGGGTTGTTTAATATGCCTTGGATAATATGTGTATATTTACATTTCCTCATTATTTGATTTACACGCTATCATGAAACTGTTTGATCTTATATGATGTAAATTTCCAAGTTTGGTGTTCTTATGTTATAACTCATATGCATGAGGGTTAGAGGCTTGTGTTGTCAAGTAGATTGTGCTTGTACCTATCTTGAATACTAGTAAGTATCCATTGGGACACTTGAGGTGACACTTAACTAGAGAATGAGTGAGCACTAAGATTCGTTAATATTTGGGGTGGATTATGTAATAGACACAAGTGACACCAAGAGTGGTGTGCATTGAAGTCACAAAATCTAAGGTGTAAACCAACATCGTTATGTACCAATACTTTTGTGTTACCGCTATTTTTTGTGGAAACGGGTCTCCCCCGTTATCGTAAGATGTTGATTTGTATAACTTTGCCATGGATTGGGATTTTTGGAAAGATGCACCTTTATGACTAAATATTACCATTTGTGGTATTTGTTATTTTGATTACATCTTTCTCTATTGTCTCTTATACTTGCAAGATAAGCTATTTGAATTCACTAGGCGTAAGTCTAACAACTTTCTTGTTGTCATGTATATCAGGTCCACTAGCAGCGGGCCTAGGGACGTTTGAGGCTCAATGTTCGCTGTTATTTAGAGGCACTGGTTAATTGTGTTTTTGATAACGACTTTTGAAGGTTTAGTAAACATCCAGTTATAATCTACTTCTTTCAAGATCAACATACTTCCTTTTTGTAAGTTAAAATTCGTATTTTATTAATTGACTATCAAAGTTTTTGTAAGTTGTTCTTTCCTTAAATTTTTGGAGGTTATGCAAGTACTACTTCAAGTTTTAAACATAACTTGTTGTGAATCAGTCATAATAAAATAAATTAATACTGCTTTCGACAATAAACATAAAAGTGCAGCTTATTGCCTAAAAAGCTAAATAAAATTTTATAGAATAAATAACAATCAAATATTCACAAACAAAACAAACCCGGAAAAGACCCTAATAAATTCTTTAAAAAAAATTCAAAAATATTATATAATCAAATAGTTATAAAAAAAAGTATTTGCAGGATTAAAACACGGAAATATTTTTATATTTACCTAGAAAATCAAATTTATTTACTTACATAGATGATAAAAGTTGAGCACAATCAATCTAGTTTACTTATAAATTATAGAGTTAATTACACATTCAGTCCCTCGTGAATATTTTTTTTTTTTTATTTTCGTCCATCGAAATTTTAAAGTACACTTTTGGTCCAAAAATCTTGTTTCAAAGCCCAAATAAATCCCTCCTATTAAAATCGTTAGATGCGGCTCTATTAACTCTATCATATTACATGTACCCCTCTTATAAGGGGTAGTTTGACCATTTTACCCATCTTCATCTCAAGAACATTATTCTCATTGCCGCCATCCACCATTGTTCTAAAGCTCCACCCACCACCATCGACCACTCACCGCCATCATCCACCAATTACTGCTATCATCCACCAATTACTGCTATCATCCTTCATTTGCCACCCAAAACAAAACCCTTATGAAAATTCAAAACACAGAAACCCCAATATTTAAATCTAAGTCAAGAACATTCATACAACTCAAATAAAACCATATTTATATACAAAAATCATAACAATCAGATAACAAGTTCATAAAAAACAGAACATTCAAAAACAATCATAAAGATCAGATTTATACACAAAATCTTGTTGGCTACCAGATTCATATTCAAGAACATTCTTAGATCAAAACCTAAACTGAAATAAAAAAGAAAATAAAAACCCTTAATTCATACTCAAGAATTTAGATGCTTCAATATACTTGAATCTAGATCTGCCTTCGAACTAGACTTGGAAACCATACTCGTAGAGTTGCAGAAGAAACCATACTCATTGATCTGAATCTGGATCTGCCTTCAGTTTTCGACGAAGAAACTGATGTCGGTGGACTTGCAATCGGAGAAGGATGAGGTAATGGTGGATTTGTAGAAAAAGAAGTGAGGTGATGAAGAAGAAAATGTGAGGGTGAGGGTTTTCCAAAGAAATGAAAAAGTTATGGGTTCGCCGGAGAAACATATAGTGTATAGGTCGTTGGAGAAAGGAAGTCGAGGGGGTTGGAGGAGGATTTTAACGAGGTGTTTGGGATGGCTTATTTAAAACAACTTATATTTTTATGGTAAAAGTGATTTATTAACTTATGTGGTGTTAAACTGAAGTTCCATAAAAAGTGTTTGGATTATCTTATGGCGGTACCAAAATGCAATAAGCTGATAAATTTTTTTTTAGTGTTTGACAAATTTTGCTTATACATTTAAAATGACCAAAAAGGGTATTCTTCCATATTAGGGACTGCTTATTAACTAGGTTCGATCAATTGTAACAGAACCTCTTCAGCTACCACAACATCCGTCTTTGCATTCGATACCAGACCAATCGAAAGAAATGACCAAGGGGGGTTCCACATACAAGATAAGAAGTCGTTGAGGGGATATATTAAAGTCATGCCATCTTTGGTTTCGAAGCTCGCGAATCAAGTTGATAACCTGGAAATCAAATAAGTTGGGGACGCCAATCTCAATTCCGTCTACATCGTTATCTCTCCATCTGGTTCGCTTGTTATCAAACAGGTTTCTCCCCCAGTTAAGAGTTGGGTTGTTCATAATCAGAGAATTTTGTCATTAGTTAGAACTTTGTTTATGTCATTGGGGTTATAGTCATCCGATCATGAAGATCACTTTTAGCTTGATTTATGTATCTTGAAAGGGTTTAAAAAGGTAATTTGAATTTGATAAGTTAGGGGGATTCATTTATCAAAAACTGTTTATTACCGGTTTGACACCGGTATAAGCAACTTATTTTCTTCCTCATCCAAACACTTAAGACGACTTATTACCAGTGTCACACCGAAATAAGTCAAATAAGTCAATACGGAACTTTCATAAGCAAATCCCAAACACCTCCTAATGAGAGATTTTTATAGGTTTTAGAGCTAGAGCGAGAGTTTCACGGAACCAAAATCATGGTGGGGGACGGTTTCATGGAAGGCATTTTTTTTCATTGATTTTCTTCATAATAATTAATAAAAATACTAATATAGAATCTATTTTTTCTAAAATACATTAAAATGAGGTGAAATGACAGAAATGCCCTTCACGTGAGGGATAAATGATAAATTTAACGGAGCCTCATCTAACGGTGTTAGTAGGAGGGACTTGCAAAACTCGTTATAATAATTATTGAATTTTCATCAAATGGTTACAAAATCATTCTATGTTGTTAGGGTGTTACATGTTTTTGGTTAAAACACAAGAATACTTAATTTTCAATTATGTAGTAAAAAAAATAAACATTTTAAATTATGTTTAATATTTTACTTTTAAAAAAATATATATATATAATATACTTAATATCATATAATCAAATATCATAAAATTTATTCCAAAAATATAATATTTAGATGTTTTTATGTTGCTTGAAGTTATAAATTAAATAATTACTTGTTTGAGTGTTTGTTAAATTTTGATTATTTAAAAAATTAATAAATAAAATGATGAAAAGGACATTCTTATATATTGTTGGATTAGTAGATTGATAAAACTGTAATTTTACTTTTCCCCAGATAAGTTGTTTTGATGCAACTGATATAAAGCTGATTATTTGATACTTAAACTTTCAGATAATTATAATCATGGTGCCTGATTGGTTTGAGCTTAGCTTCAAAAGTTAAAAGTGTCTGGAGGTCCCATGTTTAAATCCAAGAAGGAACAAAAATCTTTTTGTGGTCACGAAGGTTCAAATGCGGTGACTCCGGGCTACCTGCAAAGCAGGTGGTCGTCTTGGGATTAGTCGGCTCGCATAGCGGGTTGGATATCCAGGTTAATCAAAAAAAAAAAAAACAAATGCATGTTTTCCTAAAAATGACTTTTGAAGCCGATTGGATTGTAAATTCTACTGCTCGTTACAAAACGAAATTAAGAATAGTTCTGTTTAGGTTTTTCGGGTTTTTTAATCGATAAAATAATTGAACGTTTTCCTATGAATGAAATAATTAGTTTAACAACTACAATCTTTGAATTAAGTATTCAAAAGGTCTTGGTTTGCTCTCCAATGTCATGAGTTTGTATACCCTCAATGTCACTTAATGATTTGTTTCTTTGTTAACTTCAAGGGCCCACAGAATTAGTCGATATACCTGCAAGTTATTATGGACATACACAGTTATTAAAGATTAAGTAGAATTTGTCGATTTTTTAAATTATTTATGAGTACGGGGTCGTTTACTAAACGCTTACCCGGTAAGTACTTACCGGGTAATTTTCCTCACCGGATGAACATGGCAAGAATCAAGAATCTTACCCGATAAGAATGAGGATAAGGATGGAGAATCTTACCCGGTAAGTAAGGGTGACGACTCTTACGTGGGTAAGCGCTTACCAGGAAAATTGTTGCATGGAATACGTTTTGATGTATTACAACCTTACCCAGTAAAATAAATTATAATGTTGACTCCTAACGGTAAGCGCTTACCGGATAAATATTTAGGTAAACAGCCTCTAAATGTATTAATACAAAACTTGAATTATCTTAATATTGCGGATAATGTTCAATTTCAGTTATGAGGTCCTGGTCTCGGAATTCCATCTTCGGAGGTCGGGAGCCATAGAGCTAGAATAGAAGACCATCCCTACTTTTAGCTTTCCCTTTTACTCCAGTTCTATTCTTATACTTGGGGGTCATTTATCAAACCCTTACCAGATAAGTGTTTAATGGATGTCACTAATCTTACAGGTGAACATGACAAAGATCAAGAATCTTACCTGGTAAGAGGCATAACAATGATGATGATTCTTATTCGGTAAGTGAGGGAGAAGACTTTTACCAGGTAAGCGTTTATCGACTAAAAGACGATTACCACAATCTATTTTGATGGTCGAGAATGATACCCGATAAGGTAAGTAAGGGTGATAACTTTCGCCAAACACTTGTCCAGTAAACGTTTGGTAAACGACCCCTTATTCGCTATCATATGCAGATCGACTACTTGTCTCGGTTCTTCAATGCCTAAGCAAGGTAAACGCAACCGGCCCTCATAAAAAGCAGTCTTCCTTTATTCCCATGGTGTATTCCTAAATTTTACTTACCAGGTAAAATTTTAGTCCACAAAAACGGTATCTTATGCAACAATTCACCTGGTAAGCGTTTACCGTGGTAACAGTCGTCGTCCTCACTTACCATAAGACTCTTGGTCTTTATCTTGCTCTTATCGAATAAGATTTTTGGTCCTTACCATATTCATCCTATAAAATAATATGACTTGGTGTTTATTTACATGAGTAAGCGTTTGGTAAACTGCATTAAATATCTTATAAAAAATACAAAGGAAAACAAAAACAAAATGATTCTGGGCCCCACATGAAGAGGACCTTGGCTTACAAATAATACGTAGTGTCTAGAATGGTCCAAAAATAAGGGATGCGTTATGATGACAGTCAAAAGATTTGGGTCAAACATGTAGGCCTTAAAACGGGTCGGGTTGTTTTAAGTCGTTAACATATTTTTTCTACAATTTGGGTTATTTTTTAATTAAATAAAATTTTTAACTTTTTAAAATTAAAGAGATAAATTCTTAAACTTATTAAAATAGAAAAACAAATTAAGTCTTTGAACATTTTTTTAACGCATAAATTTTAACACATATAAAAAGGAAAAAAATTACAATTTCTTTTTCATTGTATTAACAAATCAGTCGAAAAATACAACAAACTAATAAAACGAAAAAATACATCAGTTTTATTAATCGTTGTTTATGAGTATGTGATTGTCATTTTAATCTGAAAAAGAAACAATTATCAGATTTATTTTCATGTGAATTTAAAAAATAAATAATGAATATTGAAAATGGTATTTACTCATTTTTATTGGATTGTTGTATTTTGTTAATGATTTATATGCATTGATTGAGAAATTATATACAGATAAGTGCAAAATTGGTTCGTTTAAATAAAATATGGAGTAATTTAATTGCACAAAATATGAAAGTTCGTTGAGTTTTTTTGGTTTTAGTAAATTCAAGAATTTATTTGTATTCGATTACAGAGAGTTCAAACATTTATTTATTCAAAAATAAAATTTAAGTACTTAATCTATACTATATTATAGGGAAAAGTTCAAAAAAACCCAATGGATTTTATTTTTTGGAACGATTAAACCCTTGGACAATTTTTTGGAACAAATAAACCCTTGGACTTTCTAAAATCTGTTAAATAACC
>NC_037543.1:17596395-17623726 GCF_001531365.2 Cynara cardunculus var. scolymus
TTTAACTTTTGGTAAAATTATGTCCAAAATGTGTATGCAGATTATTATGCTTTGGTTTCATTTTTTGTATATTTTACGAATAGTAATGAGAATGATATATTTGTTTTTTTTAATGTAAGTACTTTTTTCGTTCAAAAAATATTTATGAACTTGATCGTTCAAAATATGAAAATCCATTGTTTTTTCATACCTTTTTCACTAACAAAATGTATTTAACATATTTTAGAAAGTCCAAGGACTTATTTAACATGTTTTGTAAAGTTCAAGGACTTATTTAACAGGTTTTAAAAAGTCCAAGGGTTTATTTGTTCCAAAAAATTGTCCAAGGGTTTAATCGTTCCAAACAGTAAAGTCCATTGGGTTTTTTTGACAGATTTTAGAAAGTCCAAGGGTTTATTTGCTCCAAAAAATTGTCCAAGGGTTTAATCGTTCCAAACAGTAAAGTCCATTGGGTTTTTTTGACAGATTTTAGAAAGTCCAAGGGTTTATTTGTTCCAAAAAATTGTTTAAGGGTTTAATCGTTCCAAACAGTAAAGTCCATTGGGTTTTTTTGAACTTTTCCCTATATTATAAAGCATTTAATAAAACTCTTAAAAATCATTTTTTATGCATAAAGTACTATTTATTAATACATATTACTTAAAATTTAAGATTACAAGTAAATTGTCGTAATTATAACTTATTAAAGCTTCATTTTTTGAATTTGTATAATTAATCGTAGATAAACATAATTAAATACAAAATAAACATCTCATTTTAAATATAAAAAATCTAAAATATAATTAGGATAATTATTGAGTTTTAACAAAATCATTATTTTTATAAAAATTATATTGTTAAGCCAAAATAAATTACTTTGCTATTAGACCTAACTTAAATTAAATTATAATAAAAATTTGAATTAAATAAATTGTAAAAAAAAAGAATTTTTAAATAATTTATTTTATATTAATATCAATATATTTTTTTAAAAAATTTATGATATCTTCATATTTGTTTTTATTCGAAATTAAAAACATTATTTTTCTCAAAACCACATAAACTTTGTTATATCAACAGAGACAAAAATAAAACGAAACATTAAAAAGAAGATGTATCACACTACATTGCACAGGTACCTTTCTGGTCACTCAAAATATAATAGTTTGTTAGGATCTTATATACTTTTCACTAATTAATATACTAAATATCAAAGCAACAAAATTTATTTTTTCAAATGAAACGTTATAAAAAGGTTGTGATATTTTTTTGGTTGGGTTTATTTAATTTTACATATTTAACCAGCTAAAATTAATATTAACCCGAATTAATAGATAAGCTGCCTTTTGGAGTATCGGGTCATTGTTTATCAGATTTAGGCAGCGTTTTATCCTCCGACTTGAACATCTGGTTGTTTACGTATTTTCCTATTTTAACCATACCACTTTAGTTTGCACCTAATTATTGTACCTCGCGATATTTTTCTAGTTAATATCAATTGTATTGCTTCCGTTTTATTTTTAATCATGTTGTCTTTCAAAAAAAAATCACCTAAGACCATCCACATCCCTGCAATCCATTTACACTTTCAATTGTGCCACATCAGCTTTTGTAATTATCTTCCACACACCTGCAATTCACCTACAACACTTTCAACTGTGCCACGTCACCTACACTTTCAAAAGTGGTCCCCACTACAACATTTATTAACTATTTTATAAATTATTTATATATGCATTCTAATTATTTTTTATGTAATTATAAAATTTAATGTTTAAAATAATTTAATTTATTATATAATTAATGTAATTAAAAATATATTAACATTACTAATTTATAAAATTAATTGTTTTGTATAAAAATAGTTTATTTAAATAATTAAAAGAAGAAAAAGAAAATTGGAGGCAAGTGGGTGCCATGTGGCATTGCAAAGTGACTTGCAAATATTGAAAATGAAATCCCATGTGGCAAACTAAAGTTTTCTGTAATTGCTTTTGCAATTGGCTTTGAAAGCCGTATGTGGATGGTCTAATCAATATTCGATGAAACTTTATAATTGACACTCTTTCACATATATAAAGAACATCTCAACGTTTTCGTCAAATTTGATCGTAAAGAATGAGGCAATGCCTTAAACTATAAATGTTGTTTACTGGCCGTAAATGTTCTATTACACCTGTTATATAATTGTAGAAGGAAGTTCCTTTAGAAACCCACAGTTGATTAAAAACCCGGGACAGTCCACAACACGTCATGTGTCCCTCTTCAGGATGAATATTCATTATGAATCACACACTGATGATGAATATGTACATGTTATTTTTCATGAATCAACATTCATGATTAATAAAACATCCATATTTCTAATGGATATGTCACGTTGTGGACAGTTTTGGGTTTTCATACAACCGTAGATTTCTAACGGAATCTGCTCCAACAAATACATAACAAGAGGTAGTGAATTTTTTATAGTGTGATGTATCATATAAACAAAACAAAGAAGATGGTAATTACCATTTTACCCTTGAAAAAGATAAGAAAGTGAAGGGTGTTTGCCTCATATTCTTTGCAACTGTCTACAAGCAAAGTCCATTTGGGATGACTAATTCAACTACTAAAAGTGGAAAAGTTAAAGCTATTTGTTTGTTTGGTGCTCCTAATTCTACACATAACTTTCAAGGGATTTGGTAGAAACAAAGAAACATGATGTCCAAGGGCAACAAGATAAATTCACATTCCAACACTTCAAATGGGTAACAAAAGTAAGAGGTAGAAAGACAAATTTACACTCCAAAACTTCATAGGAAAAATAGAAATGAGGGATATAAAGGTAAATTTACATCCAATACTTCATAAGGAAATAGAAATAATGGGTAGGAAGGTAAATTTACATCCAAAACTTCAAAGGGGAAAAAAGAAATAAGGGGTAGGAAGGTAAATTCATATGACAGATTCGTAAAGAAAATACGTCTATGAGTTATGAAATAGATCATAAAAAGGAAAGCTTAAAAATTTGTTTCTTAAGATATAACTTCCATCACATAAAAATGGAAATCATAACGATGTTATTATGAAAATAAGATGAACTACAACAGTATTATAAATAACAGGCTACATCTACAATGCAATATCTGGTTCTAGACTACCACATTTTTTATAGTTTGCATAACAGTATTCTCATGATTTTTTTTTTTTTTGAAATCTATTAAAAGCTTTTTCTCAGGAAATATAAAATACTTTGGAGTCCATAGTAAGGTTATGCAACAGTATACTGAAAACCAGCATTCAAGATAATCAGAATCATAAAAAGTGAAATCTATAGCACTTGTTACACTTTTACCAACATATGCATGTAAGTACCTGTAGATACGCCAAGTTCTTATGAGCTTCTGCTGATATGACCGAATCGAATACGGATGTTGAATTCTCATACGTTGGAGGGAATGAAGCCTGGTCCGAGCCCATTTTGAGTTTAAACCAAATGGGTTCGAACCAGACAACATTCCCCTCAATCGTTGATGAGAGAGTATATGTGTTTTGTGTTTCATATGAATGGCCCCTTAAATAAGTTGATAAAAGGGAAGAACATCTTTGGACCACTTCAAAGACATGTAAGTTTCAACCTTCTTAATCATGCTTTTCACACACACGAAAATCATATTTTCTTTTAAAAACACATAAATCAGATTTATAAAATACAGATAAAATATCTGAAATTGTTTTTTCTTTAAGATATGACATATGTTATAACTTTTTAAAGTCATGTTTATTGACTAACGATTTAATATTTATATTAAATAATTAAAAAAAGTTTTATATGATAAATCTTGTAGACTAATTAAAGTATAAAAAAGGGTTAAAAATGGCATGTGAACCCTAAGCTAAAGTCTTCTCAGCCTCTTAACAACCAACAACATGATCATGTAATATATATATATATATGGAAAATGCTTTTGGAAATAAAAAACAACATTTTTGGGCAAAAGGGTCTTTTAGACATTTTGTAGTATTTAGAGTGAATTACATGTATTGGTCCTTGTAGTTTTGGGTTTTTATTACAATAGGTCCTTGATTGAAAATAAATACAACTTTGGGACTTACAGTTTGCATTTTTCCACTCTGAGTCCTTGAAGATAACTTATGTTAATAGAAATTGTTAATTAAGGAGATTTTTTTGTTTTTACCTTTTCAATTAGTTTTCATATATATATGTGTGTGTGTGTGTGTGCGCGCGCGCGCGCATCTATGTGAAGTGTGATCCCCCACCCTAGAAAAACTTTGTGGTGAATTATCGGTGAACCCTGTAAGTCATCTCCGGTATCCCCCACCCCCTTCACCATCTCCAACGACCATAACTCACCGACAATTTACCATCTTCGACATCTCTCCCTCATCCAAAAGAACCATTTGACACCATCGATTCATGTCATAGCCTTTCTTCCTTCATTTTCCTCCTCCATGTAGCACCGAGACAACCATACCCCAACCTCTGAGACAACCATCCCCTTTTCAACCTTATATACAAAAGGAAAAATTTTGTTTAGCTTAGTATACAAATTCTATAGCAGTCATCGTTTGGATGGAGTTCATCAAAAAAGAAGGAAGACAATGTCAGCTAGTTGGGGATGAACGATGGTTTTAGATAGGAGGAGGGAGTTGCAGAGACGAAGGGAAAGATGGTCGGAGCAGTGATGATTGGCAGGGTGGTTGCCTAGTTTTGTGTGTATATATAATAAAAATATAATTTGTTCTTTATTTCTTTAATAACATAAAGGCAAAAAAAAGGTAGAAAAAACTAAAATGCCCTGACAAAAGTTAACTGGGTTAACGAAATGTTTTTGATTTCGTTAGAGAAAGGGGCTTTGGAAGTGCAAAAATGCAAACGAAGGTCTCAAATTCTTATTTATTTTGATTTTGGGACCCAATACGACAAAAAGTGTAAACTTCAAGAACCAAATGCATAATTCAACCTAGTTTTTACTACATAAATTTGGTGATATTAACTTTGATTCAAAGACAATACTTTTTGTTAAATTCAAATTTGGTGTATGTGGTTTATATTAGCGGGTATTTGGGATTGCTTATAAAAATAACTTATTGACTTATTTCGGTGTGGTATCGGTAATAAGCATTTTTTAGTGTTTGGATAAACAGCTTATACCAGTGTCAAACCGGTAATAAAAAGTTTTTGAATAAGTTAAATCATTCTAACTTATAATAAACTGATAAGCACTTTTGTAAAAAAACATAAGTTGTTTCAAATAAGCAATCCCAAACACCCCATAACTAACGAGTAAGGTATCTAAGAAAAATTATTAATGATAGACAATAACTAGCTTTATAACGGATATGGTTCTCCTACTAACTCCGCTAATTAAGTTTCTGTTACCAAGGGGCAATTTGTTCATTCACCCTCCTCTCCCTCAACTTTCATTTTCAATAACGAATTTGGTCACTGAAACTACTTTTCATTTTTATGACAAATTTGTTCTCTCTCTCTCTCTCTCTCTCCTTCCATTTTTAAGATTTGGTCCTTTCTTTTAATCAATAAAATTTGGTGGCACAAACATATATCTTCTAAATATAATGAGTAAAATTATTTAAAATTTGAAGATTAGATTTTGCTATTAAACATTTTAGAATAAATTATACTTTTGGTTCTTGAGGTTGTCATACACTATCAACTTTCGTCCTTCTTTTAAATTAATTATAATTTTGGTCACTGTAGTTGTCATTTTGTTTTACTTTTGGTCCCTTAGACTAACTTTTATCAAACAACTCGAGGGGTATTTTCCTTTTTCTAGTATTTATTTAATTGTCAATAGAAAATGAATAAATATATTATTATATTATATTAATATATTATTATAAACATTAACAAAGAAAACCAAATTGCTATCTTCCACCCCTTGAGCGACCAAATTATATTTTATTTGAGTTAAAATATTTCACGATAAAATTTAAATTATTTAATTATTTTACACGTTATATTTAGAAGATATATATTTATGTTATCAAACTTTATTGATTAAAAAAAGACAAAATTTTAAAATTGAAAATTAAGAAATGGACTAAATTTGTTATAAAAATAAAAAATAGTTTGAATGACCAAATTCATTATTGAAAATAAAAGTTGAGGAAGAGAAGGGTGAATAGACAAAATTGTCCCTCACTAACGGAAACTTAATTGACGTAGTTAATAAGATGGACAATATCCGTTATAAAAATGAAACCATAAAAACATCCATCATTAAGTCAAAGACCTTCCAGCCTAGTGGTAAAGGTTTGGACATAGCATAGTCATGAACCCGAGTTCGAGCCCTGGAAGGGGAGTGTTGGCAATATTTAAGTGGGGCCATGTTTAACCTCCAAATTTGCCGGGGATTAGTCGGCTTTGGCCCGGACACCCTTACAAAAAAAAAAAAAAAAAAAAAACATCCATCATTAATAATTCTTTTTAAGGACCTTACTTATTAATTCATAGTTTTTTACATAGGTTAAGCCAGATAATAATAAATAGAACTGAAACATAATTTTTTTTGTAAATAATTAATATTATATATGATTATAAAAACTACTTGTTATTTTCATAAAGTAATTCAGAATACTCAAAAACACTTGATTATGTCATAATCGACTCTTTTAACTTGTACAACTTTTGGTTTTTAAGACAACCACTTAAATGATATCGAAAGAAAATGACCCTCCATCCATAGCTAGACTTCCTTCAAGCAAATAATACTTATAATCATTGTTAGGTATTCGTTAAGCAACGAATAACAAAAAATTAACTCTTACGGACTCTTTGATTTAGATGGGAAAATAAATATAAAAATGGAAATATATTTTCATTCCCTTAACTTAATCTGGGATGAAAATTCAGTTATTAAATAAAACAGTTTTATTCTATTTCCAGTCTTGTTAATAATTGCATATTACCTCTAATCGAACATCATGTTAATCCAATTCTTGCTCCCCCTTGAACCTTTATCATCTTATATAATATATATACACAGTACTGTTTTTTTCATCATTTGAAAACTTGTAAATTCGCCTGCGGTATGTAACATACAAACGATAAGTTGCTATTTTTTCTGGGTATCAGATGTATAACGAGTTGGAGTATTATGAATAGCAAAGAATCCACTTTTATAAAAGTATGTTGAAAAATAAAAATTCAAGATGCATGTATCACAACCTAAAACAAGATCTTTGACCACTTTCTCTTAGTTGGGTCATAACACACTTGTGTAGTCATTGTTTCTTGTAAGATATCAACATATTATCAGATTTAAATGGGACCAATGCTATGTTCAAAAAACGCTTGCCTCAACAGTCGTCATGATTTGCTGTGATTCAAGACTTGTGTTTAAAATCACATTACTCCTGAGACACGCCATGGTGTGACGTGCAGCTTTTGTAACACGATATTTGATTTAATTTATCTTTATTAAAGTCTTTTTTGTTAGTTTGTGATATATAACTTAATTTAAAATTGTTTACTATTATTGATTCATTGAAAAATAGTAGGAAAACATATGTTCATGTATATAATATTATATATGATATAGAAATTTGCCGTCATAAGTCACGACTTGATAAACGGCATGACCCCACTATGGCTCCCAAGGTTTAAGGTTTGGCCTTGTCATCACACCTTAGGCTATTTAGAACCTTGCCTACGGCCATACAAAACTACTCATTTGGGTCAACCACATCGCAAGCTTGCTTACCGGGCTCGGCTCGTGACCTGCCAAGCTTCAATCACATGAGTTTGGCTCTTATGGGGCCGTTTAAAGCCTTGGATCATAATACATACGAAACTAGACATAAAAGACCTTCCAGCCTAGTGGTAAAGGCTTGGGCATGGCATAGTCATGAACCCGACTTCGAACCCTGGGAGGGGAGTGTTAGCGACATTTAAGTGGGGCCATGTTTAGCCTCCAAATTTGCCGGAGATTAGTCGGGTTTTGGCCCGGACACCCTTGCAAAAAAAAACAAACATAATTACAATACAGGTTGTATAAGCTAATTAAGCTCAATGGACTCGACTCATTTGAGGTTGGCTAACTTAAAAGGGTCGTTTATCAAACGCTTACCGGATAAATACTTATCAGCAAGAAAAATTACTCATTTACCTTATCATGTAACATTCTTCACCATGAAAATAGATTTACTGGTGTCTTAAACCTAGAAAGCATTAGTTGTTGAGTGAAATTCTCGCCCTTTGTTATACCTCTTACCTTACCGAGTAAGATTTTGGGTCATTGTCATGGCTCAATTGGTAATTACGCATTTAGTAAACAGCCCCTTCGACATGTGAATAAACTCCAAACAAGAAAAAGCATAGATATGATGGTCAAACAATGTTTTTTTTTTTTGCATGTGGGTCGCACTTTTTGGGGGAGAAACTTAGAGGTTGTTTGTTTACCTCTTAATAGTTCCATTAAGAGGCAACCTCTAAATCGTCAAGAGGTGAATCTTGTTTGGCAAAAAAAAGTCTGCCTCTTAATGGTTTTAAAACCTTCTGAATGATTTTGTATCATGGATCTCCCTTAACCATTAAGAGCCCTAATTTTATTGTACATAATTACCAAACAATTATATTTCATTTTGCACTATATCATGAGAGCCTCTTAATCATTCTACACCAAACCATTCAGCAATTGTTAAACAGGCCCTTAGAAAAAACCCTAATGAAATAGTCCACTATTCTATTGTGGATGCTCTAAGTTGAAGCTTAGTTATGATAGTCAAACAAACATGACTCGAGCCCACCAAGCCTTTCTGTCGTTTACACCCCCTATGTAGACCTAAGTGCTCAAAGAAAAGTCTTCAATCGTAACACACATATTGTAGAACAGTCCTTTTATGAGAGAAAAACAGGATTTACAATATAACAGTACAACATTTTATCCATAGATAAGAGCACAGGTTGCAATATAATTTACACTTCATACATGATAGATATTTAACCACCAATACAAACAGGTTAAGAAAATCACTTGCAGGAGATAAATAAAAGTTAAAACAAAAATACAATAGCGATTGTATAAATTAGAAAACTTACAGGTTCAAGACTGCATACTGATCTTCATATCAAAGTCTTGGGTGATGTTTGCTTCCATTTCCTCGTTGATTTTGTCGATACCGTCATGATTCTGAAACTTAATGTTGTCCTTTTGTTTTGTTGTCTGTCTGTAGATACCAAGACTATGGCGAACTCCGACATGTGCACCTCTTCCTTTGTTAAAACCGGCTGTATCACTGCAGCTCTTCCTTCTGCCCAGCTTTGGTGATTTTGCACGAGTTGGTGGCGGCTGTCATTGAAGCAAAACACATATTTTAACATATGATCAGCTATGTAGACGGATAATCATTTACAAACCCAATAAATTTTACAAACTTACGAACCAGTTCTCGTGTGTTGTTTCACATATGAAACAACATTTGTGAAAATGCAGTGTTTATCAATGTTGTTTGATATGTGAAACGTTCAAGACTATTGTGTGTGGAAAAAGAAGTTTCACATATGAAACAATGTTTTATAAACGCTGCATTTTCATACGTGTTCTTTCATATATGAAACAACACATGAAAACTAGTTTGTAACTTTGTACGAATTATTGGGTTTGTAAAAGAAAGGGACTCCAGCTACATATCACTGCTTAAAATACATTCTATGAGAAATGGAGCGTTTGACTAGACATATAGTGTAAGAGAACTGTTCGACCATTTACCATATTTTGTTACGTATTCTATTGAAAATATATGAAACGTGTAGGGGCCAATTCAATACCATCCATGTTCCTTTTTATGATCACAATCAACAAAGTAGCAAATATAGATTAAAAGGTTATAATCTACTTCTTCTGTCCCAAAATAAATATCCACATTCCTATTTAAGTTTGTCCCAAAATAAATATCCACATTCCTATTTAAGTTTGTCCCAAAATAAGTGTCCACATTTCTATTTTAGTTTGTCTCGAAATAAATGTCTACTTTCCAATTCCACCCTTAATTATGAGATAGAGAAATTATTTATTACCTCTATCAAGGTACAATTGTCATTTAACCATTTAAAAGTGTAATGACTACACAATCCTAAAACTGTGTGCCTTTTTCATAGTTGGCCTACTCAAATTCTCAAACCTTGTTTTTACTCTTTCTGAACTGAAACTTTGAACTTTCTATTCCTTGGTGAGGTAAGATTGCCATCAATTACTGGTTAAATTTCAAGTTCCTACAATAAGCCATGCCTGAGGAGCATCACTTTTACCGTCTGCAGTGGTGATTAATGTCAGTAGTTAGTTGTTTACTTGTTCAAATGTCGAGGTTAGAATCGCAAATTCAAACTCTAGCAACACAACATAAAAGCTTTCCATGAGACAGCCGCCAGACCCACTAAACACCAGAGGTTATATCATCTCCATAACACAACATCATCTATAATGCACTGACACACCCCCAGATCTCTATACAAAAATAAACTGAACCTAGGAAGAAAAGAACCACAGAGAAGCACAAGAAAACTGCACCACACCAGCAAGACCTCATTTCAGATTATATATGTATAGATAGAAGCAAAAGTTTACAAATTGGAAAAGGAAATAGGATTGGCTAATCTAGTGACTAGTGTGGTGTCCTTGTTTGCTTTAAAATGTGTTTTTTTTTAACAGAGGAATGTAGAAAGAAGAGCATAAAGACAGGGAGAGAGGACGAGGATGAAAATATCAGTGAAAAATAATGTATGTGTTTAAAGAAGAGAGCAAGAGGCGGGGAGAGACTCTTGTATATGTGTCGAAAGGATATCAAAATCATCAATAAGCCTGTTTATTCCAGTATTAGTTGCATTAGAGTGAAAGCATGGCAACCTGTAGCGAAGCAAAGTGTGTCCTGATGGATCAAATATCTCTTGACGACTTCCTCCCACATTAATCTTCACCCACCCATACGTCTCATATAAATGTCATGGGATATTTTTCTTTCAAGATATGTTCCAGGAAGGAATACTGTGGTTGTTTGGGCACATTCACACGAGACACGACACTGGTTAGAACTTAGAAGGGTAGAGAGTGTCAAGGTCGTGGGTGAGGAGTTGAGGCAGGCAAGAACAGCATGGGATGAGCAGCTGAAACTGGACATGGAGACGTTAGTACTATTTGAGGACATGACGTCAGATAGGAGTCCCTGGAGGAGGATAAGGGGGTAGAGAACGGGGCAGTAGTTCATGCAGCTACGAAGGGGAGAGGGTAGAGAGTGACAAATAAGCTTGCGAGCCATAGGATAGATAGAAGGAGGATCTTTGGAATGTCTTGTGTGCTTTTTAGTAGGTCTGGTTGGCTTAGCAGTCTCTACCGTCCTTGTCCAACCTGTCTTTGCGCCTTCAAATTTCTTCCAATGTTTCAGGCTCTTCGCAATTTTTTTCTTTTTTTTTATTAACCTGGATATCCAACTCGCTATGCGAGCAGACTAATCTCAGGGCGACCACCTGCTTTGTGGGTAGCCCGGAGTCACCGCATTTAAACCTCCGTGGCCACAAGGGGATTTTTATTCCTCCTTGAATTTGAACCTGGGACCTCCAGGCACTTTTGACCTTTGGAGCTCAAGCTCAAACCACTCTTTGCAATTTTTCTAATTCTGCAAAAATATTTTAGCAAAATTGTGGTCCTAGCTAAGCTTCCTAAATCTTTTTCACAAGTCAGGGTCTTCTCAAAGACAGCATCTACCTCTTAAGGTAAAAAGAAAAATCTGCATACATCTTTTACCCTATATTGGGTTTGTTTGGTTTAGTTTGTTTTTTTTAAAGAGATGTCCCACTGTCATGCATGGACTATAAAAAGCACGGACGTCAAATGTGCTACCCTTGGACTTCTTGTCTTTGGCTTCTTGTGTAAAAAGTTGCAACTATCTTAAGTCCTTCAATTAGAAGGAAGTAGAAGGTTTGATATTTGTCAGTAGGTGCAACGTTGCTAGAACTTGAAAGACTATGTCTTGACGGTTAAGAACAAGAAATTGGGTAAAGATGCAAACTCTAGCTAACTCTCAAGATTCTTATGCGATTTACCCTAGATAAGGTAGTTGATCGTGTCACTATAGCAGTGGTGATGCAGTTAGCAGTCACCAACCAAATATCAGTTACCATTTCTGCGATATCGCTAATAGCGGCACGATATGCTGCAATTCCACTGTTTTTTGGATCTCGGTCAGCAGTGTGAAACCCACTATTTATGTTTGGAATTTTTAGTGACACGAGGCATTGATGGGCCATCGTCGTTGTTTAGCAAGACAGAGACATACCATACACGATCATTAGACCATTAAGTGTTATTAGGCTGACTGCTGATTGTCAAGAACGAAAAAAGCTTGTAGACTGTCATGCACTCTTGCTGATAATAGAAGAATGGTTGTTGCTGCCCAGGTCAACTGTCATTGTCGAAGAATGGAAGAAGGTTGTAGCTATCAACTGTCATAAACTCTGGCTGCTTATGGAAGAAAAGTTTTGTTATTGTCGAAGAGCGAAAGAAGGTTGTTTTTGCCCTAGTTGGCCGTTGAAGAAGAATACAAATCAAACTATATGCCTCACTTCAGCCTTATACTATTTTGGCTAGAAGGCAGAAGAAGGATACAAAGCATACGATTAGTGTAAGTTTACACAGTATAATCCTATCGTACTAAATTTGGCCAGAAACATACAAGTTAGTATGCGTCTAACTGGTGCTTTCTAGAAACAGTTGTACTTTTTAGTTTTTTCTACGACATGGTTCACATAAAAAGCTTAAACAATTATATTTTTACTTCAAAAAGCTTAGAACAGTGGTTTAATCTGTTGTTGAATGTTGAGTTTCATGGTGGATGGGTGGACAGTTCGTGGTTAGACTAATCTCTATATATTATTAAGTACTAGATAAGTATTATATATATAATTTGTTGTTGAAACTTATGCTTCTGTTGAATATTACTATATTATATGTATTGCATGTATAACATAGTAAGTATTGCATATAACGCAAAACATAGCATAAACCATTATAGCTGATCCCAAAAATATATTTTTAAACCACAAGGGTGGTGCCTGATTGGTTTGAGCTTGGCTCCAAAAGTCAAAAGTACTAGGAGGTCCCAGGTTCAAATCCAAGGATGAATAAAAAAATCCTCTTGTGGCCACGGAGGTTCAAATGCGGTGACTTCGGGCTATCTGCAAAGCAGGTGGTCGCCCTGAGATTAGTCGGCCCGCATAGCGGGTTGGATATCCAGGTTAATCATAATATATATATATATATATATATTGTTTACTGCACGAGCCACAATTTTTTCACTATACCACCACAATGACCAACTGCTATAGCAAATAGCAGCCTTGATCGCGATTCCAATTTTGGAGTATGATAACTGCTTAGAATAAGATAAGTAATAACAAATATGGTAATTGTGTAGGCAAAGAGGTGGGTGTACAACCTGTAGTCATGCTATAAGACACCGTTACAACTACAGGAGAACCAAGCAAAATCAAAATCATAAAACCTAAGGGGAACCTCATGGAAGCACAATTGTAGCTAGTGTTAAATGTTACTAATTGTCATTTTTGCAAATGTATACAACTTTTCACCTTCATTATCCTTGTAAAACAAGTGTGTAAACAAATACATGAAAAACTAAATAATTTATGGATTACCTTCTTTAACTCAGCCTTTGGTGGTGGTCCCTCGTGGTAGAAGCTTGGCATTGGGTTTGCCTTAAATAACAAGCTCTTTCTCAATTGCTTGAGAGCTGCTTCTTTTTCTTCCTATTAAATATAAAACCCAAGGCAATTAGGCAAATCAAAAGACAAGCATAAACTTTGGGTTGACATGACATAAAGAAGAGAGTTGAGAAAACAAATTATAACTAACAAAATCATAGATGTGTACCTTGGTCCTTGCCTCACATTGAATTTTCTCAGCCTCCAGTGCTTGTTGTTTCTCCTCTAATTTGGAATAAAACTGATGTGAATAAACACAAAATGAAGAACATATGTGCAGTTAACATTCTGATAGTATCTGTAAGAGATATTAGCATGCAAGAGTTAACGAAATATTTACCTCTTTCCGTCTCTCTGCGCGTGTGCTACACCTGAAGACAGGAGCTGATGCAGAAGTTGGCTTAGACGTTACAGTTCTTGCTGATGCAGCAGTACTTTGTGTTGTTAAGGACTAAAACAAATGCAAAAAAGAATAAGCAAAAGAACAAAAAGAAAGCGGAATTGAAGATATGGATACAAGGATGCGACAGAACAAGAATCATCTTCATCCGGATGCTTCTTGTTATCTGGTTGCAAAGGCTTCCTCGCTACTGAAGGTGGGACTATCTGCAAGGGAATGGAAAAGCTAGAAGCTCAGTACTACACATGCTTCTGATCTTGTATCAAATTGATACAATATCAGGGAGTATCCACTATAACTTTTTGATATGTCCATGACAAAGCAATATGAGCCTTTTGCTTTGCTCTACTAAAATTGTACATTGACATGCTTCGCATTCTTAAATAAATGATTACAACATATATACAAGATTATTTAGTGAAAGCTGGAAGGGTGTGATAGAAGAGGGCACTCATGCCCCCCAGTTCCAACACCATTGGCTAATGTTTTTGGTATATGGTCTATCAGGCATAAAAAGCATATGATTCTTCCTGGATTATTTGTACACCATGTGCAAAGACGGGACAATAAGATAGCTGGCTAGCTGGCAAATTCGGCTCACATCCAAAGAAGAATAAAACTGTTACGTCCTCTATCCATCTTCCTACTGAAGGCAAGATTATCTGATTGCATAAAAAAACATCATTTAGAGGACCTCTGCTCCTATGGATTTTTAGCATTTGGTTTTTCATTTTCAAAGCTTAAACCAACTACCAACATGCTATCTTTTGTATTTACATTTCCACCTGATGTTTGTTTGCTTTTATGGTTCTCTGGGTGGGTCAGCCCATTTCCCCGCTAATATACCTTAAAGGTTAAATTCTGGTACCTGCATCGTCATTCTTTCTTATTATTCTACATTTTATCATAGATCCCAGGGTGAGCAAGACCCACGTTTTAGGCTGTTTTCCAACAACCAAGTTCTAAAGATAGGAAAATGTGCATTTGATACAACATGAATTTTAATGGCATTAAGCCACAATACTGTAAGAAAAAAAGATGTATATTCAACTTGGGAAATTACCTCAGCTGTTTTCTTTGTAACTTGGGCAGGAGAACTGCTTGGATGAGATGACTTGGCTACAAGATTACCAGCCTGGGGTGCTGCACCAACAGGACGAGTTCCATACAGAGCACGCTTTTCAGTAGCAAGAGCAAATGGCTGTGGAACAGTGTGTTTTGTTTTAGCATGTCCAACTGCAGATTTGGTTGAAGGTTTGATAATTGTGTTCAACTTCTTGCTTTCGCCTTCTGTTTGCGGTGTGTCAGATGCCGTCTTCTCCTTCACCAAGCAGGTTTCACAGTCCAATGTGTCATCTTCATCACATCTTTGAACTTGGCCAAGTTCTTTCGTATGTTGCACGTCTTCAATAACACGTTTCTCCACTTCAAACTCCTTAACTTCATTTGTTGTCTGAACATCAGGCTTTAAGTTCCCATTGACAGAAACATTGGGTTCTGATGAACCATTGTTACTGGTGGTATCATTTCTTGAATCACCAGAATGATCATTTGAATATATCATGACACAATCTGCCTCCTTGTCCAAACATACATCAGCCACCTCCATTCCCATTAGACTGCAGAGAAGACAGTGGAGTTACAAACAGAATGTACATCTCAACGACCATCTAAGCATCATAGGTGTAGTTACTCTGGTCTACTCAATCAATGTTGGTTATTATAGTTATTTTATAATATCTCAAAAATATGTTTTATGTTATCAAAATTTTAAAGGTCGACTTATCCAAAACCTACTTAGTGCATCATATCCACTAAGAAAATGGCTGCACTATTATATATTTTATGTATGGTGTAGCACCAACTGATACGGTAGAACAATGGATAGAGTGATTTGGTTATACAAGTTTTTTTCTCAACAGGTTAAACTAAAACACGAAATCCTAAGGACTGTAGTAGAAAGTAGTTAGAAAGCCATCATGATGCCTTCATTGATCCAAGAGCAGAAGAGATGTGCTGGTGGCACAATCATAAGCTTAGTAAAATTTAAAAAAGAGGGATCCGAAACATCATGTTAAGAATAATCCTTAAATTTCAATATGAGTGTTCATTTGGATTGATCTAAACATATTCATTTCAATCTCATTATGAACAATTAGACAAATTCATTAGTTGCACTCTCTACCCTCCCGAGATCAATCATGATAACTGGGAACCTTCAGTTTAAAATTGTAAATCATGCCCATGTATCATTCTTCCATGAACGTTCCTTTCTCGCATCATCCTTCTACAGTATTAAAATCTACCACTCATGATATCCAAGATGCTGAGCTTGTACGTATGCTTTCCAAATACAAAAAATGGTAGAGAAGGGATCCAAAAATGAGTACAGTCTAGAAGATATTAGAAGTAAAAGGCAGACAACAACAGTTTTCCAAACAAAGAAATGCGCCTAGTCATCCAACAATAAATTGAATCATTAGGCACCAACATTTTGCTCCACTAATACTGGATAAGCAAAGCAATATAGAGGGAAAATCTACTTTTACCTAATATCAATATTATAACTTCATATATATAACTATAAACAGCAGAATTCCAAAATCATACAAGTAGTAATCAGCCACACTTGTCTTGGTACTCAACTCATCATAATTCAGGATAAGGCATAGACACCATAACATGCATGTTATAGAAAACTGCAAGAGCTTTTAACCAAATTCATAATCTAAAAGCAAATAGATGTGTATGAGCTTTGTGAGTTTATATTATGTAGTTCTATCACTGACTCATAGAAAGCCTGAAAGGATCCCCCCCATCCCCTCCCAAGTCCCAACATGCGCACACAAAGATGAGGAGATAGATGAAGACATCTAAATAAGAAAACCTCAAGTTCAGAGGTCGAGAGCTTTATTAAAAGTATTACACTACAGAATCCACCTTTTACCCAATTACATTTGAGCTTCAAAATTACCCACACCCCCACTCCAGAAGAAGAAAAAACACCCTCTGAGTTCATACAATTAGCCAATAATACTACTAGAGCTCCACAAAAAAGACAATATACCCATCAGAATTCATAGCCAAAAAATTTACATCAATAACCAACATCCGAAGATTCTTATGCTTCTATCTGGTCACCAAAAGGAAGCTCCTTGTGTTTGTTTCCAATATGCTACATTCTCTCAATCTCTCATAATTTCACAGTAAACTTTACCCAGAAATATCACATTTCCAGTGACAAGCTTCCATATCAAACCTAAACAGAAAGCAAAATCCGAAAATATCCAAATGAAAACGCCGATCCGGAATTCGAACCCTCCAAAAATGGAACAGTAATGTAGATCTAATTAGAATCCAAATACTTGTACAATTACAAGAACATTGCAAAATACAAAGCATGACAGTTACATAAATTCAAAAAAAACAGTAAAAATGTAACCAGATTCTTACATATAACTGCGTCTGATCTGCGAAGAACCTGAACAGTTCCTCTTGAACTCGCAAGCAATTTCTCTCTCTAGATTTTTTTGAGTAATTATTATTGTATCTGACGGGGAAGGGTGTATATATAGTGGATAAGTTAACGGCGTTAAGTTACCGGCGTTTGGGTTATTTTTGAATTTTTAACGCGCTGAGGCGCTCAGCTTGATGCCAAAAGGTGTTCCGTATAAATTTAAACTGACAAATTTGCCCTTCGAATATTCATTTTTCATTTTTTAATAAAATTGTCATGGTCTTATGGTCATGACCTACTCACCTTTTTCTAGGGTACCCTTTTCAAACAAGGAGATTCCCAATTAGGGTAAAATTTAAAAACAATTTGTATGTTTTTATCAAAATAAATAAAGTTAAATTACATGTTTGGCCCCTGTGGTATACCAGTAATGACAACTATGGTCCCTAAAGTGAAAAAAAAACCTATAGATATGGTCCATATGGTATGCATTTTGTTAAATGACCCCAAGTGCCATGTACATGAGGGTCAATTTTGTCTTTTTATACATCCTTTTAGTTTTTATATACCTCTATTTTTATTTTTTTATTTTTATGTGAATGGTGAAAACAAAATCAATTTCAAAATCAAAATCCTAAACTTCAAACACTCTTTATTTATCTGTAATGTCTGTAATTTTCTTTACCTTCTTTTATTTGAGTTCATTTATAAATTTGGTTTTTTAGTGCTTAAGGACCTGTTTGTTTTTTAAAATTTGCCTCTTAATTTCCTCTTATGTTTGAATCGGTCAGACATACAGACTTTCAGATCGTTTGTTTTTTTCCCCAAATTAAGAGTTGAATTCATAAGGTTTCCTCTGAATTTTTAAGTGGTAACCCTAGCTCTTAATACCTCTTATTTGTTTATCCGCCTCCTTACGTCGCTCTCATCCGCCTCCTTTACGTCGCTCTCATCCGCTCTCGTCCCATTCATCGATTGAAGCTGGTGTTCTTCATACATCGCAGATTCAAGCTGGTGTTCTGGTAATCTTCTCGATCTCTCTTTGGTTTCTTCTCGATCTGCTTCTTTATACATCTCGATCTCTCTCGTCCCATTCATCGATTGAAGCTGGTGTTCTTCATACATCCGCTCTCGCCCTCTGTTTTTGTCTCGTCCCTTAGCTCGATTCAAGCTTCGATTGGTGTTCTTCGATCTTCTGGAACTCTCAAATAAAGGTAATCTTCGATGATTCAGATTTCAGATTTCAGACGTAAAAACAAATAGTTTGACTGATTCAGATTTTAGACTTCAGCACCACCTCTTAAAATTCAGAAATGAATTCAGACTTCAGACTTCAGCACCTCTTAAAAAACAAACGCCACCTAAGTTAAATATGGGTCTCAAGTTTTACCCTCCCCCTTCCCACCATCCATTTTCCAATTTGCTTCTAGTGACGTAGGTCTCAACCCATAAGCATCATGAAGCACAAAAACGGAGGTGGAGCATGTTTATTTCAGTTGCTCGATTCATGAATGGTTTTACCGGATGTAGGCATGGTAATGGGTCGGGGATGGTCACGAGGACCCCAATCCCCCCATCTTTGTCCTCGTCCCCATCCCCGCGGGGGAATTTCATCACATCTCTATCCCCGTTTCCAAAATGGGGAACGGGGATCCCAACGAGGAAACGAGGATTTTTTTTCCATTTGTGTAAGTTTTTCTAGATCAAATATGTGATACGTCACACATGTTTAAATCTCACATATTTCTAATAAACCTAAAATCAAAAGGAATTTAATTTAATACAATATATATATATATATATATATATACCGTCAATAATTAATAAATCAAAAACCAAAAGAAATTAAACTTAATCTAAAAAAGTTAACGTCACATGTACCAAAACATATCGAATAATATCCAAAACCACATCTAATAATATCCAAAATATATTGAAATAAAAATTACCAATTATCAAATTAATAGAAATAAATAATAAATAATATAATTTATTAATTAATATATATACAAGTAAAGTGGCGGACAGGGTGGGGAGTGCGATACATGTCCTCGTCCCCATCCCCGGTTTGAGTCAAACGTGGATCCCCATCTCGTCCCCGAGACCCGGTTAAACGGGGAATCCCTGTCCCCGACTAGGGGTGGGTGGACCGGGTTCCCCGACAGATCGAGGCCAATTCCCATGCGTAACTGGATGTATGGATATGGATCTTGATATTAGTGAGTTTGGATTTCGAATGGTAGAACTTTTTGGTATGTATGTTGATGTTAATGAACTTCTGGGTTTTGAACTTCTAGCTTTTACATCTTCATTGTGTTTCGCTTATGCGTTTATATGTTGATGAACTTCTAGGTTTTTTGCTTATGCATTTGCATTTGCATCTACATCAGTTTCTACATCTACATCGAACTCATACACCTTCAAATTAAGGGATTTTCATTTTTATTCTGAGGGTTTTCTTGTTTCTGACTTTAATTTAGGGTCTTTTATTTAAAATAAATGAGTTTCGTTACAGTGATTTAGGAATAATGAATTCCATTTGTTTGTATAATATGTCGTGAAGAACAAGAACTCGTCTTTTTAGTAAACAGTTGATGTAACAAAAGACAAAATGGCGGAGTATTTGGGTGGACTAACAGAGAGAAAATCGACAATCTTAGGGTAATGGACCTATTTGGCAACAAAATGCATACTACATGGACCATATATGTGAAAAGAATTAGGGACCATACTCGTAATAATTGTATAATACATGGACCAAACATGTAGTTTACTCGATAAATATTGTTTTCATTCTATAATAACTTTTTTTACATCATATTAGGACTAAAACGTTTTTTTCATTTAGGTTAGTTTTTGATTCAAAATTTTCATTTAAGGGCCGTTTACCAAACGCTTATCCTGGTAAGAATTTATCGGCAAAATTCAATATTATCACTTACTTACCGGGTAGAATTTTAGTCCACGAAACGATTTGTATACAATAATTTACTCGGTAAGCGTATGGTAAGAGTCGTCGTTCTCACTTACCGGGTAAGACTCTAGGTCCTTATCTTCGCTCTTACCGGGTAAGATTATTAATTCTTCCCATATTCATCAGTAAGGTAATGTAACTTGATAAACACTTATCGGATAAGTGTTTGGTAAACGGCCCAATTATGCTCCCTAATTGTTATGTTGTAAAACACATTTTTTTAATTCAAATTCAGTTTATGCATATTTCTGTATTGAGGATCCACTGTTGGAAGCTCTTGTTTTTGTTGTGTCTTTACATTGATTACCAAGAAAGTCATAATACAGTCTCATGGTCATTTCATCACGGTCGTCATTGAATTGTGATAGATGCAACATAGTCTTGTCGAAGTTAACAACCTTCATTGGCTCTCACACCCGACCATAAACAACTTTACACGAGCACCCATGCAAAATAGTCAGTGGCTCAGTTAATCTCTTGGATTCAACAAACCGTCAACTCGTGAAGGCAACATTCATAATCAACTCTCATACTTTGAAACCTTACACACCATCAATCTTAATTCAAATTGTAGCACTTCATTGCACACAAAGCTTCACATATATCTAGACTTGATGTGTCCAAAAGCTTCACACGTATTTTACGGTTCCAGAACATCGTTTATCTTTTCTAGACATCATATCACATAGTCAAGTAACACCAACAAGTTCGTCCTTGAGCCCTAATATTTCAACAGGGTTTTCACATAGCAAATCTTTAAACGAACCACATGTTCACAACCATCCACTTTTCACGATCTAGTGATAACCACAACACATGTGAGCCTAACATCACGATCAAAATCATTACGAAAGAGATTTATATTCATTTCTCAAAAGAACTTAAATTTGGTTTTTTTTAGTCTCTTTGATAATCAATGCAAAAGTCAATAATGATCTTGACACATAAATGCACACATATATAAACTCAAACAAAATCTGCTTTTGAATTTCTGTATAAAATATATCAGACTTTATATTTCCATATGAATAATAACTTATTTGCAACGAAATTAAAGCACGATTATTCATAATGAAAATAACTATAATTGACGTAGACGATGGAAAATATCGAACTGTTACATGCGTATGTATCTTAGAAAGCATGTAGAAAGTCGGTGCACAAAGATTTTTAAAAGTTGTTAAAGAAAATGCACTAAATGATAATAAATACGTATTCAAAGATATATGTCGTTCCATGTTCTCCCACCCTATCCCCTATACGTTAGATTATGGGGGACTTCCCGACTCTAAACTCTTGTACCATATCAACAAAATTTGTTTAAAATGCGACGTTATTCTTAACATTCTCAATCGCCCCCAATTAGGGATGAAAACACAACAGGATTGGGGAGAGGTTCGTCATCCCTGTCCTTACCCCTGGTCAAGACGAATGAACCAGTTACCCTTCCAAGTCAGCACAAATCACCATACCCATAATCAGAATCTACAACTGGCACCTGCTAATCCTCTAACTGCTTCACTCAATGGTAACGCAGAGTTTAGAATCTGAATCTGGCGTTTACACAACAATTTAATTAACCCATATTTAATAAAAAAAATCATCAAAAGTATTATTAAATAGATATTTCTATTAAAAAAAATATAATTAGAGAAATAAAAGTTAGAAAATTGGTAAATTTGGATGGTGGTAAGGTAGATTTATCCATCTCTACGTTACCTCCAAAATAAACAGCAAGGATGAGGTGGTGTAGATTGTCAAGAGGATGTGCATATTTCAACAAATTCTACATATGAGTTTAAGCCACTGAATTAGTGGCCCCTCTCCTATGATTAATCCTCCTAAACCATTTTTGATAATACCCTTTCCAACCTTTTCATTACTTCTTTTTTATTATCAGATAATATTTAGGTAAAAAAAAGCTGATTACAGATGACTTTAACCAACCACCAGGTCTTAAATGGAACTGGTATCTAAGGACACCAATGTGTGGGGGGCATTTTTTGACTCAATTAGCGGCTGAGACTAGTGGGAGACCTGGACTCGAACCAAGACCTACTTATATATGGACAAAGTCAGCACATCCATTTAACAACTGAGCTATTAAAATGGAATGATTTTGACTCAAGGTTATTTTAAAAAACAAACGTTCAATATATATCTATACTATATTATAAAGCATTTGACAAAAAAAACTCTTAAAACCCATTTTTTATGCATGCAGTACCGTATATTGATGCATATTACTTGAAGTTCAATATTACAAGTAAATTATGCACAAGTACAACTTATTAAAGTTCTATGTTTGAATTCGTGTAACTAACTGCGAATAAACATAATCAAATAGAGGATAAACATCTTATTTTAAAATATAAATAATCTAAAATATAATTAGGATAATTATCGAGTTCCAATAAAATAATTAATTATTATCATTATAAGAAAATTATATTATTAAAACAAATATAAATTACTTCGTTATTGAAGCTAAATTGAATTATGATAAAAAAAATTGAATTAAAAATTACACAAAAAATGAAGAATTTTAAATAGTTAATTTGACGTTAATATCGATATATTTTTGTCAAATTTTTATGATATTTTCAAATTTATATTTTATTAAAGAAAAAAAAACATCAAGATGTATCTCGCTGCATTGCACGAGTACATTTCTAGTGTGTGTGTGTGTGTGTATGGTTTGATACATGATTATTCCATGTATATACCGTTCAGATAAACGGTTATCAAGGTATTTTTCAGTGTTTTATTTTTTTGAGATTTTCCCTTAAACCTTCCTCTATATATGGTTTGAAACATGACTATTTATAAATACATGGTCGGAAAATATATATTTTAAGATGTCATTTAAGAATATATTTTTCATAATATATTTTTTTAAATTATCGGTTAAAATTAGTTAAATGGAAGTATGTGCATTTTGCACGTATACCCTTTTTTCTAGTATCATGTTTGATATTTTGTGTCAACATTCTTATCGCAATTGTCAAAATCTTGTGATTTGTAAAACATACGTGTTTTTGCCAAGTATGATGATTTTGTTACAAGACTAAAAATGAACTAATGGTTACAAAAGTTAGCTTTTTGATGTTTTTTGGTATTCTTTATTTAATAAATGGTCGTTTACCAATCGTTTATCCAGGTAAGTATTTACTAAGTTACATTACTTTGCTAGATAAATATGTTAAGAACCAAGAATCTTACCCCGATAAGAGTGAAGCAAGGACCAAGAGTCTTATCCAGTAAGTGAGAGCGACGACATTTAACATGGTTAGCGCTTATTGGGTAAGTTGTTGTATACAATGTCGTTTTGGCGGATTAAAATTTTACCTGATAAGTAAGTGATAGTGTTGAATTTTACCGATAAGTGCTTACCGGGTAAGTGGCTGACAAACGACACCTAAGTCTAGAATAGATAATGTTTTTTTTGAAGTAATGATATATGTCAAAAAAAAAAAAAAAAACAGAAAATGAGTGATTTAGAATTGAATCTAATCTAATTATATATTTAGTTAATGATGAATGTAATGAAATTCAATTCATTAAAACATCTTGTTTTGTTTACTGTATGTATTATGAATTGGACTGTAAAAAATAATGATAAATGACAAAATTACCCTAATAACAATGATAAATTTATTCAAATATAATATATAATAGTAACAATGATAAGAAGGATCTTGATTAGTTGAAGGGTAATTTCGTTTTTTCGCATTGAACTGGTAAAACAAAACTTAATTACACAACTAGATATAATGACGAATTCATCCCAACGTTGTAATTTGGGGATTTCTTTTGAAACTGAATTCTTCCCTTTAATTTATCTGAGCCAAACGTGACAAGAAAATGAAATGAATTGAACATTCAAATTCTTTTAAAAATCTTGACGGAATTTGGGGACCAAAGAAACCCTAAAGGGTTATTTTGGTACAAAGTTTTAAGGATGAGGGCTATAAAAGTAATTCACTAATTAAAAGAACATTAGATGCGTTGGAATACACATTTTTTAAGACGGTTTCAAACAAGACGACTTATAAAGACATCTTACCTCTCGATAACGATGGCTAATATATGAGGTAGCGTTAGCATCAGGAGTCAATGAATGCTATGAGGACCATTCATCAAGTTAGTGAATAAGCTTATCTGAATTCGACCTGCCCAACAAATCATTTAAAACCAGTTGTCGTTATTTTATTTTCAGTACTTTCCCGATTGAGAGATTTAAGAATAAAGAATGCTTCATTATGAGCCAGCTATAATTCCATATTACCTTCCACCATTTCGTTTTCTTCGATGCATATATAAAGGTGAAATTTGTAGTTGTTTTTTCGAATGATCAATCTACATCCAACCAATTGATAATAACACCATAATCTCTCCAAGCTTAATCAAGATGAAGGGAGCGATCAAACTTTGATATTTCCTTCTGTACTTCGACTGAGTTAATACTTTTTCCAATTCCTTCGAAAATGGTAAGATCTTTGACGCAAAAAAAAGGGGTTGGTAAACTACCGCCTCTCAGGTCCCCCGACTGGCCAAATTCGCTAATTTTTTTGATAGACGAATAATTGACGGAATTCCAAATAGAGTTGGTCTTGACTTGAATAAAAACAAGCATCCACAATATGTTCCTTTAAAGGATGCTCGTTACTAAACGAAGCTTACAATTCCCTCCAGCCTCTGATGAAGTAAAAAAATATTAAAATCTACGATCAAAGTAACATCTCATATTAGAGGTAAAGATGGTGCAACCCTTCAATCGACTTGCTCATGACTCACATGAATTTGGAGATATTGAAGGTTGGGTTCTGCTGAGAATAAGAGTTATGATGAGAATGTATGAATAAAACATTCATATACCTATATTAGAGCTGATCATTTGCAGGTTAGGGTTGGACTCGAGTCGGGCTTAACCTTTTTTTTTTGTCCAGCGGGTCTAATATGGTAAAACCAAGCCTGCTTTTACGGGCTTCAAAACTTACCTATATTCGCCCTATAAACGGATCGGGCTTGCCTCGGGCTAACGAGCTTAAAAATCTTGTTATATTTTTATGAAAACAAAACTTATACAAAATCACAAGTTATGTAAAATAATTCAAATTACATAACAATTTTCCAACTTAAAATTTGATGTAAATATATAGCAATATACGTACTTTAGAAAGAAATTGTCCGCTAAATATGAAGTATCGATAAAGAAAATGACTAAATAAGATCAACTCAGGTATATATTTTTAAATTTAAGATTTTTAAAGAATGTTATTATCATGAGTCATAATTAAGTATGAATTGATAAGTATTAAGAATCTCCAAATTTATTTGTAAATTTTAATTATAAAAGTTAATTATTATAAAAATATTAATGGGTCTTGCGAGCCTGCCCAAATATTTTTTTTCCCATTGCCCATGTCCATCCATTAATTTTAACAAGTCGGTCCAGGCTCGTCCATTTCTTCAAAAATGGTAATCCAAACCTGCTTTTCTAGCGAACCGGACAGGACGGGTCTAGAGGTTAATCCTGCCCGTGAACAGCTCTAACCTACATCTACATTCAACTACCTTTATTTACCCATGTTTATCATCATGACCTTAATTTTAACATATTCATGCATGTAACACCCTAAATTTTATGACTTTGAATGATATAAGGTTTGTTAGAACTGTGTGGGTTTATCATATAGAACCATGTGAGTTTACAAGTCGGTTATATACCTGCATGGGTTTACGCACGAGTTGCATACTTAGACAAGAGTTGACTCTGTGGTAATACAATCAACTAAGCCTTATTTGGCTACTCCAGGAGCAACTATTCATAGACTCACGTGCAAGCGGGCGGCTTTAGGGGGTTGGGGGGGGGGGAAGTTTATGTAACACCGTGGTTACATAACAAACATTTATTGAACCATAATTAAATTAATTTAGTTTGAAAAAACCTCAAAATACGGGATAACGATTTACAACCTAAAATACATAATTTAAAGCTAAATATTTACATAACAAATCATAACATAATCATCGGGGACATGTCTACCCGGAACATACAAACTATATACAACCCAAAAGAATAACATATATATCTATACCAAAAGCAGGCTTTACACGTCAATCCCTAATCGATCAACTGACCCTGTTCTTACTTTTATCAACTTGTCCTGAAAAATTAAAACCACTAAAAAGTAAGCTATAAAGCTCAGTGAATTCATATGGAAATATGTGGTTACAATATGTTATATAAACGAACATACTAGGAAACGAAGAAGGACTCGAAGGAAAGTTTGCATAACGATACAACAACAACTTAGTTATACCACATAATGTCATTTACAGCATTTACAACAATTTAGTAGTATTTACCATTTTTTTTTCGTTATCTGAACTTTTCACCCGCTTACCCAGTGAGTAATCCTTTGAGCTACAAGCCTCACTTCGTCTCCACTGGATCTGTTCATGTTCCCGCACCAACTCAAGATATGTTTAGTGGACTCTATGTCTTAACGAGTGGAAATCGTCGGGTATTTGTGTAAACAAATACAATTAAATTAATTAATAAATTAAATTAATTTTTTTATTTTATAGTAAAAAAAGGGAAATTTAAATTGATTTAACTTTTTAGCTATCTTAGGAATCTTTTTCCCCAAATAACCAAACATTTACATTATACACCCTTATAATTAGTCATATAATTTATTTTATATCCTTACTGTTTTATTTTTTATTTACACATTTATTACATTAACAAATATAATCATATATTAACTAAAT
>NC_037543.1:17625116-17630054 GCF_001531365.2 Cynara cardunculus var. scolymus
TTAACTGGGTAAGCGCTTACCGATAGGAATCAACACTATGATTTATTTTGATGTGTAAGATTTTAGTATATCAAAACATATCGAATGCAACAATTTAGTGGGTAAGTGCTTACTGGGTAAGAGTCGTCATCCTCACTTACTGGGCAAAACTCTCCATTCTTCTCCTCGTTCTTACCCGGTAAGATTCTTGGCCCTTCTTATGTCCATCCGATGAAGAAAATTTATCTAATAAGCACTTACCAAGTAACTGTTTAGTAAATGGCCCCTTAGTGTCCCATCAGATGTACTAAATTAAGGCTCCCTCGATTGCCACGTCAAACCATGATGCTCATTAACTAAAGACATTACTCTTTTTCCTTTATCATTCTTAACTTTATATGTTTGGAAACTAAAGTGAAAAATAATTAAGTGGTTAGAATGATTTGATATAGTGCAAAATGAAATATAATTGTTTGATAATTGTTACAATGAAATTAAGGTGATGAATGGTTAAGGGATGTCCAAGATACAAAATCATTCAGATGGTTATAAAACCATTAACAGACAGACTTTTTTTGTCAAACAAGATTCACCTCTTAACAATTCAAAGGCTGCCTATTTATGAAATTATTAAGAGGTAAACAAACAACCCATAACTAAAAAATTAGCTGAAGGTTGACAAATTAATTATTAATTGATAAATTAGTCAATTACGATATTTCATAATATGATTAAAATATATCTTTAATAATATAATATGTTAATTGTGATAACTTAATCCTAGTTATCACCCAATGTATTTAATACGTGATTATCTGATTAAATGATTACGTGATAGCATGATAAATTGATATGTTTGATCATGCTAGTATGTGAAATTGTGTATTAATTGGATATATATATATATATATATATATATATATAAATGCATGATATATGTATATATATGCATGGGTATATATGTATATGTGATGATGCATGTGTATGTGTATGTGTATGTGCATGTGCATATGGGTTACATACATGCATGGGGGATTTCTTTTGTAAGCTTGCACATGGTATATGTCTCTCGTAGCCGACTTTCCCTAAAGGGAAAGTATAAAAGGAGGTTGAAGCCTCCATTCTCTTCTTCTTGCCTTTTTAGAAAAATTGACCGATTTAAAAGAAGAAAAGTTAACCGGATTGCAAGTGTCTGATTTCAAGATCAAGTTGATTTCAAGTATCTGATTTCAAAAGCTTGTTAAGGTGAGTAATTTCTAAACTCTTTTGCATAAAATTATTACTGGTTTTATATGAATCTTGTTTGTTTTTGGAAAGAAATCAGTCTTTTRCTCAAGTGTTTTATCCGGGTATTAAACCGGACAAGGCTTGTCCGTATTGTTTTAAATCGGACAAAAGTTGGACGATGTATTGTCCGGACTTTTATCCTGACAAAGTTGAAATTTATTCTAAGTGTTAAATCGGTCAAGTGTTGGGCGATTAAGTTTTAAATCGCTCAGGTGTTGAACGGTTTAACCTTAAACCGGTTAAGTGTTGATCGGGTTATGATTGGTAAGAATAATTATCTTTTTGAACTGAGAAGTAGGAATACGATCAAATGGTGGCCGTATTATTTTAAATCGGCCAAGTAATGAACGAGGTATTGTCCGGACTTGTTATTCGGACAAAGTTGTTGAAATATATTTTAAGTGTTAAATCGGACAAAGCTTATGCTGTGTGTTGTCCGGATTGTTGACCAGAGTTGAAGTCCGGCTAAATCAAGTTGACCGGATTTAAAGTGATGMCTTGTGTTTTCAATAAGAAATGTTATTTTATCATAAAAAGGAAGTTTTGAAAGAAATGATTTTTGTAATGATAATAATTTCAATGGCTGCGGTCTATTTGAAATTATTTTGTGTAATATTTTGAAAAGGAAATAAGGATGACATATCAAGGAGAGGTGTACCATGGGATAAGGGTGACATATCAATGAGAGGTGTACCATGGGATAAGGGTGACATATCAAGGAGAGGTGTACCTTTGGATATAAGAGTGGCATTTGTATGTGTGATTGTATGATATAACTCTTTCTATTATATCATTTAAGATTACCGTGTTCTGGAATCTTTATTTCTTTGTGATTTAAAGATTTAGGATCAAGGTTCTTATAGGAAATCATAGTTTGAATGTTATTGAGGAGAAAACATCAGGTTTGGCCTGAAACTTTATAAACCTTATTTTGACTTAAAAAGGTTTAAAAGTGGTGTTATGAGAAACCTGATTGGTTCAGAGGTATGTGATTCGTATAATTGAAAGCTTTGTTTGAAATATGGAAGAAGTTTGGTATTATGTTCTTATTTGATCATATAATTGTTATATATGAAAGAATGTTTTCCATAAAGATTTTGGTGATTTTTCACCATGCAATAACATAAATAGGGTATCTCACTAGATCTTTCGGTCTAACCCTCGTTTTGTGATTTTAACTATGTATTGCAGGAGGTTCGGACTGTAAGGAAAAAGGAAAAATATGATATTTTCCTATATGCATTTCTGCTTGAAGATCTGTAGTGATGTACAGTTTTGATTGATTAGTACAAGAAATGTATTTGAATTTTTGGACCTTGTATTTGGTCATGTTAGATTCTTGTACTAAAGGACCTGAATGAGATAATATCATGTATTTCTTTTGTATGAAATATGTGTTACATGCAATGTATGGTTTGGGGGGTGCTATATAGTGGTATCAGAGCCTGAGTTTAAGGGATTTAGGTATTCAACAACATGATACCTAGACTTAAACTGTTTTATTGCATGTTAAGGGTCCCGGACATAGTTAGCTCCATTGGAAATAAATATGATGGGTTGAAAGAACAGTGTGTAAGGTAAATTTTAATTACATCTGGCCAGTGTAATTATGAATTTACAAGTACACATCTGAACTTGAATACTTCATTATATTTGGGAATGTGAATACATGATTATTAACACTAAATTCTACTGATGTATTGCCGAACTTGAAGATCTGAAAGAACGGCTCGTCCAGAGTCTGAAGAAAGGGAAGAGTCACATGTTAATCTTCCAACTAGCACGTCCAGAAATAGAGGTCGGGGAAGACCAAGGAGACGAGGTAGAGAAAGAAATCAGTCTCAGGGAAAGGGTCGGACCGAAATACATTCTGAACATGAGGAATCCCACTCTGGGAATGTTCAAGAAAGGTCGGTGCCACATCCTGAATATATAACCAGAGGAAATGGGGAAATTGTGGGAAACTCTGACATCTATCATGGGAATACCGACTAGGGTGGAAACGGAAAGAGTGGAAGTTTATCCCTCTGCTCCAATCATTCACAACAAAGAAGGAGATATTAAGATGTTTTTAGCATGTAAACCGCCAACCTTTTCTGGAGAGAGAGATCCAGTGAAAGCAATGTGCTGGATCAAGGAAATGGAATCTGTGTTCAACACCATTCGGTGCCCGGAAACAAATAAAGTTCGATTTGTTGTTTCTGTATTAAAGTCAAATGCTTTATTTTGGTGGGAAGTTGAATCATCTACCAGAACGGATGTTTTACAGACTCTGTCTTGGGTAGAATTCGTGGATCGATTCAAGAATCAATTTTGTCCTAAAACAGCAGTGAGACGAATGAAGGAAGATTTCCTGAAGTTAGAACAAGGAAATGGAACAGTTCGGGAGTATACTGAAAGATTCATTGAATACTCTCGCTTTGCTGAACATTATGTTTCGACTGAATCCAGGAAAATAGAGAGGTATATTTGGGGTTTGAAACCCTCAATTAGAGAATTTGTTATTGCTATGAACCCCAATACCTTTCCATTAACAGTAGATGCAGCTGAGGTAACCGAACGAAATAAGAATAGACAATCAAAAAGAAAGGCTGTGGAGAAAAGAAAATGGGAGGGACCTTCATCTTTTCGAGGGCCGAAAACTGTTAGATATGATAACAGATCTGAGCAGAAGATCAGTGAGAAAGTCTGCTCACAGTGCCGACAAATTCATCAGGGTGAATGCAAGATGGACCCAAGGAAATGTTATAAGTGAGGAGAAGCATGTCATCTGTCTAGAAACTGCCCAACTAACAGAAAATGTTTTAATTGCAATTCTTTGGATCATATTCGACCAAATTGTCCCTTGTTAAGAACTCCACAGTTAACAATGGGGAGTAACGCGTCGGGTACATGGGGAAGACCTACTGTGAATAGAGGAGGGCAAGGAGGGGCGCGAGGACGATCCTTCCAGATGACTAAGAACGAGGCAGAAGCATCACCGGATGTAGTAACAGGTATATTCCTTCTGAATTCAATACGTGCTAAGGTGTTATTTGACTCTGGTGCAAACTTTTCATTTGTATCACTATTGTTTGCTCAAACTGCATGTTTAAATTCTGTGCTACTTGATGATGAGTTAGTAGTTGATACTGCTAATAGTCAGGAAACTGTTACTAGTGTGTTCAATAACTGTATTATTGTTATTGAGGATTGTGAACTTTCAATCCGGTTATTTCCCATGTCAATGAAAGAATTTGACGTAGTAGTGGATATGGACTGGTTGGCAAAGTATCAGGCTAGTATTGGTTGTAATCAGAAAATAATCAGAATTATTCTGCCAGACCAGAGAACAGTTGTTATTTATGGTGATCGTCAGAATCATCATACCAATATTTTGACAGTAATGAAAGCCCAGAAAAGTATTCAGAAAAAGTGCCAAGGATGTTTGGCATATGTAATTGATCAGAAGACAGAAAAGGGAAAAGAAGAATCAATTCCGATTGTTAGTAAATATCCAGAAGTCTTTCCAGAAGACTTATCTGGATTACCGCCAGATAGAGTCATTGAGTTCCGAATTGATTTAGTACCAGGAGCTGTACCAGTAGCAAAGGCGCCATATCGTTTAGCTCCATCTGAATTGAAAGAACTGGTTGCACAGTTGAAAGATTTGACTGATAAGGGGTTTATTAG
>NC_037543.1:17630799-17634509 GCF_001531365.2 Cynara cardunculus var. scolymus
AAGAGCATGAGAAACAGTATCCAACTCATGATATGGAGTTAGCTGCAGTGGTATTTGCTCTGAAAATCTGGAGACACTATCTTCTGGGAACGAAATGTTAGATTTATACTGACCATAAAAGTTTACAACATTTGTTCAACCAGAAAGATTTAAATATGCGATAGCGTCGGTGGATTGAACTTGTTAATGATTCTGACTGTGAAATTCTTTACCACCCAGGAAAAGCTAACGTGGTGGCTGATGCTTTGAGCAGGAAGGAAAAGAGTGGAACCATTAAAACTGTAGCAATGAGAATGAATTTGATCCCTGATATTCGTAAGAAAATTCAGAAGTGCCAACAAGAAGCTATGAAAGAAGAATTTGTTAAAACAGAAAAGGTGGGTAAAATGATCTCAACCTTGGAACAGAATGATGAAGGACTAATGTACTTTCAAGGGCGAATTTGGGTACCATATTTTGGAGATATCCGAAGTATRATATTAAATGAAAGTCATAAATCCCGATACTCTATCCATCCAGGCACCAATAAGATGTACCGAGATTTAAAACCTTTTTATTGGTGTCCAGGATTGAAAAGAGATATAGCTCGGTATGTGGAACAGTGTCTGACATGTTTACGGGTAAAGATTGAACATCAGAAGTCGTACGGAAGTCTTCAATCCTTAAAATACATGTATGGAAATGGGATCACATTACCATGGATTTTGTTATGAAATTACTTCGAACTCCAAGAGGGTATGACCGCAATTTGGGTAATTGTTGATCGTTTATCTAAATCTGCGCATTTTCTACCAATAAGAGAGAAATACTCTTTAGAAAAGCTAGCGCAGATCTACATCAAAGAAATTGTTACCAGACACGGTGTTCCATTGTCTATTATCTCTGATAGAGATAGTCGGTTTACTTCCAAATTCTGGGAAGGACTACAGAAAGCTTTGGGGTCTGAAATTTGGTTAAGTACAGCTTATCATCCGCAAACAGATGGGCAAAGTGAGAGAACTATCCAGACTCTCGAAGATATGTTGAGAAGCTGTATCATTGATTTCGGAGGATCGTGGGAAGATCACTTGCCATTAATAGAGTTTGCGTATAACAATAGTTATCATTCCAGTATCCACGCGACACCATATGAAGTGTTATATGGACGTAAATTTCGAACGCCGTTATGTTAGAATGAAGTGGGTGAAAAACAACTGACAGGTCCTGAAATTGTCCAAGAAACTTCTGAAAAGATTGAACAGATTCGTGAAAGAATCAAAACAGCACAAAATCGCCAGAAAAGTTATGCAGATAATCGTCGAAAGCCAATTGAATTTAATATAGGTGATTTTGTAATGTTAAAAGTTTCGCCATGGAAAGGTGTTATTAGATTTGGGAAGAAAGGAAAGCTCAGTCCAAGGTATGTGGGGCCGTTTAGAATATGTAAGCGAATTGGGCCAGTAGCATATCAGTTCAAATCTGCGAAAAATGTTTGGTTGATTCAAATCTAGCTATACCATTGCCAGAGATTCAATTAGACAGTAAGTTGAATTTTGTAGAAACACCGGAAGTTGTTATTGACCGAAAGATCAGGTAGTTGAGAAACAAAGAAATAAGTCTGGTGAAGATTCAGTGGAAGTTTCACAAAGGACCAGAAGCAACATGAGAATTGAAATCAAAGATGAGATCAGAATACCCGTGGCTTTTTGATTAAAGGAATTCCGGGACGGAATTCTTTTAAGGGATGGATAATGTGATAACTTGATCCTAGTTATCACCCAAGGTATTTAATACGTGATTATCTATTTAAATGATTACGTGATCGCATGATAAATTGATATGTTTGATCATGCTAGTATGTGAAATTGTGCATTAATTGGATATATATATATATATATATATATATAAATGCATGATATATGTGTATATATATATATATATATATGCATAGGTATATATGTATATGTGATGATGCATGTGTATGTGCATGTGCATATGGGTTACATACATGCATGGGGGATTTCTTTTGTAAGCTTGCACATGGTATATGGCTCTAGTAGCCGACTTTCCCTAAAGGGAAAGTATAAAAGGAGGTTGAAGCCCCCATTCTCTTCTTCTTGCCTTTTTAGAAAAATTAACCGATTTAAAAGAAGAAAAGTTAACCGGATTGCAAGTTTCTGATTTCAAGATCAAGTTGATTTCAAGTATCTGATTTTAAAAGCTTGTTAAGGTGAGTAATTTCTAAACTCTTTTGCATAAAATTATTACTGGTTTTATATGAATCTTGTTTGTTTTTGGAAAGAAATCAGTCTTTTGCTCAAGTGTTTTATCCGTGTATTAAACCGGACAAGGCTTGTCCGGATTGTTTTAAATCGGACAAAGGTTGGACGATGTATTGTCCGGACTTTTATCCTGACAAAGTTGAAATTTATTCTAAGTGTTAAATCGGTCAAGTGTTGGGCGATTAAGTYTTAAATCGCTCAGGTGTTGAACGGTTTAACCTTAAACCGGTTAAGTGTTGATCGGGTTATGATTGGTAAGAATGATTATYTTTTTGAACTGAGAAGTAGRAATACGATCAAATGGTGGCCAGATTATTTTAAATCGGCCAAGTAATGAACGAGGTATTGTCCGGACTTGTTATCCGGACAAAGTTGTTGAAATATATTTTAAGTGTTAAATCGGACAAAGCTTATGCTATGTGTTGTCCGGATTGTTGACCGGATTTAAAGTGATGCCTTGTGTTTTCAATAAGAAATGTTATTTTATCATAAAAAGGAAATTTTGAAAGAAATGATTTTTGTAATGATAATAATTTCAATGGCTGCGGTCTATTTGAAATTATTTTGTGTAATATTTTGATGAGGAAATAAGGGTGGCATATCAAGGAGAGGTGTACCATGGGATAAGTGTGTCATATCAAGGAGAGATGTACCATGGGATGAGGGTGACATATCAAGGAGAGGTGTACCTTTGGATATAAGGGTGTCATTTGTATGTGTGATTGTATGATATAACTCTTTCTATTATATCCTTTAAGATTACCGTGTTCTGGAATCTTTATTTCTTTGTGATTTAAATATTTAGGATCAAGGTTCTTATAGGAAATCATAGTTTGAATGTTATTGAATAGAAAACATCAGGTTTGGCCTGAAACTTTATAAACCTTATTTTGACTTAAAAAGGTTTAAAAGTGGCGTTATGAGAAACCTAATTGGTTCAGAGGTATGTGATTCGTATAATTGAAAGCTTTGTTTGAAATATGGAAGAAGTTTGGTATTATGTTCTTATTTGATCATATAATTGTTATATATGAAAGAATGTTTTCCATAAAGATTTTGGTGATTTTTCACCTTGCAATAACATAAATACCTACAATAACATAAATAGGGTATCTCACTAGACCTTTCGGTCTAACCCTCGTTTTGTGATTTTACATATGTAGTGATGTACAGTTTTGATTGATTAGTACAAGAATTGTATTTGAATTTTTGGACCTTGTATTTGGTCATGTTAGATTCTTGTACTAAAGAACCTGAATGTGATAATATCATGTATTTCTTTTGTATGAAATATGTGTTACATGCAATGTATGGTTTGGGGGGGTGTTACATTAATTAATATAAGCAAGATAGTAAAGAAAAACATAATAATGTGATATGTTGATTAAAATAATTTTAAATTAATTATTATGTATTTTATAAATTCCGTATTTGTTAAATTAAATTTTA
>NC_037543.1:17634576-17665081 GCF_001531365.2 Cynara cardunculus var. scolymus
TATAAAAATAATTTGATATAATTAATATTAATATAAAATTAAAACTAGTAAATAAATATTAATTAATAATAATAAATGATAACAAATATTAATGATGATTATAATTGAAAAAAATGGGAAAAACCTCCTAAAACCTACTAGCAGTTTGATAAGCTGACTAAAAATAATGCCTAAATTTCTAAATAAAAATATTTACATTTTAGTCATTATGGTTGCTATTTTTACACTTTTGATCTCTTTGACTAACTTATGCCGAGAGTTTCGTTAACTCAGGAATATTTTGGTCTTCTTTTAATCATTTTAGTTTAATTTCAAGATAATATATATATATATATATATATATATATATATACACACCCCAACTAATATAATATGCATATTATTAATATTTGAGTAAATTATGATTTTCATTTATGTAGTTTGTAATTTGTTGTTGTTTTCGTGACTGAAACTGAATCTATTAAAAATCCTCCATTTAGTTTAGTGGTAACTTAGTCTTTTTTATTTTTGTTTATTAAATATCTTTTTTGGTATTTTAGTCCTTGTGATTTTTTTTGTTTATTGATTATCTTTTTTGGTATTTTAGTCTTTTTGATTTAATTAAACATCAAACCACGGGAACGAAAATCGTAGTTTATTCCATTTTTTTTTGGCCCAGTTGAAGAAAGTGTTGAATTAAGTGATCCAACAAAAAAATTAATTATGGAGTTTGACTAGAGTGCCATGAGAAAGTGACATGTCACAATAGCACTGTGATACTAAGAGTATGGTCGTCTCGACTATTTTGCCATGCGATAATGACATCTGTCACAAGAGCACCCATGGTATTGAGAGCATGGTTATCTTAACTATTGTGCCATGCGGCTGTGACACCTGTCATGGTAGCACCGGTTATACCAAGTGTTTGGTGGTCCCGGCGATTGTGTCATGCAATAGTGACACTGACACAATATAACAACTAGATCTTTGGTAAGGTGAAATCCCAAGTCCAATATGTGTTTCACCATTAGAATAGTTTGATTAATATTTTGAAGTTGGATTATATTGGGTATCATCTTTTAGGCAAGAAATAGACTCAAACGGGTGAAAAATAGGAAAAATTATCAATACAATTACAGGTCATGGATAATGCCTGACGATATTGCCATTGGTCACAATAGCATGTCAAGGGGCGCCAAGGGAGAAATGGATCCTTACAATCCGGGCAATTGTGCGCGGTGAAAGTGACAAGGGCACAAGCGCTTGTCACTATTATGGGCGACCTGTAGTGCTTAAAATCGGGATTTTCTTCATTTGATCATAATTTTTTCACTTCTTCTCCATTTTGGACGATTCAAGTTGATATGGATCCGTAATTCGAAGCCCTTCAAGATGGAAAGAATGAGGATTGAACTTTCCTGGAAGATATGGGGTTCTTATAAGTCAAAATGTAAGCTTTTTTTTGGGGGGGGGGGGGGGTGGATGATATTTATGGTTTGATTTATGAATCTAATTTGGGGTTGCTTTTGGAGTATGGTGAATTTGTTTATGACCCATATGAAGGTCCTGGTGATGGATGTTGTGGACCTGAAGCTTTTACCAAAGGAAACTCAAGTTGTGAAGTAAAACTTAGATTTAGTCTAAATCTAGCAAGATGAGTTCAAGTTGCTTTGTGAAAACAATGTACATGCCAAAATGAGTATTTTGAAGTATTAAAGTGCTTTCTTTGATGTTTATCAAATGTGTGGAGTATTTGACTAAGTTTACACATGTGGTAAATTTGAGTTAGTAAATCTTATGAAATACACTTTGGTGAACAAATCTCAAAAATGTGAACCTTTGGTAATTTATTGTACAAATGGAGATTTCTGATATAAATGCACTTTGGTGTATTTGGTTTTATAAATCGTTTGAAAAATGCATGTTATTGTGTTATGGGACATTTTGAGAATATAAATGGTATGATTTAAATGGAAAATGATTTGTCCCAACTGATGAGGTGTTTTTGAGTTAATCATGTCTTTGGAACATGTATTTGCATAAACGTCAGTTACGTTTTATTGCTTTTGATGACATTTATGAAATAGTCTATTGGGTTCTTGGGGATATTTGTCCTGTTTAATTTGCTCTATGTCGAGCTTTTGGAGTTATATGCAGTTATGGCATAATTATTTGATATATTACACCTTTTGATCGATGACCGATGACTGACTTCAAGAGCCCACACCTTATTTGTCTATGAAGGCTTGATGCCTACTTCAAGTTACAATACGAAGTTGGCATCCCCAAGAAAAACCAACTTCTATGCCTATGCAAATGGTACTAGCGACACCGTGATGAGATAAGTGTTAGACTGAGAAGGATTTAGTTTATCGTTGATGTCTTCCACAAATCACAATCACCGTTCGTTTGTAAAAATAATATCTCATACTCCTTTCGTCCTAAAATAAATGTTAATAATAAAAATTATATATGATTTTAAAAATATTTAATTATTACATTTTTTAAATAATTATAAAACAATTTTACTATTAATCATAGAGAGAATTTTTTTTCTATCTCATAATCAAAGGTAGAACAGAGAGGTACATATTTTTAAAAGTGGACATTTATTTTAAAACAAATTAAAGTATAAATGTGGACACTAATTTTAAATTCTAGTAAACAAATAACAAAGTGAATGATCGTGTGAGAAATGAAATTACAGTGAGAAGCGTAAGAAGAGATTTGAACTTTTGATCACTTTTAATCTCATGCAACCACGAACTGTGCTTTAGATGGAAATTGATCTATTGCATCTAGGTGCACTTTATTAGTGTTGACATTCAATTAGGATTAATCTAAGGGTATAGATCTTTTCTTACGCTTCTTACCGGAACCCAACCCCAAATAACAAATCAAATAAAAAAGGGAATTTATTTCTAAGTGTTGCGCTAACTTGTAGTATTGCCTAAGGGTGTTCAAAAACCCGACTAAACCGATCAACGCAACCCAAACCAACCTAACACGAAATAACTCAATCTGAAGCAACCCAAAGTTTAATCGAGTTGTAAAATCTTCAAATTATAGGTATTGGATTGATATCGGGTTACTTTTATTTGAGCCCAATCCAAACCGATGAACCCGATATCATTTTATTTCATAGATTTTAGTATGATTATTGAGTCTCTATTAATATGTACATTAAACAATTACACAATCTCTTACCTTATTCATATACATATATTTTCAATATATTCTCCATCTCTATGTAACTCTTTTGTACATATGTTTAGTAACTGTGAACATATGTATGCAAAATATTGAAAAATTAATTGATATACTTAACATTTAAGAAGTATGGATAGTTGTTCCAAGTGGTTGATGATGAAAAGTAAATGATGAGTAGACTAGAGAAAACAACATATTCAATGTTAGGACAATATTTTGATGTACCAAAATATCAACTCGATCAACCCGTAGAGTTTGGATTGGGCTGCACTTTGGTTTGGTTTGGTTTGGGTTGGGTTGGGTTGGGTTGAGACTTTTCAAACCGCAAGTATGGGCTTGGATTCATAATCGTTTTTTCCATATAGAAAACAAACCCTGAACGTTTCATATATATGAAGCAACATTGTATTAACTTTGCATTTTCATACGTAATAAAAACTGATTTGTGAATGTGCAATATAACAGGTTTGTAAATAATTGGTTTCATAAATATCTCGATTGTTTCATTATATAAATAATGATCATATAACAAATGAATCGTATCATATTCTATAAATATCTCGGTCATAATAAATAAAGGACAAGATAAATATCTCAAATGTTTTTTAATATCAAGTTTGCATTGTTTGTAACATTTACATGGTTTATATTTAAAACTCTGTATGTGTGTATATATATATGTATATATGTAGGTATGTACCATAGATTTGTGTATATAAATTATACTTAATGATTTAATATATATTTTTAGAAAAATGTTTCAAATATTAAGGAGTCGTTTACCAAACGCTTACAGGCAAGAGAAATCACCTTCACTTAACTTATCGTTTAACATTCTTGGCCAAAGTGGATTATTTGTAAACGTATTTTCTGTTACGAACTGGATAAAATTCTCGATAATTGTTATGCTTCTTATAGGGTAAGATTGTCGGTTCTTTTCGTGCTCAATTGGTAAAGTAAGTGATTAGTAAGCGACAATTGCATACATTTTTTTTTCTTGAACCCGAAGTGAAAAGAAAAATATTTTTTTTTATTTATGTTATCGAAAGGGGAGGAAAATGAAGGGAAAAAAATGAAAGAAAATAAATTTTCATGTTCTTGAACATGAGAGAAATGAAAAAAAATATGTCAATTTTACTAATATACCCTTCAAAAATATACTCTTTCCTTCTCTTCTCGTTTCTCCCACATTTAGGAGGAAAATTTTGAGACCAAACTTTTTAGGTGGCGTTTGGTTCACGTAATGGAGTGTGTCGGAATTGAAATGTGTCAAATGAATTAGAATATGATGTAGTTTTTGGTTCACATAATGGAATATGTTGGAACTGAAATCTATCTAAGGAATTGGGATCTGAAAGAATTGTAATGTGATTTAATCATGTTTGACCATGTATTTGGTTGACAAGAATTGGAATGGAATCAGTCACAAAAATTTGAATTTGTCTGTTTGGTTCATCGAATATATATTATAATGGTTTCGGGTAGAGGCAGTTACGGTATCAATGGTGGTGGCAGTAGTGGCAGTGGTGTTGACTGTGGTGGTGGTGGTGGTGGCGAAGGCGACGACGGTGGTGGTAATGACAAAAGTGGTGGTGGTGATGGGGGTGAAGGTGACAGTGCTGACGATGGTGATGACGGTGGTGGCAGTGACGACGGGTGGTGGCGGCAACAACGACGACAGGAGGTGGTCACGGGCATGACGGTTACGACAACAGTGTTGACATCCATCATGATTGGATGGAATGGAATGGCATAATATAATTAAAGAGTATAACAGGTTTTCATAAAAGATGGTAGAAAGGAATAGAAATTACTTGGTAAAACCTAAGGAATTTACATTCCACCATTTGTGGAATTCTAATTCCTTATGGAAACTTAAAAATGAACCGAATGCACGAATGAGATTTGGTTAATAGAATTGACCATTCCAATTCTTTCAAATTTCGCTGAATTCCAACAAACCAAATGCCACCCAAAGGAATTGAAATGAAATTTAATCATGTTTGACCATGCGTTTGGTTTGGGAGGGATTGGAATGAATCTATCAAAAGAATTTGAATCTCTTTGTTTGGTTCATCGAATTATAGTGGTGGTGGGGTAGAGGTGAAAGTAGTGGGGGAGACAATGGCAACAACAGGGAGGGTTGCGTTACGGTGATAATGGTAATGACGGTGATTGCGACGATGATAACGGAATGGAATGTAATGAACCAAACGGAATGGAATGAATCATTTGTGGAATTTGAATTCCTTGTGGAAATTCAAAAAAATGAACCAAACGGATGAATAAAATTTGGTCAGTGAAATTGACCATTCTAATTCCTTCAAATTCTGCTGGATTTCAACGAACCAAACGTCACCTTAGGGTCCGTTTTGTTTTTGAAATCATTGGTGTGTTAGGTTTATAGGATTTGCAATTGAATTGAATTTTATTATTTACAAATAATTTATAAAAAAATTATAAACAAGTAAATTTTCACCAAAAGAAAAAAAAATAAAAAAAATAAACTAGTATTTGGCGGGAAGCATCTCTAACCGCTAAACTACCATATGAATCAACCAATCCAAGTCATCCACGTGGCGCTTTTTCATTGGAGGAATCAGCCCCTCTCCAACCTATATAAACAAGATCTTCCTTCTATTTTGCAGTAGTAGTCTCACTTCTATCGACGCTGACTTAATTTCAGATGGCAACACAGCAAGAGATTTGTAAAGAGACGGAGATGTCTGAAAAAACCGCCATGGATGAGGCTAATGCAGTCAAGATGTCAAGGAGTTATAGAATTCAAGTTTCTAACACCAAGAAGCCCTTCATCTTCTACCTCAATCTCGCCAAGGTCCTCCTCCCTCGATCTCTCTGTTAGCTTTTGGTTCTTGATTGCCTTTTTGTTCAATCAAATGTCTACATGATACTGTTCTTAATCGCCTTCTGTTTTTGATTCAGTACTGTAAATAACTTTTAAAGTTCATGTGGATCGAGTTTTCTTATTTGGCAATCGAATTTAAAGTTTATTGTTTTTTAAACTAGGGCTTAAATCTGTCTCGTCGATAAGTGTGATCTCAGTTTTAATCAGCGATTAAAAGTCGCAATCCTGCTCAATTAATTCATCAACGTGTGTTTTCACTAGGGTTTAATGCCATAACCTTGAAGAAATTTCTTGTTAATTAACCATATATATGTCTAGGGATATGAATCTATGATAGTCACAATCCTTTTCTGTTCTTTTGGGTAGATTCTATCTTGAGATTTGTTTGATGAAATTCTTTCATGAATTGATTTAATCTGTTAACATTGCAGAGATCCATCAGCCGTTACAACAGCGTGGAGCTTACAGCTTTGGGAATGGGTTAGACTTTTTAACTATACAAGTTCTGCAACTTTTGGCAATAATCATCAAGAAGATAATGCGTCCTAGAACTTGCTTTGAATGACTTGTATTTATGTGATTCATGCAGCCATACCAACAGTTGTTGTAATTTCAGAGATTCTGAAAGGAAACGGACTGGCAACTCAGAAATGTAAGCATCCCATAATCATCAAGAAGATGATCTCAATTCTTTGTCAAATAAGAAGTATCAAAGATTAGTTTGATCTGAATTTCTTTTTATGGTACTGATCACAGTGATCTCCTTATCTACCATCAAAACGACCGATAAATCCACTGGCAGATTGATTCAGAAGGCCAAGGTTTGTTCACTTGCTATTACTATTTCCGAAATCTGTTGCTAGTATCCATCATCTTATAGCCTCATCACTCTTGATTTCAGATTGAAATTGTAATGGCAACAACTGAGCAATCTGATAATGCAATGACATTGAAGAATAAGAGTGCTAAGCCTAAGGTTAATTGTCTTAATATGCTCACAAAGTAGTTCAGCTTCTTCTGACATTATAATTAGTTTTACAGTAAATATCTTACTTTCTCTCATAGGCTGAAGTTGAGTCAGGGAAAACAAAGAAGAAGACCAAAGGAAAATTAGCAGCTGCTCCGGAGATCACTGCTTGTAAATTGCAGGTGGGTTTTGATCCAAGATTTTGGATTTGATCAATTAAGTCATGAAGTTGTGTGGTCTGATCACTCTCTTTGATCATCATTGATTACAGGATGAAACTGTTAATAGCAAGGACGATGTGAAGAATGCAGATACGTAAAAGGTCGGTTTTGTTGCAGTAATCATGTTGATTTGGAGTAAATTTGTTGCAGTTAAAGTGATTCTTTTCTTGCAGACTGATTGGACCTGAGAAATCTGAAGAGAATGTTGATATGCAGAAGTGAAGGTATTAAGTGTTGTTGTATATGCTGGCTGTTACATATATACATTTAGAGAACATCAGGTTGTTAAGCTTTCAGACTTGTTGATAGAATGATATCTCCTGCAATTCTTAAATCCAATTAACATGATTTCATAATCCAAATCTGGTAGTTTACTGGAACAATATGGGTAATCTCATCAAGAAGGATGCTTGTAAGTTGAATCTCATCTCAAAATTTACGAGTTGGGTTGCATTTTTTTAATGAGTTGGGTCCGGTATGCAACTACAAGGACCCAACTCATTAAAATTCCATAACCACCCGGATTGACTCATTAGAAACATGCAACGATGGGAGGTTTCGTTTTAATTTTTCAAATAGGATCGAGGTGCATTAAAAATATCAAATCACATTGTGAAAAACTAATGTCAAAACTTGGAAGAGATGATAATGGGGTCGAAGTTAAGATGGTTGGACTTGCGGGTGTTGGATGGGTCGATTGAAATTACATTTTATTTTAAATGATATAGTTTTTACTAAAGTCGAAACAAGTCAAAATGGGTCGAACGAGTCAAACATCGTTTAATTCTTACAACCTTCTAAATCGTTGTACTACAACAACTATAGATTATTATTTCAATACTATAATTTAATTTCTCTAATCATATTTAATATATTGGATAATTATAAAATGCAAAAAATGACAAAACAGTTAAAACAAAGTTAACCAAATTTCAAAGCCCTGCTGGGCTTTTGAGTTTTTGACTTTTGACTTTTGACTTTTGAAGGCATGGATTTTTTTTTCTTAAGAGTAATGATGAAACATATAATAACGAAAATGAAGATTAGACCCGTTAATTCTACGAATACTCGAAAAAGATCTTTTTAAAAAATTCTTTGATTCAAAGAATACCGAACTTTAGTCTTCAAATCCGAGTTCATCGTGAACTCAAAATTTGGAAAGAAAATGGAAGTTCTTGAATTTCAGTTCTGACAATTCATGTTAGACAAACATGAGGTAAATAGGAAAGCCAAAACAAAAATGGTTCGAAACTATCGCCAAACATAAAAATTTCAAAGGAAAATGTTAATAGTAGCAAAAAACACAAAAGTGTCCAAAGATATATTTAAACAGCGCTTCAGGCCTTATGCAGGACATGCTCCTCGATCTTGTTTCAAGTTTCGAATCAACCGGTAGTGAACCTGAAACAAAAAATGGTCCGAAACTATGGCCAAACATAAAAACCCAACCGAAAATGTAAATAGTAGCAAAAAACACAAAAGTGTTCAAAGACATATTTAAACAGCGGTTCAGGCCCTACGTAGGGGCATGCTCCTCGTTTCAAGCTTCGAATCAACAGGTAGTGAGCCGATCATAAGTTATGGTCGTTTAAGCGGTATATCTCTTTTAGTCCGATCATAAGCCTCCAAAAACAATAAAGCCTAGTCCTTCACGTCATCAAAACTATGTTTCTGTTCCATGTTATTTATTGGAAATTGTACTTTTGTCCATATATTTTCCAAATTATGGTTCTCATCTCTCTTGTTTACAATTCACTGTTTCATAAAACCACAAGGGTAATGTCTGATTGTTTAAGTTTGAGCTCCAATGATCAAAAGTGCCTGAAGGTCTCAGTTCAAATTCAAGGAGGAATAAAAATTATCTTGTGGCCACGAATGTTCAAATATGATGACTCTGTACTACCTACAAAACAAGTGGTCGTCCTGATATTGATCGGTTCACATAACGGGATGAATATTCAGGTTAATAAAAAAATTAACTGTTTCATAATTAAACCATTACGGAATTAGGGGTTGTTTGTTTACCTCTTAATAGTTCCATTAAGAGGCAACATTTGAATCGTTAAGAGGTGAATCTTATTTGACAAAAAAAATCTGCTTCTTAGTGGTTCTAAAACTCTTTGAATGATTTTATATCATTGGTCTCCCTTAACCATTGAACACCATAATTTTATTGTAAACAATTATCAAACAATTATATTTCATTTTACGCTATATCATGAGATACTCTTAATCATTCTGACGTTACAGGGTTGTTTGTTTACCTCTTAATAGTTACATTAAGAGACAACCTCTGAATCATTATGAGGTGAATCTTGTTTGACAAAAAAAAAAAAGACTACCTTTTAATGATTCTAAAACCACCTAAATAATTTTATATCCTGGATCTCCCTTAACCATTAAAAACCGTAATTTCATTGTATACAATTAACAAGAGCTTCTTAATTATTTTGACCACTTAATCATTCTGCATTAAACCATTCAACAATAACCAAACAACAATCATTTTACACCAAACCATTCAGTAACTTTAGAACTGAAAGTTGGAGTTATGTAATTTCGATAGCAGAGTCTACTCTTTTCCTTGCTAAAAACGAACTTCATATAGGTAAACAACCTTAAGTAATTGAACATCTTGGATTTGATTAGAACCGAACCCTTGTTGTTCAGGGATGCTTTCATTTGAAAGAGCCGAGGCGGGATAATCGTTCTCCTTCCCTGACAGGCACACAGCTTTTGATGGTCGGCCATGGATTCAGCAAGACACACATGCTTGAAACTCCAAATCTCCCAACCAATCTTCATCAAAGGCACCTGGTTCTCTTCTCACTTCCATCTTTCCATCACCGATGCTCTAAACGCTTGGACTTGCGACGGTATCATTACTTCTTTCAATCACTTAAAGTAGGTCTTCTCTTAATTTTATTTCAGATTTCTTGATTTCTTTTTTGCAGCATCAGAAGAGGAGGTGAAGGAGAGAGCGTCTAATTGGGACCAACCGATATCGGAGTACATCGATATGTCGGAGCGATATCTAGGGTTTCAACAGCCCGGTTCGGTTTACGGGTTTGCTGATGCTGGAGGAGGCTACAAAAGAGTAGGTACTCTTAAATTAGTCTTGATTATCGTTCCAATTGTTAACTTTTAGAACCTTGGTGCTTTGCAAACAAACCTTATTTGCAAGAACGAACGTTTTTTACTTCCAAAATCAAGCATTCTAGCAACTTGTAGCATCTTTTAGCAACTTTGCAGGACCCATCTGTTTCTTTACAAAGAAACCAAGTGATAATTCTGAAATCATTGTTTGCATAATTCGGTTTAACTTGTTACTAAGCAAAAGACTTTTACTATTGGCATTTGGGATTAGTAGCAACAATGAGAGAGACATCAAAGATTCTTAGTCAAGGAAGATAAAAGTTTGTATTTTCAATATGAAATCAGACCTTTGAATTTCTAGTCTAGATTGTCATCTTTCAGATAATTGTGTGCTTGATTTCTGTGGTATGCTTCATTTATGAAAATGATGAAGCTTGTGCCTTCCCCTCATATATATTATTCTGTTATTAACGCTATAGGATCATGATTTCCAGAAAAAAAGAAGAAGAATATTCAATATTGTTTGTCCTTAAGGGCATTTTGCTCTTTCATCTGGTGTCTTCATACAAGAAATACTTGAACTTTTCATGATTAGCTTATTCCCCTGGACCTATGTAGAAAATGAGCTTTTTGTCTTCTCTTTCGGCTTAGTAATGGCAGCTTCAGGGACCTAGTTACCTGCAATACCGAGAGATTGAAGAGCTATTCTTTAATATTTGTTTGCCTTTTTAAGTTTCATCATCCGTCTTCTATTTCATGACTGGATACCTTGCCATGTCAACTCGCTCACTCTTCCTTCTATTGATAAAAGAGAAAAAGGTTAAGGCCTAGAGAAAGATGCGACTTTATATTAGTCTTGAAGTGGGCCACACATAGCCTAAACCGTGTTGCATATACTCCTACATTGTTTCCGACTTTTGCCATCAAAATCCTAAAACTCATATTTGCTACCTCTTGACAACAATGCTACAGATGCTTTGAGACACATAGATCATATGTCAATACAAGGCTCAACGCTTCAACATCAACCGGATTTGCTGTTGTTAGGATCTATAATCAAATCACACATTATTCACATGGTTCAACAATTTGCCTACATCCATGATTGTTGCTAGGATTCTTATTTACTTCGTATACCTACCTCATGCATTTTCAGTAACACACATCCATAGAAGAAAGACTTTGCTCCATGCATATGAAGAGAACTAGTAAGAGAGAGAAACTGTATCATGAATCGACAACTTATTAGCATAACTGTTTTCTTTCAGAATTTGGGTCGTAGAGCATGAAACTTTATGTTTGAGATAATTGCTAGTTGAAGATAGCATTTGAATTTATGCAGTATATATATATATATGTGTGTGTGTGTGTGTGTGTGTGTGTAGTAAATCTATAACTATGTAGTGCCTTTTGTCTTTGAATGAAATGCACCATGAAGGTTATTTCAGTTGGTAGTAAGTTTTCTGGGGTGGGGTGGTTTTGTTGGGACATTTGATAAAAACTAAATGAAAAAGTGTGAATTGATTAATAGTTCTCAATGATTTAGAAGCTTTATGTTGAACTGAAACTGAATGAAAAAGTGTTGTCTATATGAAACATTCGAGTAACATGAATAAGCAAACCAAACCAAACGATCCCAGTATATTCTGTCCGTGGGTGAGGTCTCGGGGGTAAGATGTACGTAGAATTGACCTCTACCCCAAGGAGTAGAGCTGCGGCTGTTTCCATGAAGCAAAACCTGTGAAAAGTGTGAGCATGCTAATAAAGATGTTGTACAATGTTAATCTTATGAGTAACATGAATCTACAATATTATCCTATGAACTTCTCAAATAAGGTGTTGCTTGATATAATTAAAATCCTATCTTCAAAATGACAAAATGGCTATATCTTAAGTGACATGATTTAAGCATCATCCATCAAAGTTTGTACTTTGAATTTTTGAAATTTTAATTTAAGCATCATGCCGAATAAAGAAAAACAGTGTTATATACAAAAAATGAACAATTAATTTACAATTTTAAAATTCCGAACTTAAGATGAAAATAGCATAAATTTAAACAAACGACCATATTATAACACCTTTTAGTAAGGAATCTAGTTAAATAAAAAAACATTTTATGTAGATTAAAATTCAAAGTTATGATTTTTCCACAATGTACAAGTATTCATGACAGTCTTTTATTCAAATTTAAGAATACTCTTTTTCTTATTTTCCAATAAAGTACTTTTGGTCTCTTCTCCAACATTTCCTCTCACTCTTTTAAAGAAACTTCTAAAAATCACATTCCCAAAAATCCGTCTTTGTTTTCTCGTTGTCTTAACTCTCAACAAATATGAAAGGAACCATTCTCGATGAATGATAATCTTTGGAATCACAAGTGATTACGACAATTGCTTTAAGCTCACCCTTAAGGGGATCATACTGGTAACCGGTGATCCATTATGTAATAGCTTCTATCTGTTTTCTTCTAATTTCATTTTGCAAATTCTTGGAGTTCCATTTTTGTTGAAGATGTGCAAGATGGATATGATTGTCAAAAAGCTTTTAATGAATAGGTAAATAGTGATGTTTCTTGCTGAATCACGGAGAGGTTGTCTTAAGGACTCGGTTGTTCTCTTTTTCATCGAAGAACCAAACGTCTGATTGATCCAGAAGTTAAGACCATTCAGATGTGTCAAGTGATAAAAACATCCCCATAATAAGAGTTACAAGCCATTTACCGAATACTTACCGGGTAGGCGCTTAGCGGTAAGAGTTGCCACCTCACTTACCTTATTGGGTGATATTCTCGGCCATCAAAATGGATTGTTGGCAAGCGTCTTTTATCCGGTAACCCTTTCTCCCCCACTTACTGAGTAAGATTTCTGGTACATGTGGTAAGTGCTTACCAGTAAGAGTTTAGTAAACGGCCCCCTAGTTTGATAGAGAGTCCTAAGCTTCCATATGCTTATTTGTTTAGCTTATAGTGCATTCATTTGGGTCTTTTTCGATATACCAACATAACAGGAAAGTTGAGTGCTGTTCATTCCTTACTTTGTCGGTTTGATCCTCTTGTTTCCAGAAGGGCTTAAAGATCAACTTTCTAATTCTTTACTCTTTTGAAATCCTTTGCAGTTATCATGGACTTTCGATAAAGAAGGTACGAAGCTAGAGTGGCGATGGAAATTTAAACCAGCTGAAAATTGTAAGACGATAACTGCAGGAATATTGGACTTCCTGATGGATGCTAACATACGTTTAAGTGTAAGATAATGCATTGCCGTTTTGATTCATATCTTCAGATTGTTTACTATGCTTGTAATATTGAGGATCTGATGTAAATTGGTAACAATTGACTGATTGAATATTGAAATTGAAACATAAAATGGTAGGTTCCAGACTTTCGAGAGGTCTGGTTCTCTCCCTAAGAGTTTTCACTCAGTTTGAATATACAAAACAAAGTGCCTACCACTAACAACTTTTCTCCACTCAAAGGAAACTCTCTCACGCTCCTTATTCCACCGAAGAGTACCAAAAATACCCTTCTCTTATTTACATTAACAACTAAGACCCTTTAACTATTTAGACCCTCTTCTTGTAAGTAAAATGAATAGGAGGCTTATCAATACCTCCCTCCAAAACTTTCACCTTGTCCTCAAAGTGACTGTTGGGAAACTGTTGAATCAAAGCTTCTTCTAAATTCTTCCAAGTAGCTTCAAAATTTGATAACCCCTTCCATTTAACCAAAACTTCTAAGCTTCCTGGGTCACCTTGCACCATTGCTTCAGGTTCCACTTATAGTACCATCTCTTCAGTCAATTGAGCTGGAATGTCTTTCGAAGATGCACAATTTCCCACAGCTTTTGGAAGTTGAGACACATGGAAAACAAGATGTATCTTCACCCCCTTCGGTAAGTCCAAACGATAAGCCACTTTACTAATCTTCTCCAACACTTTTTAAGGACTATGCCAACAATTTTGGGCTGTTCCCTTTAACCAAAGATTTCTGTCGGTACGATCTCAATTTCAAGAACACCCACTCACCCGAAACCAAGTCCAGTTCTGTCCTTTTCAAATCAGCATGTTGTTTCATTCTGCATTAAGCTTTCAAGAGATGTATTCTCACTTCATCCCAAATCTCATCCCGATTCATCAATTCGACATCAACCGATTGGACTATAGAGGAGAAACTCTTATATCTCAATAGCGGGGGTGGATCTCGGTCATATAACACTTTGAAAGGAGAACATTTAAGGGTTGTATGGAAAGCTGTATTGTACGACAATTCAGCCGATGGTAACCATCTACTCCATTGACTAGGTCGATCTGAAATCCAGCATCTTAAGTATTGTTCCAACCTCCTATTAACAACTTCTGTCTGCCCATCCATCTGCGGATGATAGGCTGTGCTGAACTTCAAAGTTGTGCCTTGCAGCTTGAATAACTTTATCACGATAAGAGATTATAGAACTTGGTATGCCATGCAAGCGTACAATTTTCTTTGACAAAAATCTCTGCTACGGAATGAGCTGTAAATGGATGCTTCAGTCCCACAAAGTGAGCGTACTTGCTGAACCTATTGACCACCACTAGAATAGAGTTTATTCCTCCCGAAGTAGGCAATCCCTCAATGAAATCCATCGAGATATCGTTCCATATTGTACTCGGAAGTGATAACGGTTGTAGCAGACCCGAAGGAGACCCACTTAACACTTTGTTTCTTTGGCACGTTTCACATTCTTTCACCATATTTGACACATTTTTTCTCATGCCTACCTAGAATAATTCTGCTGCCATTCTTTGATATATTCTTTCCTCCCCATTATAACCACCAATGGGTGTCGCATGAAATTCTTCGAATATAAGGGAATAATCCCCGATTTCCTAGGCACCACCAATCTGCCTTTAAAGAATAACAGATCTTGCTGCAACTCAAACCCTTTATGCGCACCTGCATCTTCCAATAAGTTTGCTTTTATTTTCATCAAGAACAAATCTTTTTCCAGCTCTTTATTAATATTTTCCACTGCCTCCATGATGGTATACTCAAATTCAAACATTCCAAGCTTTCTTCCTTACGGGAGAGTGCATCAACAGCCTTATTTGCACTCCCTTGTTTGTACACAATCGAGAGATTGTATCCCATCAGCTTACTCATCCATTTATGATATTTTGGTTCCACCACACGTTGTTCCAACAGGTATTCCAGACTCTGTTGGTCGCTGCGAATTGTAAAGTGTCGTCCCAACAAATAAGGTCTCCATTTTTTAACTGCTAGAACAATAGCCATAAGTTTCTTCTCATACGTCGACTTCTGCCGAGCTCTCGTCCCCAGCACCTGACTAAAGTAAGCCACAAGTTGTTCTTTCTGCATTAGAACAGCCCCCAAACCAAATCCCGAAGCGTCTATCTCCACCACAAAATCTGACGAAAAATCAGGAAGTTTAAGCACCGGAGGTGAGGACAAACTCTCCTTTAACTTTTCAAAAGCCATTTGTGCCTCCTCGGTCCAACCAAATTGATTTTTCTTTAACAAATCCGTGAGAGGACTAGCTATAACTCCATATCCTCTAATGAACTTTCTGTAATACTCCCGACAATCCCAGAAAACCTCTTAATTCTGACACTGTACGAGGCACTTTCCAATCTAGTATTGCCTTAATTTTAGAATCATCAACCTTTACTCCTTTACTAGAAATGATGTGGCTTAAATACCCCAAACTCTCCCGACCGAATTCACATTTCTTCTTATTGGCATACAATTTATAATGAGACAACAAATCAAACACTTGTCTCAAATGGCCAAGATGCTCCTCCATTGATCGGCTGCAAACCAATATATCATAAAAAAACTAGCACAAATTTTCTCAAATAATTCTTGAAAACTTCATTCATCAGCCCTTGAAATGTAGAGGGTGCATTTACTAAACCAATGGGCATTACCTTGAATTCGTAGTGACCTTGGTGCGTCCGAAACGCCGTTTTTTGAATGTCTTCATCCTTAATACGAATCTGATGATATCCTGATTTTAAATCAAGCTTAGAAAACACTTGAGCAGTGAGCACCATGCAACTCATCCAACAACTCATCTATAACCGGTATAGGAAATTTATCTACTACGGTTGCCTTGTTTAAAGCTCTATAATCGATGCAAAATCTCCAACTGCCATCTTTTTTAACTAACAATATCGGACTTGAAAAAGGGCTGCTGCTCGGTCTTATAATTTATGCTTCTAGCATCTCCTTTACCAATTTTTCGATCTCGTCCTTTTGATAACGAGGATAGCGATAGGGCCTTACATTAACTGCATCTGTACCCTCTTTCAAAATAATCTCATGCTCCTTGCCTCTCATCGGTGGTGACCCCTTCGGCATATTAAACACATGATCAAATTCTTTCAAAACAGTTTGTACCGTTGGTAAAACTTCTTGGGACACTTCACTAATCAACATACAAGCCCCAAACTCCATTAACACGGCTTGACCTTCCTGTTGGATTAGTTTTCCCATAGTCTTCAATGAAACTAAAGATTTACCCAAAGCTGGATCACCTTTCAATGCCACCGACTTTCCTCCGACCGTGAACTTCATAACCTGCTGCTTCCGGTTGGTATAGGTTGCTCCCAACGTTTCCAACCACTGTATCCCCAAAATCACATCACTGTTACCCAATTGAATGGGCAAAAAATCCTCGACAACGTCCAAACTTTGCACCGTCAAAATAACATGTCTACAAATTCCATCTCCCATCACCTTATTCCCTGTCCCCATCGTTATTGTATATTCCTTCGTTTTATCGACCTTGAGATTCAATTTTTCAAGAATCTCTTTCGAAATGAAATTGTGCGTCGCACCGCTATCCATGAGGATTACAACCTTTTGGTCTTCAATGAATCCTTCCATTTTCATGGTTTTAAGATTCGTTAATCCCACCACCGAGTTAAGATGAACCTCCACTTCCTGACCCACCTTGACCACATCAGTTGCGTTTAACGCTGTATTTTCGTCATTATTGTCACCCGATTCAATTACTTCTTCCTCCTAAATCAGCAGAACATTCAATTCCTTCTTCTTATACTTATGGCCCGATGAATATTTCTCGTCGCAACGATAACAGAGGCTCAAGGCTCGTCTCTGTTGTACCTCCTGATCGGACAATCTTCTGTACTCAGATCCTGCTCAGTTTGTCGAATTAGCCATCGTATTTGAATTATTCCCTGAATTAGTACTTCTAGAGATACTCCTATTACCAACAAACATTGACAACAATTTCTTCGATCTTGAGATCGACCTCTCCTTTCAATCACAATATTCTTCACTTCAATTTTCATTGCTATCTCCATCGCTTCCTCTAACGTTACTGGATTTAGGAGACGCACCTTTGCCTTGATTGAATTCTCCAAACCGTTTATGAATTGACTCATAAACACTTCCTCTGGAATTCCTTCTAACGGTGCAGCTAACTCTACGAATTTCATCTTAAATTCTTCCACCGTGCCTTCTTGTTTAACGGGCATAAATTGTTCGCACAAAGTTCTTACCGCCGTCAATCGAAATTGACGCAAAATCAGTCTACGAAGATCCTCCCATCGCAAAATTGGATGACGTCTATTCTCCCATTGAAACCATTTCAGAGCTGCTCCTTCAAACACTATGAAAGAAACGTCAATTTTCTCTTCTTGTGATGATCGGTTCAGAGAGAAATAACGTTCTGCTCTGAGAACCCAACCATTGGGATCGCTTCCGTCAAACGTTGGAATTTCAAGTTTTCGGCCTTTCACAGCTAGGAATCGACTCGATTCCTGTTTGTCGTCGTTCCTCCTCTTCGACCTTCCTGAATTGTCCGCATCCTCTCCATCTGATGAACCTGACGAATTCAATTTACTAGCCACCTTATTGCTTAATTTCTCAATTTGCTGTGCATTTCGCTCCCGACTTTTCTCAATTGAACCAACGTTGCTTTCTAAATCTTCAATTCTTGTTGTCGCACTCCTTGTCGCCATGGCTGAATCTTACCGCTCTGATACCAATTTGGTGTAAATTGGTAACAATTGACCGATTGAATATTGAAATTGAAACAGAAAATGGTAGGTTCCAGACTTTCGAGAGGTCTGGTTCTCTCTGTAAGAGCTTTCACTCAATTTGAATGTACAAAACAGAATGCCTACCACTAACAACTTTTCCCCACTTAAAGGAAAGTCTCTCACGCGCCTTATTCCACTGACGAGTACCAAAAATACCCTTCTCTTATTTACATTAACAACTAAGACCATTTAACTATTTAGACCCTCCTCTTGTAAGTAAAACGAATAGAAGGCTTATCAGGATGTTAAAAGAATTTATTCAAATCTCCAATCTAATATCTCTTTTATTTATTACTCCTCCATCCCAAAATAAACGTATACAATGAAAAAAGGCGCACAGTTTTGGAAAATGTGTAATTATTACATTTTTTAATGAAGTAAATGACAATTTTACTGTTAATAATAGAGGGAATAACGAATTTCTCCATCTCATAATTAAGGGCAGAATTGGAAAGTATGCATTTAACGTTGATGTTTTTAGACAATAATAAAATAGAAATGTCGACACTTATTTTGGGACGGAGGGAGTACTTATTAACGTCGTTGCTATTAAAAATCTGGTATGTTGATGTATCTTGGTTAATTTACCTTATTTGTTTAATATTATTTTCCCTTTCGAAATTTGATATGCTTTTAGTGCTGATAACTTTTCTTCTAATATAATAGGAGGAGGTTGTCATGAAAACACGGTCAAATGAGAAACTTAAAGCGGAAGCTGAGAAGTGTTTAGCGCAAAGTGAGAAGTTTCAGAACGAGAAGGCAGAGTTTGAAACGACAATTTATACAAAGGTACTAACACATTCATAGAAATGAATTGAAGGAAATAAATTAGAGGTTTAAAGGAAATAAACTAAATGACACTACTGATCGAACAGCACGACTTCACAACAGGGGTGCAGGCTTCGTTTGAACCCGTTTTCTTATCTCCCATTGATCCATAGGAGAACCCATTAACTCTCAACTCTCGGGTTTGCTAGTAACTCAAAAGTAGCTACTAATATATCTTCTATAATAATTGAAATTCATCTATTAACTAACATCTCAAAGGATTGTTGTGTGCTTGATGTCATAGACGGCTATTACATCTGAAATTTGATGGAAAAATGTCTGAATGTGTTCCGAGCCCAATTATCTTCAGATGCACCTTATAGCCTCTATTTTGGAACATGCAGTTTTGACACACAGGGAGATTTGTACTCTATCCGTCCCATTGAAAAAGGAGCGACTTTATAAATTAGAAAAGAGTTTAACCGACAATTTTTTTGTGAGCGAGATTCTACCACACACTATACCAAATGAACCTATCTATTGTTAACTATGGCAACGTAGGCTAGTCATATTTGTATGTTCTCGGTTTTAGATGCCCACATCGACTAGACTTGATCATTTCTTCTTTATACATGTTGGAGCCTCCCTTCTCTCCTCCATGGCTCTTTTGGAGAGTATTCTAATGGGGTTTCACATATTCTTACATGATATCAGAGCCAAAGTCTAAAGCTCTAGGGACTGGACTGGACAATCTAGGAAAGCCTGTACTCGTTTATCCCCCTCTAGACGCCGTGCCTGTCTAGTCTCCGTTGGAGGAGGCGTGTTAGAGTCCCACATTAGTTAGATTTAAATGTTTCATGCTCTATATATGTTGGAACCTTCCTTATTTCTTTAAAGGGCTCTTTTGGAGAGTAATTTAACGGGGTTCCATTTATTTTTATACTGGGATCTAGAAAGTTATGCCCCACATCCAACATTAAGATCCTTGAATGCTATTTTATGCAATTGTAATGACAAGAGTTGGATATTTCAATCTTGCAGTTTGTTGGTGTGTTAAACTCAAAGAAATCAAAATTAAGGGAGCTTCGAGACCGACTGTCAAATCAGGAAAGTACTACAAATTTACAGGAAGATGAGGAAGCGTCGACTGACAAAACCGAGACTTTTGATGGTGATAGCGAAGATGAAGACTCCACCATGGATGTTACGAGCACTTCAAAGGATACTCCAGGAAACAAACCTCGTGGTCGAAAAAGGAAGTAAAACCCGTCAATTTAAGTCGTAACCGTAGTGCTTGGTGTATCGCCCTTCGTAAAATGGCACTTCGCTTTCAGTTGTACTTGGTGCTGATATCGAGTCTATGTATATAGAGTTGGGTTTTGCTTTTGGCAAGGAAGGCTTACCACTTATGTCCAAACTTATGTCGCTTTTGGTTTCTACGAAAATGCAAAAAAATTTATACATTGAGCCGTTTACCAACACAAATTGGGTAGCGTTAACCGAGCAAAAGCACAAGTTGGGTAAAAGATTTGGTTTAGAGAAGCTCTAGCTGAAAATGTTTCTTTTCACCAGAAATCTTTTTAGCCTGTTTCTGGGGTTCTTTATACTTTCAAATTAGTATCAGAGGCAAGATCTGCCACTCTAGTCACTTGACACTTGTAACACCCATAATTTTGGAGGAAATGGTTGGTGCATGGCCGGGAAAATGATTGAACAACGGTTGGGCGACCCTACTGTGACCTTCACATGCGATCCTAGGATCTCGGGCAAGGGACACATAAATCACCCGAGGGTTAAAAGCGCGATTTTTTTGGGGTTTTCTTCATTTGGTCATAACTTTTTCATTTCTTATCTGATTTTGACGAATCTTGATTCTATAGATTCGTATTTTGAAGCTCTTCAAGAGGAAATTGAAGAGGATTAAGATTTCTTGGTGGTTCAAGAGTATTTTTAAGGTAATTTGTCATCCCTCTTCATCCGAAAAACCAGGGTTTTAGTGTTCTTCACCCCTTTTCCAATTCTTCCCACTTCAGTGTAATCCATTTTGGTGTAATTTTGGGAGTATTTGTTGTATAATAAGCACTGTGGAATCTAGATAGGTGAGTTTAAGTTGTTTTGTAAAAACTATTTACATGTCAAGAATGTCCATTTTGGACTCTTAAAATGTTTTTCATAAGATTTATCAAATGATGTTGGTTACTTGATGAAATTGCATCTTTGCACATTTAATTTTATCAAATCTTGAGAGGTACACATATTTGGGGTTTTTGGATATTTTGATAAATAAATCATAAGAATGTGTCTTTTGATAATTTATTGCATAAATAAAAGATTATTTGACGGTAATGCACTTTTGGTATTTTAACTTTATAAATCATTCGAAAAATGTGTATGGTTGAGTTGTTGGGCTTATTTTGGGTGTCATTACTTATTTGGAAATGCTTTCTTGAAGTTATGGTGTGTTTTGAGGTTTTGTCCAACCTTTTAATAAAAAATAAAGCTGTTCGTATCAGTTGGGACATAAATTGTATAAAACATAACGTATTTATATTTTATTAGCTTATACTGTTTTTTATGGAATAGTCGATTCATCAGTTACGAACTTTTTTATTTTGAAAAAAGAGATCATAACAATGCTGATATGTCAATTTATTAGTTAAATTTTTTGTTGATATGAATATTTATTTCATTATTGCTACTATATTAATTTTTAATTAAATAATTATGAAAAAAAAATCTTTCCATAATCAATCCTTTGAATTTTACATAACCAATCATTTATCTGGTAAGTATTTATCGTTAAAATTCAACACTATCATTTTTTTTTATTAACCTGGATATCCAACTCGCTTTGCGAGCCAACTAATCCCAGCGCGACCACATGCTTTGCAGATAGCCCAAAGTCATTGCATTTGAACCTCCGTGGCCACAAGGGGATTTTTAATCCTCCTTGATTTTGAACTTAAGACCTCCTGATATTTTTGACCTTTGGAGTCAAACCCAAACCAATCAGGCGCCACCCTTGTAAGATTATAGTCAACAAAAACGACTTTATATGTAACAATTTACCCGATAAGAGTTGGCTGCTGGCGATGGTTGATGGGGGGATATGGTGGCGTAGGGAAGAGGATGATGGGAGGAGTAGGTAAATTGGTGATCCAGATTAGATATGTTGTAGGGATATGGTGGCATGTAATTTGAGATTTCAGACCCTTGAACTTTCGATTTAGATGTGAGATTAGGTAGTATTTTCTTACACATTATCATTCTCTCTCTCTCTCTCTAATGGTATTTCCTCCAAATCTTCGTTCTTTTGAAGGAAGAAGTGGAAATTCATGAGGAAGAAATCACAACGAGGAAAACCACCGACAAATATCATCGTTCTTTATTATCTGCAAGCCCCTAGCAGTAGCTTCTTCCTCAACCTTGGCGGTTCGATCTTTGTATTGGTTTGGGTGTCACCGTCAGAATCGAACTCCAAATCTACAGGTGCAACCACAAACCTCTATTTTTATTTATTAGAAATATCTCAATTTTAATGTTCCGTTTTATTACGTATTTATGTCGATATAATACGGTTTTTAGTGGTTTTGAAAAAGTGATAATGTTTTTATTTTTGAATAAAATATAAATATAAATATATTTATAAAAATTTGGGGAAAAATATATCCATATTAGTATCAAATTTACTATTTAAATTCAAAAATGAAGCTCTAATAAGTTGTATTTACGCACAATTTACCCCTGATCTTGAATTTTAAGTAATATGCATCAATAAACAATATTATATACATAAAAATAGTTTTTAAGAGTTTTTATCAAATGCTTTATAATATAGTATAGATTTATTGTAGCCATCAACATCTTACTCAAAGATGTCATGACTCAAAGAAACCGGAGAAAAGGGTTTGTATTTTTATTTATTTATTTGAAAGATTGATGACACAATTCAGTGTTTTTAATGGTTATGAAATTTGTGTAAATCAAATGATCAGTTAAAGTCTGTTTTGAAGACCCGTCATTTTGATGATTTGACATACTGTCTTTTAGTACAATGAGATTGGAAGCTCATAGTCTGACCGCTAGGAAGCGTGTCAAAGAAAACGGACATGAAAAAGCTTTCAATCGAAGAATTTTGAGGATGACACTGCACTTCATATAAACGAAGTACGTCCAAATGATTCTCATTTCCGTTAACACAAATGAGTTGTGTAATTGTCAAGCCTTTCGTTTCAAAATGTTTTATGCAAAAAGAAGTCCCATTTTTTTCATCGACTTTTACATGACTGTCCCAAATATTTCTAACTTTCAATTTTTTTTCCGTATTCTATGACGATTATTTTCATATCCAGCAATATTTTTCAAAATATGGACATTCATACTGTATCCCATACTTTCGGAATTTCAAATCATATATTGTCTTTCCTACAACGACTTTTTATCAGATTGAAACAACTATTTTAAAGTACGTGTTACTGTAATCTTGGGGGTGGGTGAGGTGAGAAAGGTTGTTTGACACAGTATTTTTGTTTTTCAACAAATTTCAACTCAAAACACGTAATAGTGCCGAACAGTTAAATAGTTCACATGTAAACTAATTAACAGGTTCACATATGAACCTGTTTGCCGCCTATTTGTAAAGATTATGAAACTACCCCTCTATCTTTCCGCATAGCCAGGAATTATCTGATGCTTCACAATTAAAGCCGCAAATGTTGACCAGATGAAAACTATGATAACTTTTTTATTTCTCAAATACTTACCACTTCTCAAATGAACGTTTCCCCATCTAAATATAATCAATCTTTGATGATTAGAAACTTGTAAAAGATATTACAATATTGGTTTGATAGTTTGTAAAAGATATGTTAAAAACGTTTGTTTTTCAATAATCAATTAATAATAAGGTAATTTAATTATTTTTATAATTATCTGTAATTTGTTTCTACAAATTATTTATAAAGAATGAAATTCAATTCCATTCCAAATCCTAAAAATAAAAAACACCAAACATTCAAAATCTTTCTAAATCCAATCCCTCAATTTCCAAATCCTTCCACGAAATCCAAAATCCTTGAAACTGTTCCATCAAATCTAACCCCCCATAAGGGGTTGTTTGGCAGTTGCTGAATGGTTTTGTGCATAATCATTAAATGGTCAGAATGATTAAGAGATTTCTCATGATATAGTGCAAAATGAAATATAATTGTTTGGTAATTGTTTACAATGAAATTAGGGCTCTTAATGGTTAAGGGAGACCGATGATACAAAATTATTCAGAGGGTTTTAATTAGAACCATTAAGAGACATATTTTTTTTGGCCAAACAAGATTCACATCTTAACGATTCAGAGGTCGCCTCTTAATGAAACTATTAAGAGTTAAACAAACAACCTTTTACGGATGCAAACTATAATGACTAAAAATGTAAAGAATATAAAAACCAGGGATGAAAACTAAAAATTTTAAGAAACCAAAGGGACAAAAAAACGTACTTTATACCCTTTAATTTAGGGTTACACACCAAAATATCTACGGGGGATGATGATGGTGGTGATGACGATTTCAAAGAACTCTGCTTTCTATATGTTGTTCAACATATTCAAAGGTACCTCTCGTACTTCGCTTCTTTTTATCAAAACCCCTTTCTCATCTTCAGAATTAGCTTCTGGAATCCGTCCTTCCCAAACGATTCTAGCTCATTTTCATTTAAAGTCTGCTTCGAATCATGAACCACAGTTTGATCGTCCTCGATCTATCTTTGAAAAGGTTACTAAGCTTGATCATGCCCTCAAACTGTTTGATGGAATGATACAAACACAACCTCTGCCCTCTGTTCCTAAATTCAACCAGTTGTTACAAGCTATTACCAAAATGAAACACTATTCTCATGTGATTGATCTTTTTAAAGAAATGACAACCCTTCATGTCCCTATAAGTGTGTACACTACTGCCATTGTGATCAAGTGTTGTTGCCAAACGTATCGCACCAGTGAGGGTTTTGCAATCGTAGCCTATGGCTTCAGACATGGTGTTGAACCTGATATGTACATCTTTAATGCGATCCTAAATGGACTCATCCTAGAAGATAGGATTCTCGAGGCAGAAAGATTATTCAAGAAGCTGATCAAAGGGAAGCTTTGTGTACCTGATGTAGTTATGTACAACACCATGATTAAAGGGCTTTGCAAGTTTGGCAATAATGAAACAGCCGTTGCTTTGGTTAAGCTAATGGATGAAAGGGGCTGTAAACCTGATGTTGTCACATACAACATCATCATCGATAGTCTTTGCAAAGACCAAATGGTAGATGATGCTTTAGAGCTCTTCAAAGATTTGATCTTCCATAAAGGCATCCTACCTAGTGTTATCACTTACAACAATGTGATTCGTGGCCTTTGTAACTTAGGGCGTTGGGATGATGCCTCTAAAATGCTCAAAGAAATGGAGGAGGATGAAAGGATATCTCCAAATCTTATAACCTTTAATATATTAGTCAATGCATTTTGCAAGGAAGGTTTGGTGGAAGATGCAGCGGCTGTTATGAACATCATGATCGAGAGAGGAAAGAATCCCAATTTAGTGACATACAACTCACTTATTGATGGATATTGTTTACGAGGTGAAATGAAGAAAGCAAGGGAAGTTTTTGATTCGATGAGGATTAGAGGCCCGATCCCTGATCTTGTGACTTACAATAGCTTATTGAATGGCTATTGCAAAAAATTGATGATAGATGAGGGCATGCATTTGTTTCATGAAATAACTGAAAAAGGTATGAAACCCAATATTGTCACTTACAGCATCCTGTTACAGGGATTGTTTCGAGTTGGACGTTGTAAAGCCGCACACAAACTTTTTAGGGAGATGCAAGCACACAACCAGATTGCAGATGCATGCACGTATGGAATAATTTTAGAGGGTCTATGCAATAACCATCTAATGGAGGAAGCAATGTCTTTGTTTCGTTTGATGGGTGACAACGAGCTAAATTCAAATATTATTGTATACAATATCCTCATGGATGGTGCATGTAAATGTGGGAAGCTTGATATCGCAAGGGACCTCTTCAGTGACCTAAGTGTTAAAGGTTGGCATCCTGATGTTAGGTCATATACTATGATGATTAGTGGTTTTTGTCGAGAAGGTCTAGTGGGGGAAGCAAAAGAGTTGTTTCTCCAAATGAATGAAAGAGGCTGCCCACCAAATAGTGCCACGTACAACGTTCTTCTCCAAGGATTATTAAAGAACAAACAACTTGACACGATAGAAACGCTTTTACAAGAAATGGAAGGAAGAGGTTTCTTACTTGATGCTTCAACTTTAACCCTGTTTCTTGTTCACATCAAACCTGGATCAGCTGATGCTACTCTCCTTAAGTCGATTGGTAAGCTTGTGCCAAAGCAAGGAGCGCATCCTCAATGTTTTACTATGTAGATAGCATATGGAGATTATAAGGTACGCCCGCTCATCCGTAGTTTGCAAGTTTATTGCAGTTCAGCTTGTTTGTTCTCCAATATCGAGATTACCGTTGTGACTATTTCTTGATGTATTTGCTTACTTGTTCTATCTCATGTCACATTGATGGCCCACTTAACATTTAAAATTATGTTATAGGTGTTCCTATATGTAGGTGGTTTAATATCCAATGTTACTTATTTATCATCATCAGTTCTACTCCTAGATGGCTAATCCTTAATCTTGATGTTGATACTCGGAAAGTAAGACGCAGGAATGATATATCCTCCTATTCATTTTGGTCGTGTAACATAGTTGGGCTATTTAGTGATGGGCTCAAATTGTTGGGCTCTTTTTAGGTTTAGGTTAGATTTATGAAATAAAAATTCATAACTTCTGAGATATGAAGTTGATCAACAATGTTTTAGATGATGTTAGTTTTGAATCTGAAATTCAGTTAGTTTGACTTTATATGTGATTTGAAACTTTACTTATTTCTTTTTACTTGTTAGGAGCACATATTTAGCTACCAAAACATACATATTAATATGAAATTTCAATAACTACTAGATGGACTTTTGACTGCCAAAATACACATACATGTATATAAAATTCTAATTATTATATGGACTGCTATTTTTGGACCGCTATACCACCCTTTTACCATGGCGAAAACCATTATATCAATTCACAGTTTTGCCTTGTGATTTCAGATTTTAACCAATATGACAGTATAGATTGTGAGACCTCATAGTCATATAATTGCACTTCCTTTTTTTTTCTCTTTGTAAATTTGAACTTAAAAGTTTTACCAAGTTGACATCAAAGGTTAATGGTTTTAGGGCTTTGTTTATTTTCCCTTCAATGAGTTTAATGACCATTAAGCTGTGTTTGTTTTTTGCTTAATTAATAAGGCAAAAAAAAGGATGGTTTATGTATTTTGCGGGGTGTTCATTTCTCGTTTCTAAACTCTCCCTAGGAAGGTAATGGTTGTTAGGTTTCATTGATATGAAATTAATGGGTTTCCATTGTTAGATTTTACTTTTTGTAACAAGATCTGGGTTCATCCGTTAATTTTTTTTTCCTGAATTTTTGTTGTTTATAATGTTAAAGAGTTTAGATTCCAATAATGGATTTGTTAATACTTATCTTTTTTTAGCTTAGATTTAGCTTAATTTGTTAATAGCGTTCTTTGTGAAAAAGGTTATTGGAAGTACGTTGGTATATATATAGGGTCAGGTCCATACGAGGACGGTAACCAAATTAAAAAAAAACGGTCGAAATCACATGTGATTCATGCGACCTCAGGTCACGGGCCAAGTCGTGTGCTCACCCTTGCTTTGACTTGCTCCACAATTCCATGTAAAACCACATGTGATTTGGACCTTTTCTTATTCTCTTATTTTGACTTTGTTCTTTTTGATCCCCCCTCTATATATACATATATATAGGGGCTTAATCATTTGAGAACCCAACTGAGAACTATTATCGTAACGTATTGTTTCACATAATTTTTTTCCATCTAAGGATAGAATTTAATATGCTGTTCAACATATATTTCTTTTCACAATGTGTTTATTTCATACGTATTCCGTTCACAATGTGAAACTATTTAGTTGTAATTTTTGTTTCACAAACACATATTAGATGTTCACATTGTGAAACATTCACATTGTGAAACTATTATATGTTAATCAATACACTAAATCCAAACCATAGATGGAAAAAGAACACGTGAAATCGCACAATATGCACCAATTCTCAAAGTTATTACATTTGTATGGGTTCTCACATGAACCCCTACACACATACATATATATATATATATATATATATATATGTATGAAACAACCTACCATGTACTAAGTAGTGCCAACCACAAAATCCAAGCTATAGCATATATCAGGTCCAATACATTTCAGTACCATTCACATGAAATAACGAAAGTCTGAATTCAAAAATTCAACATAACAAAAACTTTCTTCCATGAATCCATCGCATCTTTCCTTTGCCTTTATCCTTCAATGTTGGAAGACCTACAAAATAAATTATTACAACAACTGAGGGTTAGACCGAAAGGTCTAGTAAGTCAAGTTCCCTCCTATAAATAAAATCTGCCATAATACCTTTCAGACCTGATTTTAAATAAATAAATAATCAAACAATCATTGCGGTTACACCGCCATCTATTATCTATTGCGGTCACACCGCCATATATCATCTATCGTGGTCACACCGTCATTTCATCTATCGCGGTCATACCGCCATTTCAGACAATATTATGAGCAATGAGGAGACCTCACCGGACAATACTTTGGGCGATGAGGAGGTTTTACCGGAAAACACTTTGGTCGATGAGGGTTCTCATCGAACAACCCTTTGATCGATGATGGTTCTTATCGGACAACACTCTGAGCGATGAAGTTCAATCCGGACTACAATTTAGTTTATGAGGGTCCTTACCGGACAACACTTTGGTCGATGAGGTTCCTTACTGGACAACACTTTGGCCGATGAGGTTCAATTCGGACAACACTTTAGTCGATGAGGGTCATTACCGAACAACACTTTGGTTGATGAGGTTCAATCCGGACAACACTTTAGTCGATGAGGTTCAATCCGGACAAGACTTTAGTCGATGAGGGTCCTTATCCTGCAACACTTTGGTTGATGAGGTTCAATCCGGACAACACTTCAGTCGACGAGGTTCAATCCGGACAACACTTTAGTTGATGAAGGTCCTTATCCGGATGAAGCTTTGAAAGATGAAGGCTCAATCCCGATGAAGCTTTGAGAGATGAAGGCCATTTTATCTATCGCGGTTACACCGCCATTTCAGACAATATTATGAGTAATGAGGAGACTTTACCGGACAATACTTTGGGGATGAGGAGGTTTTACCGGACAACACTTTGGTCGATGAGGGTTCTCATCGAACAACCTTTTGATTGATGAGGGTCCTTATTTGACAACACTATGAGCGATGAGGTTCAATCCGGACAACACTTTAGTTGATGAGGTTCAATCCGGACAACACTTTAGTCGATGAGGGTCCTTATCTGGATGAAGCTTTGAAAGATGAAGGCTCAATCCGGATGAATCTTTGAGCCTTAATAATATGTTATCTAACACCATAACACAAACAGTTCTATATGAAAGGTAAATACTCATAAATTATCAAAGCCATGTAAAGCTCACTTTCAATCGAAGACCTCCTTGGATACTTTAATTCTTCTCTTTTTCAATCCGGTTTTTGCCGGCGTTTCTTTACCAAAACCAGTAACCAAACCTTTCTCAATTCCTCTTTCTTACTATGTATAGCAAGTATAATGAAGGCGGTGCATGCACATGCACAGCCTCCCCCCAGGGGCGGACCTGCTTGGTTGGCATGGGTGGCACGTGCCACCGTATTATTTAGCCACCGAAGGTTAAAAAATTTAGGTTTATTAACGGTGCTACCGTATCGTTTTGAAAGGTGCTACCGTATTTTTTCTGAATTTCAAATAGTGCAACTAAATCTAAAACCCAAACAAGATTAAGTCCAAATAAATTAGATAAGTAAGCCCAACAAATTGATTAATCTAATAACACTAGTTGTGTACCCGCGCAATGCGGCGGGAGCCATGAATTTTAACGATTTTGAAGTTCCACTGGTTTTATAAGATAAGATTTAGCGATGATATAGGTTACACTTGGTCTTTACATATTAATACAATTTGAATAAAGAGTTATGGTTCCAATTACAGACTATCAATGAAAAAATTTGTATGATAGTTTAAAATCCAATATATTTAAAATCCAACATATTTAAACAACTCCACAAATGTATTCGATTTACACCAAGAGCAAAGAACCAAGAAACTTGAGTTTTAAG
>NC_037543.1:17665486-17681587 GCF_001531365.2 Cynara cardunculus var. scolymus
TATATATATATAGAGAGAGAGAGAGAGAGAGAGAGAGAGAGAGAGAGAGAGAGACATGGTATCACGTTAGAAAAAAGTATTTTTCTGAGGAGTGTGAGAAGTGGTGAAGGTAACCTTATAGTGTGTGAATGTTCCGTTATATTCAGTGGATACGGTCACTTCCAAGCGCCTTCACTCAATATAAACCTTCACATATGTTATGTAAATGTTGCGTTTATGTGAAGGTTACATTTCTCACAATTCTCATTGAAAATGACTTTTCTCACGAGAATCAAACCCATATATATGTATGTATGTGTAATATATATACTATCTATATATACTATCTCGTGTATGATGCCAAATTAAGCCCATGGAGCACCATGGCGCATTGTGGAGTTTGTGTAACGCAATATTTGAATTTGCTTGTCTTTTTATTGTTTTACCTTTGAACCTAAAACAAAGTCAAAATAAGGTAACACGAGAATGGTCAAATCACAAGTGATTTTGCACTAAGATTACATGCGATTATGGAACACAATCAATACAAGGGCGTGTGAGCTACTTGGCCCTGGACCTAGGTCACGCATAATTGCATGCGATTTTACTTGTGAGCTTATTCCCGTGGATCTATGTAGAAAATGAGATTTTTGTCTTCTCTTTCGTCTTTAGAATGGCAGCTTCAGGGACCAAGAGATTGGAGAGCATTTCTTTAAATATTTGTTTGCCTTTGGAGTTCCATCATTTGTCTTCCATTTCTTGACTGGGCACCTTGTCATGTCAACTTGCTCACTCTTCCCTTCTATTGATAAAAGAGAAAAAGCAAAGGCCTAGAGATCAATGTGACTTTCCATTAGTCTTGAGAAGTGGGCCCAACATAGCTTAAACCATGTTGGAGATCACCACATTGTTGCTCACCCTTTTGCCAACAAAATTCTGAAAATCAAATATGTTACCCTATGACAACAATGCTTATTAGATGCTTTGAGACACTAAATATCATGCCAAAATTAAGACATTCTATACAACATATGTTTATACAAGGCCTAACTCTTCAACATCAAGTGAATTCGATGTTAGGATCTATAATCAAATGCTTACTTGCAGTAAACAAAAAACCAAGCACACATTATTTACATGGTTCACAATTTGTCTACATCCATGATTGTTGGTAGGATTCTTATTGACTTGTTATACCACATGCATTTTCAGTAGTACACATCAACATAGAATAAAGACTTTGATCCATGAATATGAAGAAAACCGGACAAGAGAAACTGTATCATGACCACCCAACGAGCACAAGTGTTTACGTTCAAATTTTGGGTCGTAGAACATGAAGCTCCCTTAATATAGTTTGGAACAATAGTAACTCTTCCACTATGTACTGCCTTTTGTCTTTGAAAGAAATACACCTTGAAGATTATTTCAGTTGGTGGTAAATCTTATTGGGGAGGGTTTTTGGTGGGCCATTTGATAAAACTAAAATGAAAAAGTGTCGATTGATTTAAGGGTTCTCGATGATTTAGAAGCTTTATGTGGTCTATATGAAACATTTGAGTAACACGAATGACAAATCAAACCCTGTATATTCTGTCCTGGGGGGTTGGGGGGGTCAGATGTACGCAAAATTCACCTCTACTCAATAATGGGAGAACAACTGAGGTTTTTTTTTTTCTAAAGAACCAAACCTCTGATTGATCCAGAGTTTAAAACCATTCAGATGTGTCAAGTGATCAAAAAACAACCCCCCATACTAAGGGTTAGTTTGATAAAGAATCTTTAAAGCTTCCATATGCTTGTTTGTTTAGCTTATAGTTGGGTCTTTTTCAATATACCCGCATAACAGAAAGTTTTGAGCGCTGTTCATTCCTTACTTTTGTCGGTTTGATCCTTATGTCTCCAAAAGGGCTTAAAGTTAAACTTCTTCATTCTTTTACTCTTTTGAAATCCTTTGCAGTTATCATGGACTTTCGAGAAAGAAGATATGAAGCTGGAGTGGCGATGGAAATTTAAACCAGCTGAAAATTGTAAGATCATCACTGCAGGAATCTTGGACTTCTTGATGGATGCTAACACACGTTTAATGGTTTAAGTGTTAAGGTAATTCTTACGTTGCTTGTAGTATTGAGATTCTTAAAAGAACTTATTCAAATCTCCAATCAAGCATCTCTTTCTTTTATTTATTACTCTTTCCATCCCAAAATAAATGTCCACGATGGAAAACAGCATATAGTTTTTGAAATAAACGACAGTTCTAGTGTTAATAATAGACAAATGTCGACACTTATTTTGGGACGGAGGGAGTACTTGTTAATGTTGTTGCTGGTCTGTTGATGTATCTTGGTTAATTTACCTCGTTGTTTTTATGTTACTTTCCCTTTTGAAATTTGATATGCTTTTATAACTGATAACTTTTCTTTTAATAAAATAGGAGGTTGTCATGAAAACACGGTCAAATGAGCAACTGAAAGCGGAAGCTGAAAAGCGTGTAGTGCAAAGTGAGAAGTTTCAAAACGAGAAGGTAGAGTTTGAAACGACGATTTACACCAAGGTACTAACATGTTCAGAGACATGTGTATGAGTACATGTATAAGGCTAGTCACATTTGCACGTTCTCTAAAAAAAGAGCGCGTTGAGAAATCTCCAAATTTAGAAGAAAAGAGAGAATATATCATACATGTAGGAGATCTTACACTCACTCGCCTTTCTCCATTTTGTATATAAGACGAGTTTGATCTCGAATATGACAAAATGGCGGGCCCCCCTAGAATCTTTTTCGGATCTAAGTTCTAAAAGACTTGGAATTTCACCAAGTCTGTGTGTGTTTCAGCTTTCCTAGGCCATCGCTGAAGGATTGTATAACGCTGTCATAGAAAGCTTTCAGCTGTGTTGCTAAAGGTCTATCAGCTATTGCTAAACAGCCTTCAGCTATCGCCGAAAAGGGTTTCAGCTTTCAATTAGCTCATCGCTGAAGAGGCAGATTCCAGAACTTAAGATTCGGTTGTAATGGTTATAGTCGTTTGTAACTAATTCTAGTTTCCAAAAACCGTCAATCTTATCCATTTTCTAATGGAACAGGGATATATACGTTTTTGTTCTCGTGTTGAAATCTGAACATTCGAATATTCTCTAGTAACTTGACTTTCGTTTTTATGCCTAAATTTGAATGTGTTATTAAGGATTATCCTAGATTGAATTTCATGATAGTCAGGCATAGGGTCGAAATATCAATTCAGAAAGTAAACTTACATAAACCTTAAGCAATCCAGATTCCGATTACCATTTACCCAATAATCCAAAATTTTCAACCGGTTACTGCAACTTTATTTATTAAAAAAACACGTACAATCGTAGTCGTTGGATCAAAAGAAATTAACAGTTACGTATTAGTTATCACGGTCCTCGTTGACCCAACCATACAATAATTTTTAAATTTTTAAAAGAAAATAAAATAATATTTTAAAAAGACCAAAATGTTTATGAGTTGAACCTTTTTTAGCCGAGTTTAATCGAGGGACCAAATCTGTAATGAAATAGAAATTGTAATAAACGAAACACAGGGGCCAAATCTGTAATTTTTGACAAACCATAGGGACCAAAAGGATCGAGAAAGAATAACAAAGGGATTGGGCTTTGGTGTATGTTGAAGCTCTCATCCTCTGTTGAAGATGGCGACAAAACGATGATGATGAAGGTGAATCGCGTAAGTATTCGTTCTCTTGCCTTCTTGAAATTGCAAGGTGCTTTTACTGCCAACTGTTGTGTTCTCGCTTCGAAAAATCATTTCTCATGTTTAGGATTAGGTTTTCATTTCGATTCTCACAGAATACTTTTAGCTCTCTTTCATTCCATTTCTTCTTCGAATCGTCATTCAATGTTTGATCATCATCGACGTAAGTTTGAAAAAATTGCTAAGCTTGATGATGCTTTGAAAGTGTTCGATGAAATGACTCAGAGACAACCTCTGCCATCGGTTGTTGAGTTCAATCGGTTGTTGGATGCTGTGACCAGAATGAAACATTATTCTTGTTCGGTTGATCTTTTTAAGCAAACTTGTGCGCTTGGTGCTCCTGTTAATGATTACACTATGAACATTGTGATTAAGTGTTTTCGTCATTTGTACCGTACGAATGAAGGTTTCGGTGTCTTAGGTTGTTTCTTGAAACGTGGTATTGTACCTGATGTATTCACCTTTACCACACTCCTAAACGGACTCATCATAGAAGATAGGATTCCAGAGGCAGAGAGATTATTTAAGAAGCTGATCAAAGAGGAAATTTGTGAACCTAATGTGGTTATGTACAACACAATGATTAACGGTCTTTGCAAGTTTGGCAAGAATGATGTGGCTATTGCTTTGCTTACACTGATGGATGAAAGATGTTGTAAACCTAATGTTGTCACATATAGTACCATCATTGATGGTCTTTGCAAAGATGGAATGATAGATGATGCATTAAAGTTCTTAAGAGACAATGGTGTGTCACCAAATGTTTTCACTTACAACTCTTTGATTCATGGTCTTTGTAATTTAGGTCGTTGGGATGAGGTCTCTCAGATGCTAAAAGATATGGAGGATAAAAGGATATTTCCAGATGTGCGAACTTTTAGTATGTTAGTTCATGCATATTGCAATGAAGGGAAGATAGAAGATGCGGAGGCCATTATCAATGTAATGATCCAAAGCGGGAAGGATCCCGATGTAGTGACATACAGTTCACTTATTAACGGGTACTGTATGCGAGGTGAAATGAGCAAGGCGAGGGAAGTTTTTGATTCAATTTTGCTCAAAGGTCTTCTCCCTGATGTTGTTACTTATAGTAGTTTATTGGATGGGTATTTGAAGAATATGAAGCTACGCGAGGCCATGGAATTTTTTCGTGAAATAAATAAAAAAGGTTTGAAACCTAATATAGTCATGTACAACATCATGTTACGTGGATTATATCGCGCTGGGCGTAGCGGGGCTGCACATAAGCTCTTTAGCAAGATGCAGTTACAAGGCCCAATTCCAAATGAAATCACGTATGGAATAGTTCTAGAGGGTTTATGCAATAACCGTCAAGTGGATGAGGCACTCTCTTTGTTCCGTTTGATGGATGATGAAAAGACAAATTTAAATATCGTTGTGTTCAATATTCTCATTGATGGTGCAAGCAAATGTGGGAAGCTTGATATCGCAAGGGCTCTTTTTAAGGAACTAACTGATAAAGGTCTACATCCTGATGTTAGGACATATAGTGTGATGATAAGTGGTTTTTTTCGGGAAGGTCTTGTAAGGGATGCAAAATGTCTGATTCTGAAAATGGAAGAAAGTGGCTGCCCTGCAAGGAGTGTCACATACAATGTTATTCTTCAAGGATATCTAAAGAACAAGAAGTATGATGAGGTAGAGATGCTTTTACAAGAGATGGATAGAAGAGGCTTCTTACTTGATGCTTCAACTTTATCTATGTTACTTCATCATATATCAATTAGATCATTAGACGGTACTTTGCTTAAGTTGATTGGTAAGCTTGTGCCAAAAGAATCGATGGATGCTCCTTATTTTTCTCTATGAATGGAATCGGGATATGGAAAAGGCACTTCTCTCTAATCCCTAGTTTGTAAGTTAGTCTTGCCCTTCTTTACAATTTTCTGCTTAGCTTCACTTTGGATGTTCAATAGTTTTAAGTTTTTCTTTCTGAAACAAAATTTTCTGTTAATTATTTGTAACAATATTGACTAGCTAAACCTTGCAATTTTAATTGAACAGGGTAATTACCTTCTTACTCTCTATTTGATGCGTAGATAAGTCACCAATTACATACTTGCATCTTGTTCGTGAAAAAACGATATACTTTTTCTTTTAATCCAATGGCTACTTCTTGTTGGTTGCTAAAATACTCATGTATTTAATCACAATTTTGACATCACCAAATAAAACATACTTTGAGAGTGAAACAAATATGAGATTATGCTCAAATTGTGATGCTGATTTATTGGTGTTTTTCTGAAGTATATAATATTTATATACGGCAAATACTCATTCATACTTTTCATCTTTAGTAAGGTTTGAACGCTTGGCCTCTTGAAAGGTTGGGCTTTAGAGCCAATGACCCTTTGGTGTTGAAGACATCATGAGCGCCTATCATCTCATGAGGGGCATATTTCTTGAAGAAAGTTGTAGGAAACATCTACAAAGGCCAACATACAAAAACTGCAAGTAAGTATGTTATCTGATTTTTTTCTCCTACTTGAAACTACGTGCACATGTGACTATTGTATTGCTACCACTAGTCTTCTTCTAGCACCATCACTGATGTCACTATCGTCATTAGGTATTTGGCCCACAAAATCAAGCTTCTTAGAGTAAAGGTAAGGTCCGCTTACATCTTACCTTCTTTTGACTCCGACTCCACCTCACCTCTAGCTAGGATATACTAGGCTCGTTTGATTTGGTTTGGGTGAGTTGCCATCTTTCTTCATTGAAACAACCACTATACTTTTTGAAGTATAGGTCATGTTTACATACATCTTACCCCTCCCAGACCCCAACTCCGGGTGGGATATACTGGGCTCGTTTGATTTGGTTTGAGTGAGTTGCCATCTTTCTTCATGGAAACAACCACTATACTTTTTGAAGTATAGGTCATGTTTACATACATCTTACCCCTCCCAGACCCCAACTCCGGGTGGGATATAATGGGCTAGTTTGGTCTAGGTGAGTTGTCATATTGATGTCAAGATGCCCTCCTTACCAAGGATCTTCAAACATACTTCATCTGATAAATACAAATGTTTTAACACCTAGGAAACATATGAGACTCCAAGATTCTTAGTTTCTAGTTCTTTTTATGAATAAACAATTAGGGTGCAACCATCCTCTTTGTATCATCATATGTGGTGAACATCAATATTATCCTTTTGTCAGCTTAGATAATCATATGCACTCAAAGTTATACCAAAATTCTCTAAGGCTCAAGAAAACCGAACCAAGGGATCCTATTTTTAAACAATAAGAGAGAGATCGAAGCAACCTACTTTGGATGACTCTAGAATTTTTTTGAGCCACTACTGCATATACATCTCCTTTTCAAGAACTTCATTTGGAAATATATTTTTCTATATACCTAGCGTACTGGCGAATGAGACACTGCCACCTGGCTATCATGAGATGGGACCATTTTGATCATAGGAATGAAGGTTTCATCATCACTAATTGGGATTTTAAACGATTAAGTGAGTCGTTCAGATTGAGCTTGAATAACATTGATAGGAAACATACATCAATGTATCGTTTGGTACGCCTTTTTTTGGAAGGCGGAAGGGAATTGACCCTTACGACTGAAAGAAAAAATTGCAGTTGTTTATCATTTAGGATTGTAGGAATGGACCATTTATCATCATTGTATTTGTTTGATTCTCATTCCCTCGTGTAATGGAATGAAAAGCTACAATAAGACTTGGGCGGTTGGGGATCCTTTCCCTAGGTGACGGGTTCGAATCTGTTCAAGCCCATTGGGGCTTTTCCTGGTTGTTCTCCAAGGTCCCAAGTGATTAATCGAGCTATGCACAATCTGCCCAAAGGACAGAGCTATTAGGAGCTAAGCGGGCTCTCTTGCACCCGTTCACTCTATTATTGCAAGAGAAAAAAAATTGTCCTATGAAAGTTGCTAGTCTTGTTTTTTAGGATTCAGGGCTGGCCCACAACATTTACTGATTCCAACAATATTATTTCTGAAAATATTAACAACAAAAATATAGTTAGAAAGATTAAATTCACAACCTCAAGTTTAATTATAAGCATTACTACCAATATACCAAGACAACTTTTTGTTAGTTTTTCTCCCATTTTGATTTTGTTATTTTTTTCTTATGATTTATTTTTCTTCCAAAGTCGATTCATCTTAAAAATTGTCGCTTTTTATCTTATTTTCAAGGCAATATATATTTATTTTTAAGGATCAAGGTAGATTCCATTTAAAAAAAAATGTATTTATTCTTCAAATCGACACAATTGACTTTTCCATAGGTCAAACCGTGATTTCATGGACGTTTGATCTACCTTTCTTATATAATATTTATTCAATTTGAATCATAATTTATTTACGTTAAAAAACATTTTAACCTCTATAAACCAATTTAATTAAATCTAATTGTCTATTAGCAAGGAACGGAAGGCAGAAGATGCGGAGGCTGTCACCAACGTAATGATCCAAATCCCGACGATATTAATGTCATACAATTGACAGGTGCTGAATGCACGGTGAAACGAGCAAAGTAAGAGAGCTTTTTGATTCATTGTGTTTTGAATGTCGTTCTTCTAAGATAGATAGACGTATTAAACTTACGCATGCTACTTTTCTTCGTAGGTGGGACATCATGGGACAAAAGAAGTTTTTTCTTGTTTTACCAAAATAAATGGAACAAGATGGACAAGAATAAGACATAAACTAAAATACTACTAAATATATAACCTCCACCTCGGCACCTCTACTGTAGTCGACCACCAACCACCACCGTCCATTGCCACAACTACTATCGCCATTCGCCACCTCCAACTCCTCCTCTACTACAACAACCTACTTCACCACCTTCACAACCACCATTCATTACCACCAACACTACCACCGTTGGCCACCTCCAACTCCTCCTATACTGCAATAACCTCCTCCATGACCTCAACAACCACCGTCGACCAGCGACCACCACTGTCTATTGCCACCTCTACAACCACCACTGACCACCACCATCCATTGCGACCTCCACTACCACGATTGACCACCTCCAACTCCTTCTCTACTACAACAGCCTCCTCTACGATCTCCGCCATCGACCATCAACCAGGTCGTCTATTGCCACCTCACCTCCACCATAACCACCACCACCACCACTATCTTCACTACATTAGGCACAACTACCTCCTCCACCATTGTCAACCGCCAACACCACCACAATCCACCATCTTCACGTCCTCTATAACCACCATTGTCCACCAACCACCACTTCCTCTACCTCCATAACTACTGTCGGTCACCGATAACCACCGTCCATCGTCACTACTACCATCGGCCACCACCACCTTCATCATAACCAAAACCACCTCCACCACCACCACTACTATTATCAATTGTATCAAAATTTTCATTTAAATTTGGTACCATTATATATGTATGTATTCATTGATATGAAAATTGTGTAAAAATATTTGTAAATTAAATTCTTTAATTATTTACTTTATTTGTGTTAATTATAACTATTATATAATATTTAAAATCATCAAATAACTTTTGGGGGTAACTTGTTTAGTTCTGTCATGTCCGGTCATAGTCGTACCAAACATCAGACATACACTTGTTCTGTCCAGTCCGATCACGTCCAGTCCTGCCCTCTTGTCATGTCCTGTCATGTCTTGTCATGTCTAGTCATGTCTGTGTACCAAACGTTACCTTAAAGAACTATTTTTTATGCATAAAATACTGTTTATTGATGCATATTACTTAAAATTTAAGATTACAATTAAATTGTGTATAAGTACAATTTATTAAAGCTTAATTTTGGAGTTCGTGTAACTAACTGCAAATATACATAATCAAATATATGATCAATATCTCATTTTAAATATAAAAAATCTAAAAAAAATTATGATAGTTCTAACATAATACTTATTTATTATTTTTATAGAAAATTATATTATTACATAACAAATAAATTACTTCATTATTATACTACGATAAAAAAATTAAATTAAAGAAATAGCACAATAACGAGAACGTTTAAATAGTAATTTTAATACTAATATCAATATTTTTTTTAAATTACTATGATATCTTCAAATTTATTTTCTATTAGAAAATAAAAGCGTTATTGTTTTTTTGAAAACCATATAAAATTGTATTATATCAACATAGACAAAAAAACAAAACGAAACTTTAAAATCAAAATATATCTTGTTACATTATACGAGTACCTTTCTGGTATATATATTAAAAACAAATGCCTTATTATATTTGACTATCTATTACAATGACTAAAAATTGGTGACAAATAAAAAGCTACAGTAAATTTCTATTAGTAATTTTTTATTGTTATTATTATAAATTTATTTCACTTATTTATGATTTTAAAAATAGTATAATTACATAATTTTAAAATAACAAAAAGAACAAATGAACAAAAAACTGGTCTCAACCGATCTATCCCATTCGAGAAAGTTCAGGAAGCGGTGGTGAAGCGTTGAAGAATCCCCACCATTTTGTCGTTATTTCATTCCTTTATAAAAAAATAGTAACACGATTTTAAAAAATGCTAAAGGTATTTGTGTGATGCAGAGAGATATATATTGATTTTAATGTTTTATTTTATTTTTTGTTTTTGTTGATGTTATAATACGATTTTATGTATTTTTAAAATACAGTAATAATTTTATTTTTGAATAAAATATAAATTTAAAAATATTATAAAAATTTGAAAAAAAAATATATTATTGTTAATATCAAATTAATTATTTAAACGTTTTTATTTTTTATGTAATTTTTTTAATTTATTTATTTTATTATAATTTAATTTAAGTTTAATAATATAATATTTTATAAAAATAATAATTGAGTATTCTGTTAAAACTCTAATTATTCTAATTATATTTTAGATTTTTTATATTTAAAATGAGATGTTTATCCTGTATTTGATTATGTTTATCTGCAGTTAGTACACAAATTCAGATATGGAGCTTTAATAAGTTGTACTTACGCACAATCTACTTGTAATCTTGAGTTTTAAGTAACATGCATTAATAAACAGTACTTTATGCATAAAAAGTGATTTTTAAGAGTTTTTATCAAATGCTTTATAATATAGTATAAATATAATCATGATATTTTTAATTAATTAAAATAATTTTTATTTTTAATAATAGAAAGAGTAATAATTCGGCTGGTTACAATTCCTACTTGTACCAACTATATCGAATGTATCTTCAATGGGTCGTGTCTCCTTTTGGTCACCTTTTAAGTCCCTTATGTAGCCTATTATATATTTTATCTGAATATAGAATTTGAAAAGAATATGATATATACAAACTTCATCTGTATCTTAAAAAAATACATTAATGGTTTGTGACACGATTTTAAGAACATATAATCATTATACTTTTAATTAATTAAATGAAATTTTATTTTTAATAATAGAGAGAATAATAATTCGGTTGGCTGCAATTCCTACTATGGATGTTTGGGATTGCTTATGAAAACAACTTATTGACTTATTATTGTATGGTACCGGTAATAAGCACTTTTGAGTGTTTGGATAAACAGTTTATACCGGTGTCAAACCGATAATAAGGAATTTTTAAATAAGTTAAATCCTTCTAACTTATAATAAGTTGATAATAACTTTTATAGAAAAACATAAGTTATTTTAAAAAATCAAATCAGACGAATATAATATATTTTATCTAAATATATAATTTGAAAAAAGTAAACTTAAAAAAAATACATTAATGATTTGTGAGTGTGACTTATGAAAATATGAAAAAAAACGTTTTTGTCGAAAACAATTTATTTATTATTGCAAATTTAATAATATGTTTTATTTATTTATTTATTTATTTCTTGTCTTACATATTGTTGTAGGACCATACTTTATCTACAGCAAAAAATATGGTACGACGATTTAAAAATCAACGGGTGGACCAAATGTTTAAAATAGTAGTGAAAAGAAGGATCTAAATGTGTTCATTTTTTAGGTAATATTTGTGCTTAATGAGTGGAACAAATTGATTATAAAAGAAATAAAGATAAATGATATAAAGATTGACTCTCTGTGGGTGTTTGGTGGAAAAAATGTTTTTAGATGGGATGAAATATGTAGAAGAAATTTGACTTTGAATAAATTTGAATGAAATGTTATTAGGTTTGATCATATGTTTGGTTGATAAACATTGAAATGGAATCTGTTAATGGAATTGAAATTTGTCTATTTTGTTTGTATAGTGTAGTTTTGGAATTGGAACGAAATATTGGTATGATCAAAATACTCTTTTTGAAATTTTGAAAACGAAATCCAACTACTGTGGTTCAGATCGATGGTGGTCGACGGTGGTTCAGATCAACGGTGGTCGACAGTGGTTCGAGTCAGCGATGGTCGGTGGTGGTCAGCGGTGGTTCAAATCGTTGGTGGTCAGTAGTGGTTCAGAGGTCGATGGTTATTCAGATAGGTGGTGGTTGGCGATGGTCGACGATGGTTCAAATTGGTGATGGTCGACGGTGGTTCAAGTCGGCGGTGGTCGATGGTGGTTCAAATCATTCGTGGTCGACGGTGGTTCAAATCAGCGGTGGTCAGCAGTGGTTCAAATCAGTGATGGTCGGCAGCAAATCGCCAGTGGTCGACGGTGGTTCAAATTGGTGGTGGTCAGCGACGGTCAGTAATAGTTCAGATCAAGTAGGGATGGTGGGGACAATTTTTCTTATGGAGAAAATGGGTTGGAATGGAATTGAATTCCTTCTCAATTGTGACGTAATGACCAAATCCATAAATAATGGAATGTGTGGAATTCAATTCCATTCCATAGGTAAATAATGAAATTGATGAATTCCAATTCCTTGGAATTTCATAGATATCCTGCGAACCAAACGCCCCCTTATCTTAGAACAAGAAAATTGTTAAGATTGTTTTATTTGAGAATAAAACTCTAACATATAACCAGAGGCAGACCTATGCATGTCCATGTTCGTTCTCGTACACCAAGAAAAGAAGGATAGTGAGAAAAATCTACACACTTGGTTGCTCGTCTCAGTTGGAAATAGCGACAACGACGTTGATGGTGAATAATACCAAATATGTTGCTCATGCTTTCATCAAATTCCAAACTACTTTACTAACAAATCGTGGATTATCGCTTCAAAAAAATCCTTTCTCATGTTTAGAATTAGGTTTGGGATCCGATTGCTATAGAAGACTTTTGTCAGTTTAGAATTATTTGATCTTCCCTGAATTCTTTTTGAAAAAAAATTACCAAGCTTAATGATGCCTTGAGAATGTTGATGAAATGACGCAGAGACTACCTCTGCTATCGGTTTGCAAGTTCAATCTTTTGCTGAATGATGTTACGTAAATGAAACATTTTTCTTGTTTGATTGAATGTTTCAAAACAACCTCAAAACGAACCTACTTTTTTGTAAGATTCTATGGGGACATGTAACATACTACTATGAGAGGCATGTCATGTTGAAAAACAAATTTAAAGGCCATGTGAAGCCATTTTTTATGACTCTTAAATTAGGTTGGTTAGAGAATTCAAAGTAGGGCCGGTTTGTACGGTTTAAACTCATAAACTATCATGACGTTTTAGGGGGGGGGGGGGGGGGAATTAACTGAATCGTTTGGTAAAAGAAGATTGTTTGGTTTAATTGATTTAAGCGGTTTGAATTTATGATGGACTTTAAATTAAAAAAAAAAACATAACATTTATCTCAAAATGATGTTTCTGTCAATATAACGCTATTAAATTATAGAGAAACATTTTTCTTCAAAATTAAAAAAGAAAAGAAAAGAAAGAGTGAATTACAATGGTGGTTCTGTGGTTTGCTCAATTTTTGGATTTGACATACCGGTATGTGAGTCTTTGACCTCCTACGAGGTCAGGGGTTCAAACATCATCGAATGTGAGGAGGGTGTGTCATTTTATCAGTTCTATTTGTCGTATATAAATATTAATAACTTAATAAAAGATATTTAATGTTAACAATCATTAGTAGAGGCAAATCAATCAAAAACAAGGACCAAAAGTATAATTCACTTTAAATTTAAAATTAATTGTGAATGAAGTTCGTTTCTTTTCTTTTTGTAAATTTTTTACTAAAAATATTTCATGTGTAAACATATTAAAAATTCTTTATTAAAAACATCGAACACTTTAAAAAAAATTAAACATGTCTACCAACAATAGTTGGAATTTTGAACAAACATTCAGCAAGTTAATGAAGGATTTCAAATTTGAAATTTTGGATTTCGACTTTTGAATGATTTCGGAATTTTGCCGATTTACAGAACGCAGACAATTGAGTATTGAAAACTAAAAACTTAATGTTTTGTTTTGGACAGACTTTTTTTAATTGGACATAAAGGTTGAACCTACAACGTAAAAACTAAATATAATTATTACATATGTATATCAGTGGTCGGGTCAGTCCAAACTGCTCAAATGTTCAAATCATAGACCAGGGTGGACTAAGCGGTTTGACTATTTTCCAGATCGGACTGGATTGTCAGACTGATCAAAAACGGTCCGATTTGACTTGGTTCGACCAGTTTGAAATATATATACATAGGGTTGGGTTTACGTGAGACCAACTTGTTTCCGTGAGACCCATGAGATCACTTTTTTATACTTGAAACTTCACAACAAAACGCTATGAAGGTAAAAAAAAAAGTTGAACCTTCAGCAAAAACACTGTGAAGATTACCTTCACAGCGTTTTGCTGTGAAGTTTCAAGTGTAAAAAAGTGGTGTTACGAAAACAGACTGGTCTCACATGATCCCATTTATTGGTCGATCTGGTAACAATATTTCCATGAATAACATATAAGATATAAAAGAAGGCGGCAAAATAATAGTTTGCTTTGTGCCAATTGCATGATTCACATATGTTTGAACAATTATAAAGTAAAAGACAAAAGAAGCAGGAACCCATTTTGAATGCATTCAGTCTACATCAATATAAGAGGAAGGAATACTTTGACTCTTACCTCATTTCATGGCTGCATTGTTTTGAACATCCACATCAATGCAATATTACTGCCTTTTTTTTCAAAGTTTATGGGTAAGTGTTTATTGAGTGTCACTCGTCTTTCTAGTAAGTATGATAAGAAACGAGAATCTTATCCAGTAAGAGACATAGCAAAGACCAAAAATCTTATCTTGTAAATGAGGGAGATGATAAACGTTTACCACTCTCCGGAAGTCAAGGGTTTAACCATAACAAAAGTGAGGAGGATGTGTAAGTTTATTTATTGTTGTATATAAATAATGTATAATTAAAAAAAATGATTATGCATGCTAAACACATATTTGAATAACTTGAAAATATCAATCAGGACTGCGTTTGCTGAAACAAATTTTAAACGACCCAAACACACACGCATATATAGGGGGTCAATTAAGGGAGAACTCAGTAATTTATGGTAACCGTGAGATCCAATCTCAACCACAAATCAAATGATAAATTAGAAAATTAAAAATTTTGGTAAATTTGACTTAAAATTTTAATTAAAATGCATTTTAGGTATTTTAAAATTTTTATTTCTCGTCTCTCCTTTATCTTCTTTCTGGCGAACCTTATCTGGAGAACACCATGTGAACACAAGATACATAATGTGATACCTAAAAAACATTGACACTATTAAGAAAAAGATACGTACAAACGATACTCACTTTAATACTCAAGATGCAAACTATGATACCCTTCATAAAACAACGAAAATACATATTGTGATACACTTTATAAAGCAACGCTATCTGATACACTTCGAAAAATACACATTGTGATACACTTCATCAATGATTAGACATAATTCGTCTCGAATTGGATTTACACAGATTACCGATGTATAATGCAAAAACAATCAAAAACCCAAAGGGAATTAAAGATTTCATCATCTAAAGTAGTTAGAATTATTGAAATTATGGAAAGTGAAAACTAGGAACATAATGATGTTAAACAAATGGCTTTGAGATATATATATATATATATATATATATATATATTGTTAATTTTAGCAATACAAAATGAGAGTATGGAGAGAAAGGGAGAGTTGTTAAATAATTTAATTAAACACAAAATGAGAATATCAAATTACTAACTTGTCCTTTTACTTTATTTTAAGAAATAACATTAATTATCTTCTATGATTTATTAACATTGGATTTTATGGTTGCTATAAAGTAGCGAGTTCTCATTTGATTAGGTATATATATATATAGAGGGATGTTAAAATACAACCTTTGCAATTCTTACAACCAATACAACCATCATCTTTACCATCCAATTTTTAATCTAAGGTCAAGATGTATCTGATGGCAAAGTCGTAATAAACTAGATATTTTGATACACGCGCCTAATTCTTTGAGGGCAATGAAGGG
>NC_037543.1:17682921-17686004 GCF_001531365.2 Cynara cardunculus var. scolymus
ATTCATTGTATTTTAATGAATATATATGAAACTTGTGTCAACTCAATGAAGCAAGATACCTCGTGCAATTGTGTTTTATGTTGCCACATATAAGACATTGATGTACATTAACTATAGGTTTGTATAAAACARATTTTGGTCTCTGTGATGCTACGTGGTACCTAAGGTTCAAATTAGAAGCCTGRTACATGTCATTAAGTCATMTGTGGTTATTGTGTGAATCACAATCATGATTTATGTCCATATGAARCATTATTTATCCTYAAAAGCATGGTTTCTTCCTAGAACAACAGCAAGCAGATTTGATTTGATTACCTTGATTATGYTGGTTCTATYTTAAGACTTGATCATTGGTTTCATTTGACTCTGTTGTGTTTTGTCCTATGTGTTTGTSTTGAAATTATGTTGCCTTCAAAACTGTGTATTTCTCTTGAGTGTTTTGCTTACCTATGTGTACAAATGGCAAGAAAAAATTGGGTTTGATTSCATGTATTTCCCAACTGATTTTGATCAAAYAGCAGCCAGCAAAGCTAAATTTTGTTCCATGTGTGTTTGTCATAATCCAGTTTTAAACATAACAACCAGCAAAAATTGATTTTGGACCCTGTTTATGTTTGTCTTGATTTTGGTTCCATGTGTTTAGTACCTGATTTTGAGCAAACAGCAGYCATTAAAATTTGATCCYWGTGTCTTTGTCATACTCCAGTTTTAAACAACAGCAGCAAAAAAATTGCTTTTTGTACTTATTTGTGTTTATCTTGATATTGGTTCCTGGTGTTTTAAAACARCAAYMTGCTGATGTGCTWTTGGYCCTTGTATCTATCTATATGYTTCATATTGATCATTATCATGAGATCCTAGGTGTTTAGAGTGGCTACCTGTTATAATAATGAAATCATGATTATCTTGAGTTGCTACTGGTCATGACTGTGATTATCTTGGGTTACTTCCAATGTTGATATCTAAAAAAAAAACAGTTAGTAATACTACCATAAAATAAGTTACCAATGTTTTTCGCAACATGACATAAARGGGTGAGTGAACAATGAAGTCACCTGTTTTGATGAAACAGTTACATTGTTATTTTGACTATATAGTATGATTGTGGTATGTAAAGTGTTCTCATTGTATTCTCATGTAAAAAGTTACATTGTTATTTTGACTNCAGTTACATTGTTATTTTGACTATATAGTATGATTGTGGTATGTAAAGTGTTCTCATTGTATTCTCATGTAAAAAGTTACATTGTTATTTTGACTGTATAGTATATTGACTGTTTGAATAAAACTAAGAACTTGTGTTATCTATGATGCAGTGATCCCAGAGGCAACTGAACCTGATGAACTAACTGTTATAGTACAGAAAGTATTGGATTCAACATATGAATCTGGTAATTAGGTTTTTGTATCATTATATTATAAACATAATTATTTCAATAATTTGTTTTCGTGAACAAAATTACTAAGTCTCAATAGCCTTATTTTAAGTTATGTTCTTGGTTTTACTATAGCCGATTGATAGAGTCATACAAGAACCACTTATGCTAAAAATTTGTAATAGCTCATGATGAAACCAGATGCATGTCATCTTGTTCATTGAATTAAATTTTGCAGAACCCCCGGCTCATGCAAATAAGAAACCTTCTTCATGTCATCAACTACACCAGCAGGAGAATCCAAATATTGTAATGAACCAAGATGCAGTACAAGAATTTGAACAAGTTCTTACGGACCAAAAAGAAGATGTATCAACTAATTTGAATGGTTAGTAAAGTTGAACCGGTAGTCTTAACTGAATGTTTAAGTCATTTGAATGCTGCAAATCGGTTTCTTCTATACAATTTTTTCCATATATGCATTTTATGATTCTTATCTAATTATGACCGTTCTTACACATCTATTAGAATTTATTAAGTTGAGTGGATTTCATTAAGTAGAAAGTTGGTGGGTAAATTTTGCAGTACCTGAGGACCATGCAAATACGAAAGCTTCTTCGTGTCATGAAATACACAAGCACGACCATCGACATATTGCAATGAACCCAAATGCAGTACAAGATCATGAACAAGTTCTTCGGGTTCAAGAAGCAGATGCCTCAACACATTTGAATGGTAAGTAAATATGAACCGTTAGTCCTACTATAATGTTGAAGTCATTTGTATTTATTTTAGCCTGCTACAAATCGTGTTATACTATACATTTTTTTCCATATATGCATTTTTGAATCTCTTATAATTATGACTATGTTTACACTTCTGTGAGAATTTATACATATTAGTAGTTAAAATGAACAAGCTAAGACGTATGGTGTACGCTTATATGAACCAAAAAACATTCTTAATAGTTATCTTAGTGGTGATCAGATTCATATACATGTAAACAACATCAATTTTAAGAATTAACATAATATAAGCAGCCACATATATATAGACACCAACTTCTCACATTGATGCTGCATGAATTTCTGAAACAGCACATTCATTTTTGCAGTTATGTTCACCAAGGATACGAATCTAATAATTGAACTTGCAATAWATGCATCCTAYTTGAATTTTTGAAACARCAGATTCATTTTWTCAGTTATGTTCACCAAGGATTCATTTTTGTGCCAATCAGATGATGGTTGTGGAGTTGTAGTTAGATCAAGGCGGAAGAGATCGAAAAGAAATATAGATACTGTTAGTGGTGTAGTCACGGAAGATGTCCTGACTGAAAATGTATCCGGGTTTGGTAAGTTATATCTAAATATAATCGATCTAACATTTACTCTTTATAAATATGCATTTTATATTGAAATTAACTAACTGACCGTACAATGCAGAATCAATGGCACATGATAAGAGTTCTTCGATGTGCACAAGAAGCAAACGTCAACATGGGTCAGTAGATGAAGATTGCTATACGGATAAAGAAACTAAAAATATAGGTGAGAATTCAATCTATAAATGATGTGATATTTGTTTGGTTATTCGAGTAGGTAAAATAACATGACATATGCATTGCGACACTAACATCTTCATTGTTTGGTTTATAACATTTGCATTAGGAAAAACCCGGCGAAAGAGTATTGCGTTAGATGAAAC
>NC_037543.1:17686944-17690966 GCF_001531365.2 Cynara cardunculus var. scolymus
ACGATAAGTCCAAAAGTTGTGGTGGAGCACAAGGGCCATGCAATCTCAGCATGGACCCTTGATTTGTTAAAGAAAAGACAATCAACAGAGATTAAAGACRGAGGGTTCGGGCTTTTACCTCTACGACCAATAGCTGAATCAAGTGAAGATGTTCATCACCGTTACGCTTCAAATCAACAGAATATCGGTGAACAATCAAYACCGACACATCTGAGCAAAGAKGTTTGATTTATGTATTGTATTTTCATKAAACTGCTTATTTCGTTTAACACACCGTATCTTGTTTCATTTAAAACACAGTGATTGAATGAATCATGTTTCAATTAACACACTGTGATGAATTTGGGTTATATGTTTACCAATGCGTTTAGGTTCATATGTAAACTGATGAATTTGTTTTCATCAATATGTTATATGTTGTATTATGCATAGTTTCAGCATGAATTCGGTTTAATCATTAGGTTATATGCTGTATTATGCACAGTTTCAATTTGATTTCGGTTTCATCAGTATGTCACTTGCGGTTTAATGAACCTAAATGCACAGCATGTTACATTTTGTTTCATATGCACATTAACAGCAAGTAACATGCTGTTAATGAACCTAAATGCTTTTGCCAGCTTATTAACAGAAATGTAACAGCAAGTAACATGCTGTTAATTAACCTAAACGCTTGTACCAGCAAATTTTCAAGGAAAGAGCATGTAACACGACACACGACACTTAATGAACCTAACATTCTGTCAGCACAGTAACAGCAGGTAACATGTTGTTAATGAACCTAACATGCTGTCAACAAATGCAGGATCATGTTCAACAGATACTTATTAAAATCGATGTTGTTTTAAGTGCAAGAGTGGAGGCTGGGATGGAGATTAAAGAAGCGATGTCGAAGTTCCCAGATGATGAAGAATTCAAGGAATACAAGAATCAATTGGATGACATGTTCAAGGAAAGAGCATGTAACACGACACACGACACTCATTCCAGTGGATTAAAGGATCATTCAACTGCAAAAAATGATGGACAACCTTCAACGTATATTGTTGTAAGTCAGCCAAGTGGGTTCAATGAAAACCCACTGCCCAAGATTTGGTTAAGCCCTGGTTTCATTGAAGCAGTTGATAAAGTAGTTGAAAATACTATATCAACGTCAAAGAGGAAAAGACCATATGCAGCCATTACTCCTCCAAAGTTTGATTTGGGTATTAGTCCAATCAAGCAATCAGAACCTTTGTCAATGGTATTGCATGAAGAGGCCGAATGTAATGTATCCGAAGATGCAACGAAATATCAAGTGGAGCGAGCGACAAGACGTGAACTAAAGTTGGGTGACCATCTCAGGTCCCCTTTTGTTATCAGAGCCGTTGACTTGAACGTGACACCAGAAGAAAGAAGAATCCATGAATGGGCAGTGGCTGGGCTTGGAGGAAAGTAGTAAGTTTATAATTATATGAATTTTTCGTTGTTGCATTATTACCACCATGGCATCCGTCTTAATCTTTTATTTATCATTTTTTACGGTTTTAAATGCAGCGAGTTGTTGTTTTCAACACCAAATGATACGACGCTACATCGTCATGCGATCGAAATCTTGGGGCGTACAACTACAATTTACGTTAGTGTGATCGACGCATGGGCGACTTTGCTCAACTACGAGGAACGGTATAGGAACAGGGATTCCTTACGTCGTTATTTTTTTTCCACGGAAGTTATGGTACGTTAAAAAGGCGAATACTTTAGATGTCATTTATTTCCTTGTCTAACATCTATATTAATATAAACCATACTCATACATCGTTGCTTATGACAGGTGGACACTAAGCTAAGATCTAAGAGCGTCAATCATAACACACAATACGCACTTTTCAAAAAAGGATTGTTATCTTGTGCAAAAAACAATTGGGAAGTTGTACAAATGCGTAATGTAGACCTGGTTAGTTTTTCAATCTCATATTCTTTTGGCTGTAATTTGCTACCATATTCAACATGCACTTAATCACCCATGTCAATGTATCTGATACAATATTGCAAACATCATTAGCTAATTCGCATGTTGTAATACATTGATGCAAATGGTCTCATTAGTACATTACATAAGCCTTTACATGATGACGCAATGTTCACCAATGAAATGAAACTCTATGTAAGCTGATGAATTTGGTTTCATCAATATGTTATATGCTGTTTTATGCACAGTTTCATCTTGAATTTGGTTTCATCATTATGTTATATGYTGTTTTATGCAYAGTTTCAGCATGAATTTGGTTTCATCAATATGTTATATGHTGTTTTATGCAYAKTTTCAGCATGAATTTGGTTTCATCAGTATGTCACATTCTGTTTTATGAAGGTAAATGCACACCATGTTACATTATGTTTTATATGCACAGTAACAGCAAGTAACACATTAACAGAAATGTAACAGCAAGTAACATGCTGTTAATTAACCTAATTACAATTGTACCAGCACATTAACAACAATGTACCAGCACATTATCAACAATGKAACAGTAACATAATGTTTCATCAAGTTTTATATGCACAATAACATGCTCTGAATAAACCTAATTACACTGTTACTTTTGTTAGATGATGTTAATGAACATATAAAACTTTTCTTATAAATGTAACATGTTGTTAATGAAACTCTATGTTAATGCACTGTAACGTGCTGATTTTTATGCAATGTAACATTTTGTTAATGAAACTACAAACTTCATCAAATGATAGGTATTCTTCCCATTACTGGAAAAGGGACACTATTATCTTGTTGTGTTCAATCTGAAGAACCCATCGGTTGTTGTCATAGACAACAGATATCAAGAGGTGTCCGATGATGATCAACTTCTACAGATGTATGACTTCATCACAGACATTATGGTATGAAAAATATATTGAAGTATAATTATATTCTTTATTATATGATATTCGATGTGTTAACCATATCATTCGGTTTGTGTAGCAAAGATTGATGATCAGGCATTTGAATGTTGTTGGACATCCAGCGAGGAGAGAACTAGATGAAATCGGCCAAGAAAGGTTGAGGATGGATTGGCAGACACGAAACAACTTTGATGATTATGGCGTGTTTGCAATGAGACACATGGAGACGTACATGGGAGATGTGCGAACATGGAATACTGGCCTGTCAAAAGAAGGAAAAACACAAGAGATCCAAATAGCCTCCCTAAGAATGAAATATGTAGCAAAATTATTGGTGAGCAACTACAACAAGAAGAAGGAATATGTCGTTAAGGAAGTTGAGAAGTTTCAAACAATGGATGAAGACATCCGAAAAAAGTTAAGAAAACACGCTGACGATACAAAGACTGGGAGACTTTGAATCTGATTGATTGATGTTCTTTTATACTTTTCGCATGTGGAGGGTTTTAAGGACTTGCTTTTGGTATCGAATTTTCTAGTTTGTTTAAACATTATGCTATTGGCTAATTCAACGTTATGAAATGTATATGACATTTGATGAACATATTTTGCCAACGCATTGTCATATGAATGCTAACCATATAGATTCAGAATATTGAATAACATATTCAAATAAGCACTTTGTTCAACTACACAAAAAGTTGAAAATGTTATGTGGAACTTGATTCATACTGGTCGGTTATATTTCACACCTCTAGACTACTGAAATTGGGCCAAAAAGCAAGTATACAATACGGCCCAACGTCGCCTTTCCAAGTAATAAGTGGTACAAGTACCGGATTATCGTCCACAGAGATTGTAGCCAAAGTTAGATTAGAGTCTAATGAAAGATATGATTTCAGATGACGATTTTGAAGACTTTTCTCTGATTTTAAGGTTACCCAAAACAGAATACAGAATATATAAAGGAAGCAAGGGTGTAAGACTTAAGGTGAGACCTAAACACAAATTCCAGCAGCCAATGCTGTAGCAATGCTACAKCAAGCAGTGTTTCGAAACTAATTTCCACCATCTATTTTGAAGGCATTCCTCTCGGACTTCACCATTGCACTATCTTATAGCTTTCCACCCATATC
>NC_037543.1:17691066-17698560 GCF_001531365.2 Cynara cardunculus var. scolymus
GACAATCTTGTAAAATCTGTATTGATCTTCTTTATCAATATATATTTTAAATTTGAAAATTGTGTTTGTATTCATCCCCCCCTTCTACAAACTGTTTAGTATTCTTGTAGACCCTTTGGGACCAACAAACCACCATCGGTTACCACTACCAATGCCCACCTCCACCACAACCTCCACTACATCGACCATAACTACCTCTTCCAACATTGTCGATCGCCACCACCACCACTATCCACCATTTTCACATCCTCCACAACCACTGTCGTCCACCAACCACCATTGCCTCTACCTCCACAGCCACCGTCGGCAATCATCACTTCCACCACCACCATTGGCTACCACCACCACTACCCACCACCACTGCTACCTCCACCACATCGGTCACAACCATCACCAATAATACCGTAGGTCACAACCACCACCAACACCACCATAACCACCACCATTGTCTACCACTACCTCCGCCACATCGGCCACATTTACCTCCTCCACAACTGTCGATCGCCACCACCACCACTATCCACCATCGATCTTCACATCCTCGACAGCCATCATCATCCACCAATCACCAAGGCCTCTAACTCCACAACCATTGTTGTTGAAACAATCTTCACTGTGCCTTCGCCAATTGATAAGGATCTTGCAAACCGAATGAACATAATTTCTCCTCTGTATGAATCGGGTTTTCTGAACTACCATCAATTATATCAAAATTTTCATCAAATTTGGTACTAATATATGTATGTATTTATGTACATGAAAAATATGTAAAAATGTTTATAAATTAAATTATCTAATTATTTACTTTAGTTGTGTTAATTATAACTATTATGTGATATATAAAATCATTGAATAACTTTTGGGGGCAATTTGTCTAGTTCTGGTTATGTCTTGTCCAGTCCTAATTGTACCAAACACTAGGCAGATACTTGTTTAATCAAGTCCACTCTGCATATCAAACGCTACCAAAGGGAATAAGGGATTCAGGATTATGCATTGGTCAGGTTGCTATGGGTCTGGCAATTTCCAACCCAACTAGGCCCATTTGTAGATATTATTAATTGAATAAACTTTGCATTGTTGATAGTCATATTACATGATATAGATGGCGACTAATAGTCGAATGCATAAAATATCTCTAAATAATGACAAAATAAAAGGAATCTATCATTAACATTTTCTAGATGGTATGTTTGATGGATGAGCGAAGATGTACCTTTTACATCTCTAGATGGTATTGACAAAGAAAAACAAGCATTCGCTCCTTCCATTGGCACAAACCTACGAATCAAACTTATGCAGTAGCATCATGTGAGAAACCTCTTTCTTTCATTTGTAGTAAAAGCTTCTCTACCTCATCATGTAGTTGGCTCTTAAGAAATCCTTGGAGAAGAACATTGAAAGTAACACTATTTGGCAAGCAACCTCTTTCTTCCATAACAAGAAACAAGTCTTTCGCTTCACTCATAAGACCTTCCCGACAAAAACCATTAATCATCGCATTATATGTCCTAACATCAGGTTGCAAACCCTTGGCACTAAGGTAACTAAAAACATCCCTAGCAATATCAAGCCTCCTACATCTACTTGCACCATTAACGAGTATAGTGTACACAAAAATATCTGAATTTAGATTGTTGTCACCCATCAGACGAAACAAAGAGACTGCTTCATCCACTTGATAATTGTTGCATAGACCTTACAGCATTATTCCGTAAGTCCATGCATCTGGAATCTGGTTGCATTCTAGCATCTCAATAAAGAGTCCGCATGCAGCTTTGTAACGCCCAACTCGAAACAATCCTTGTAACATGATTGTGTAAGTGACTACATCCGGTTCCATACCTTTTCGGTTATTTCATCAAACATATGCATGGCTTTAGTTATGTTGATATTCTTGCAATACCGATATAATAAACTAGTATAAGTCACTACATCGGGATCATTTCCTCTCTTGACCATGATGTTCATAACAGCCTCTGCATCTTCCACGATACCTTCCTTGCAAAATGAATCAACTAATATATTGAAGATTGGAACATCGAGAGATATCCCTTCGTCTTCCATTTCTCCGAGCATTTTAGAGACCTCATCCCAACAACCTAACTTACAGAGGCCACTAATCAAAGAGCTGTAATTAACAACATTTGGTAGGATGCCTTTGTCGAGGATCATTTCATTGAAGAGCTTTAAAGCATCATCTACCATACTATCCTTGCAGAGACTATCGATGATGGTGCTATATGTGAAAACATTAGGTTTACAACCTCTTTCATCCATTAGCCTAAGCAAATCGATGGCTGCATCGTTATTGCTAAACTTGCAAAGCCCTTTAATCATTATGCTGTACATAACTACATTAGGTTCACAAATTTCCTCTCTGATCAGCTTCTTGAACAACCTTTCTACCTCAAAAATCCTATCTTCTATGACGAGTCCGTTCAAGAGTGTACTAAAGGTTACAGCATTCGGATAAATCCTTTTCTCTTCCATTTCTTTGAGCATCTTACAGACCTCATCCCAACGACCTAAGTTACAAAGGCCACGAATCAAAGAGCTATAAGTGACAACATTTGGTAGGATGCCTTTGTGGAGGGTCATTTCATTGAAGAGCTTTAAAGCATCATCTACCATTTTGTCCTTGCAAAGACTATCGATGATGGTGCTRTATGTGAAAACATTAGGTTTACAACCCCTTTCATCCATTAGTCTAAGCAAACCAATATATGTATTATTACTGCCAAACTTGCAAATCCCTTTAATCATTGTGTTGTACACAACTACATCAGGTTCACAGAGTTCCTCTCGGATCAGCTTCTTGAATAATCTTTCTACCTCAAGAATCCTATCTTCTAGGATGAGTCCACTTAAGAGCATACTAAAGGTGATCACGTTGGGTACAACACCACGCTTAAACCCATAGGCTATGATTGAAAAAACCCTCATTTGTACAAGACATTTGGCAAAAACACTTGATCACAATGGTAGTAGTGTAGACATCAACAGGAACACCAATAGCTACCATTTGCTTAAAAAGATCAATCGAACAAGAATAGTGTTCCATTTTTGTAACAGCTTGCAACAAGCGGGTGAATTTAACAACAGATGGCAGAGGTTGTCTTTGTGTCATTTCATCGAACATGTTGAGGGCATCATCAAGCTTGGTAATCTCTTCAAACCTAGATCAAGGATGATCAAACAGTAGTTTACGAATTGAACCCGAATTTGAGCAAAACGTACCTACACTCGTTGGAGAAGAATCGATTCCAGAATCTAGTTTTAGAACTGAATAAATGAATTTTGAAAGAAAGAAACGAAGAAGGAGCAGTGAAGGTACCTTTGAATTGATTGGGGCGAACGAGAGAAGCAGCCTGTTTGGAAATCTTCATCATTGTGAATGGTAAGCAAGAGAGAGGGGCGTCATATAAATGGATTCACCATGAAAGCATATTGCAGAATCTACTTCACAAACAAAAAATTAAGCAAGCATTCCCATTTGCATAAGAATTTGTGTAAACTTACTAAAATGGGAATTTGATTTCTTAAAAAGTAAACTTAATTCGGCATGTAATCGTGATGTATACTTGTATAACACAAGAACCATCCATAGATGTTCGATTCTCTCCACATAAACTTCAAATACATCTTCCCCCATATGTGAAAACACAACTACAAGAAAATCTACAATTGTAGATGTATGCTGATGATTTAGCCACTTCGATTCGAATAGGCAATATGGAAATATGTTGTCGAGGGGTTTTTAGGATTGCTTGTTTTAAACAAGTTACGCCTACAAAATCATTTATCAATTTATTATAAGATGGAATGGTTTAATTTATTAAAAACTTTTTATTATCAGTTTGACATCGATATAAGTTGTTTATCAAAACACTTAAAAATGTTTATTACCAGTGTCACAACGGAATAAATCAATAAGTTGTTTTTATAAGTAATCTCAAACACAAAAAGTCAACACCTTATTCATGTCTAGATAGATAATATGTACATATATTAAATAAAAATTTGATGTATATTCACGTTTGGCCCCTTTGTTACGTTTTTAATTATATTGTAGAAGTATAAATGTGTAGCGTATATAGGGTATAATCGCGATCAAAATTAAAAGAATTTATTTCCGGATAAAAGAGACCCGAAAACCATTCCACGTCAATCCTATATATTCGATCTGGATTCTGGAAAAGATCGAATGGTATAAACGATGAGGGGGTGATTAAGGATATTTTGTTAGTACCCCATTCGTCCCAAAATAAACGTTCACAATGAAAAAGGTACATAGTTAAGTATTACACTTGACAAACTTTATTATTAGGACTACAATGAAAAAATAGACATATGCTTTTAAAAGTGGACATTTATTTTGGAATATATTTAAATAAAAAATATTATCAGGGACAATAATTTTAAGGACGAAGAGGGTAATAATTTCCACTTTGCGTTGTCTGCCAGTCACTAATCCGGATGTAGATTTTGTCAGAGCACGATGGTTCTAACCATTAACGTTAGAGCATCTCCAACAGATTATCTGGATAATCAAAAGTTAAAATCTTCAAGAAAAAATTACATTCATCTCCAACTGTTTCTCCGTTTTGGAGATTACAACATCAATTATATTGTTAAAATATTCAATACTATTCATTAAATATTATTTCTCGTAAATATTTAATTCCAATGCTTATCTTTAACAGGAAGAACAAAAAATATTTTCTCTTTTCTAAGCAATCATTTTATAAGTATTCAAAAAATTTGAAAAACCCCAAAATGTCTATTTTAAAAAATCTGTTAGAGATGTTCTCAGTGGACTTAAACTGAGCTTTGGACCACGATAATCGTAACAATTAACATGTGTATTGTCTTTCGTAAAACTCGTATATATTTGTTACATAATATAAATAAAATAGTTATTTGAGACAGTTTTAATTAAACACCTCCACTACACTAAAGGGGCGTTTTACCAAACGTTAATCCGGGTAAGCACTTATTAAATCATCTTACCTTACCGAATGAATATGGTAAGGACCAAAAATCTTACCCGGCAAGTAGATGCGACGAATATTACCACAATAAGTGTTTATCGGGTAAATTGTTGCACACAAAACCGGTAAACACTTACCGGATAAGTATTTGATAAACGGATACTAAATCAATGCATCATAACTTCATACAAACATGAATTATTTTTCCAAATAATTAATTGAAAAAACAAAAACAACAATGTAAGAAGAAAGTTGTGATTTATTATGAAACGATGTCGTTTTCATTTATGGTAGTACGCAAAAGGCAAATAATGTTGTTCCCGGAGTATAAGTTGGATCAAAAAATCCGAAACTTACTTTGTAACCATTTCCCACATACACACAACCGTCGTTAATGGACATGCCACCGTAGACGGTGGCTCCAGTGTCATACGACCACAAAATTTCTCCGGTGGCACCACTGATGGCGTAAATGGGTCCTGTCCCATTGGTCGAGCCAGCGAACACAACACCATTAGCTAAACTCACGGGTCCACTTGCTGTCGCGTTACTTGGATTTGCTGTCGACCATAACACATTGCCGCTTGCAGCATCCATCGACACCCATCCCCCGCTATTGGTTGCTATATTTGACGGCTTCAACGTAAATGTACTCCGTAAACTGTTTGCAATATTTGTGTAGACCGTCTTTCCATCTGTTGCCGATCCCCAAAATCCTCCTCCACCGGCTCCTCCAGGTCCAGCTTCCTGCAATAACATCGTTACCAACTCAACTTACATAAATACGTACGAAAACATCGAAGTATATAAAGAGAAATTAATCTAAAGTTTAAGGATCTGGTTTGCCAAATGAATAAACTTAATTAAATTATACTTTTTAACTTTTTACCTAAGATTTAGTGGAATTGAACCGGTGCAGGGTTGCTAAAAAACCCGACCAACTTATTAATCCGATCAACCCAACGCGAAATAATTCAACTTGAAGCAACCCGATGTCTAATCGAGTTGTAAAATTGTCAAACCGTAGGTATTGGGTTACTATTATTTGAATTCAACTCAACCCGATATCCTTTTATTTATGGGATTTAATATGATTATTGAATCTATATTAATATACATTAACAATTACACTATCATGTATGCTCTCCATATACACATATTTTCAATCTTTTCACATCTCTATATAACTCATTCGTATATATGTTGAGTAACTGTGAACATATATATGTAAATTGAGAAAATTAACTGAATGTGATATATGTAAGAAGTATAGATAAGTTATATCAAATGGTTGATGATGAAAAAGAACTTATGAGTAGAGAAATAACATATTCAAGGTTAGAAAAATATTTTAATGTACCAAAGTATCAACCCGACTAACCCGACCAACCCGTACAGGTTGGGTTAAGATTTTCAAACCGCAAGCATTGGGTTGAGTTGTTCAAATGTCTTCAACCTAACCCATGAGCACCCCTAGTTCAGCGACTCAGTTTGATGTCTATATAATTAAGATACTTAGTTTAAACTTTGTAAAATAACTGAATACGAGTTTTACCGTAGACCACAAGATGCTACCGTTGTCGCGATCCAAAGCCCAAGCGATCCCGCTCTTTTGCACCGCGACGACTATGTCACGCTTGTGTCTATTAACATCAATGGTTAGAATCATCGGTGCTTCGGAAAAATCTGCATCTGGATTAGGGCCAGGAGGACAACCCGACGTAGAGACATTATTGCAAGCAAAAATCCAAATATCGTAACCCCCTAATTGTTTATACCATTTGATTTCCCCTGAATCCAAATCGAGTGCTAGGACCGAATTGGAATGGTTATCGGGCTCAATGCAATTATCGTTGTCTGTTGGTGTCGTTTGATTGTTTTGGGCTTCTTGGCATTGTGTAACATTTAATGGGGCGGAATACATGTTTCCAGTGGCAATGTATACTGCGTTGCGGTGAATGTCAATGGACGGACTGCTACCCCATATGGCACCACCGGCATACTCGTCGATGCTACCGTTGTTATCCGGCAACATGTAGGTTTCCCACAAGATGCTACCATTATTGGCATTTAACTTAGAGAAACTCCCTATAAATGAACAACATGCTTCAATGCTCGAGCTTTCTTCAAGTGACGATGTGCCCACGTAGAAAGCACTACATGTTTCCCGATAGCCCGTTCCGTTACCAAATGTTAAAAAAAACGTAATCAAAAAATTAGTTGATGAGCAAATCATGTTTGACAAAAACTGGCAGATAAAGAATGTAAAATGACGAAAAATGACATTTTGAAAATTAATCAATTATAGTATTTTAAAATATAATTGAAACAAATCTATGATAATATAATATATTAACTAATACAAATAAGATCGTAAAAGAAATTAAAAAAATATAATATATTGATTAAAAGAATTTAAAATTGATTATTATATATCTATACTATATTATAAAGCATTTGACATAAACTCTTAAAAATCTTTTTTTATGCATGAATTACT
>NC_037543.1:17698795-17703929 GCF_001531365.2 Cynara cardunculus var. scolymus
TATTAATAATGTGTAATTAATAATTAATTTTAATTAATATTAGTGATATTTAAATTTTATTAATATTTATTTATAAGTAATAGTAATAAATAATAATCAATATTAATGAGAGTTATAATTGGAAAAAAATGACAATAAGCTATCAAAACTCTACTTCAAGTAACGTATCAATAAGTTAGCTTATGTAAGTCTAAATGTATAACCATAAAATAAGTTCACTTATTTTTGTTATACAATATATTTTAAAAAAATAATAAAATATTTTTTTATTATTATTTAAGAAGTCAAACTCAATTTAATATTTGCTTCATTATTCAAAAAAAAGCGTTTACTTTATTTTGGGCCCATTATCGTCTACTTTTAATTCTCTACGAAATTAGAAAAATAATTTAAAGTTTAAATACTAAATCATTTTGATACAGGAAAAAAATACCTTTTATAGTAAGTACCCGACATGGTGATTATAGAAGCATTATGCGTACTAAGCTGCGTAGACCACACGAGCTCTCCGTCGCTACGTCTAAGCCCCACAACGTAAGCCGGTCCATAAATTCCCACGATCAATAGATCATCAGCAACAGTGGGTGTGGACCGGGACACTGTCTCATTGACCCCGAATACGAGTCCTGTTGACTTAAGCCCCGTTAGTTCACCAATATCGTGTTGCCAAATAACTGACCCGTCTGACTCGTTAAGGGCGTATATTTTCCCATTCCAACTCGGGAAATATACTGTCTTGTTGTATATTGCAGGTGTGGCACTTATATCTTTTCCAGCAACGAACTTCCACTTTAACCGAAGGTTAGCCACTGTTTCAGGGCTGATCTTTGTTTCGCCATCCGCATATCTACTATTCTTTAAATCACCGCCATGGTTCGTCCAACCAGTTGACTACAATTGATAAAACAAAAGTCAGATCATATCGCGATTCAAGAACATTCTGGAAAAAAAAAGTCCCATCATCAATCCCTTTTTCCGGTAAATGGGTCTCAGCCGATCCAATCTTAAAACAGACAAACCAAGATCAATAGCTAGAAAACGTTTGTTTTCCTTTATCATTCTTCATTTCCCGTTTTCGTTTTATGATTCTCGTCATTTGGCAAACGTACGTGTAAACGAGAACTCAGAAAATAAAGACGGAAACCGAAAGGAAGACATACAAGAGGTGAGGTTGGAAGGAGGAGGAGCAACCAAAGGAAGATGATGAAGTAGAGGCAAGGAGGAGCCATGAAAATGGAAAGTTATGTCCCAAACCACATGGATATATCTCTATTTACACTTGATAATTCTTTTTTTTTTAATATTAATTTAAAAGTCATAACTATTTCTTGTCAAACAAGTTTTTCTAATTTTAAAATATTATCCGAATACATTTTTTTATGATCATAAATATATATATATATATATATATATATATATATATATATATAGTTAGAGAAATGTAAGGGGATGAATTTTTGCTTGAAAATATTGTAAAATCAAGGTTTAATCTGATATTATTTTATGTCAAAACTTATTGTAATTTGTTAAGTCAATGGTATTTATGTCGTTAATTTATTAACTTCGTGGATGTTGGATAAGATATTGTTACTACAAATTACATATATACTAGATAGCGGAAATTGTGACTCGAATACCGAATTTAAAGTTTTATTTATATTATGTATGGATAAAGGGAATTTGTTGTGATATATTGTTGGTCAACCCATTAATGTGACTTCTAAGGTATTACACACTTTTTAAAAGAGTGGCTACTTCTAAACCAAGCCTCCTTTTATATAAATATATAGATAGGGAAGGGTTCAAACAAGAACACGTTTATTTTACGAGAACGTGAGAACACCTTTTTAGTATAGACAATCATATGTGATACTATTATACCATCACATATGGTACACATGTGATACTAAATCAGAGACGCGAGCGATTTTCGATGCGATCTTGGTTGGGGGCCAAGTCGCCCTTACACCATTAAGCTCCTTCACAAGTATTATCACATGTGATAAGGTTGTTGTTGATATGATACTATAATCCATCAAGACCATCATATATGATGCTAAATCATAGAGGCAGACAACCTTTGGCGTGGCCTAAGTCATAGAACACATCGTCCGCAGATCACAAGGTCCCTCATGCTTATTATCACATGTAATAAGGGTGTTCTCGCGTTCTTGTAAAATGGAGGTGTTCTCGTTTGAACCTCCACCTACATATATATATATATATATATATATATATATATATATGGGTCTAATCAAATAATAACTGTTTTGTTTGTGGTAATCGTGAGATCCAATATCAATCACAAATCAAAGGAAATTAATAATTTTGATAATTTTAACTTAAAATATTAGTTAAGGGCATTTTAGGGATTTTATAAATATCCTCTCTCATCTCTCATTTTTCCTCTTTTCAACGAATCTTATTCCGATGAACCTTATATGAACATAAAATATACACTGTGATACCCAGATATACATACAAGATGCACAATGTGATCCCCTTTTATAAAGCAATGAAAATAACAAAAATGCACACTATGATACATTTCATAAAACAAAAAAATGCATTGTGATACACGTGAAACATTGTGAACGTTATCACTATGATTCACTTATATTCACAAATGTCTTTAAAATATGATATATATTAGATAATTGATATACTAGATAACTAATTTTAATTAAATATTTCCTTCAAAAAAAAATAATTAAGTATTTCGATTAGTTGTCAAAAATAGATTTAACTATATTATCATTTTAGGTTATTTAAGAAATATTCTTAAATATCTCAAACAAGTGGTTCATATTGGATCTCACGGTTACCATAAATTAATTAGTTCTCCTCTGAATGGGTCCTATATATATATATATATATATATGTGTGTGTGTGTGTGTGTATGTGTCTCTATATATGTGATATATTGTTGGTCAACTAATTAGTGTGACTTCTAAGGTATTATACACTCTTTAAAAGAGTGGCAGCTTCTAGGCAAGCCTCCATATATATACATACACACACACATATATATATATGTGTGTGTGTGTGTCTATATATGTATATATATATATATATATATATATGGTTGGGTTCTGGTGAAAAAGAGAGTTAAAGTAAAAAGCGTAAGAAGGGATCTTCACCCTTAGATGCACATTATGATGAGATGCACCGACACACACCAGATCAATTCCCGTATCCAGCATGCTTAATGGGTGAGTTTGAGATTAAAAATGATCAAGGGTGAAGATCTCTTCTTATGCTTCTCATTTTAACTTTTTTTCTCACATGATTCTTCGCCTATATACAAATCATGTCACTATTACAAACCACACAAACTAATCAATTGATTCAGTCTCACTACCTCTTTATTGCCCCTACTTGGCTACTTCCTGTTACCCGAAACAGATATGAGTGTGTAGGTAATAATTAGAGTCGCAAGACAAGTAACGGGCATTCATTTAAGATTGAGTTTATGGTTTAAGTTAAGAGGTTGACCTAACTAGAGCATTTGTTTTTTAGGTGATAAGGATTTGCAAGCTCTTACCGTCCTCTTGTCTATTAAAAGAAAAAATTGTCCTTCATTCTCCTCTTTATCATGGTTTGATGGTGATATGAAATGGGGTTACTCTTTGCCATGACTTCACTTGATATATGTACAATATACATTTCATATAGTACAAGTTTAGTAGCTTTTAGTTCCTCATAAATTTTGTTAAACTATTCGAGTTGTTCAAAGCATTCAGACAACTTGACGGTTTCTTTCTCTACTTTGTTCTTAGTTTTATTTTAGATTCTAGCACATTGCACGTTTTTACATGCATACGAATATAGGTGGAAGGAGATAGACGTACTTGATTATGTATGGGAAAATGTGATTCAATGGCCTTGGATGAAGATTCTGCCGCATTGATCTTGTCATAATTTCTCAATTCAGTGAGATGAGCCATGAAGCACAATTTTGTTTTTTCTCCTTGTTTATTGTTAGATGAAGATGATGAATCAATACAGTCATGTTCTTCAGCTATTATACCCTTATCCTTTCTATGAAAATTCCTTGATTTGAATTTTTCACTTTGTATATCGTCCTTTGGTCCTTCATAGGAAGATTGAGAGGTTTGAGTCATGCAACAACCTATATGAAAGAAAGTACTATCCCATTAAGGACAGGTTTTCTTGTTTATGTGTCAAGGGCTGGTAAGGTTTTGCGCATTGTATCGAATTAAACCACATGCTCCACCGCTTATGCAGCCCCTCGTCAATTCCTTTGAGTTTCACTCTTCCAACTGTACTCCCGAGGCAGAGTGCTCGTGTTTGATTCCGGTGTGATCACTCCTTTTCATGAGAAAAAAAAATAAGGTATATGTTTATTGTGTGAATACTTCTTGTGAGAACTTTGAAGATATCTTTTTATTGTATGAATATTACTGACAATCAAGAAAAATAATGTAACCTTTAAATGACATGTAAAGGTGTAAGTTACAATTTTCACGTAATATAACATAAATTCATACAATATAAAAGTATCTTCATGTGTTTATATATATATATATATATATATATATATATATATATAGACTTGGGATCATGTGAGACCAATGGTTTTTCGTGAGACCCGTAAGACCAATTCTCAACCCTTTGATTAGATTTACAATCGTCAGATCTGGACATTTATAAACGCCACGAGACTTCTCAATAATTACAAAATTGCCACCTTGCAAATTTAGACCATTAGTTTATAACTTTGATCAATAAGAACATAAATTGGTCTTACGGGTCTCACAAAAAACCCTTGGTCTCACATGAACCCAACCCTATATATATATATATATATATATATATATATATATAATTCGTAAGGTTTGAAGCTTGACCTTGTCGTCATATCACGCCTCACGCCATTTAGAACCTTGATATTATATATATATATATAGAGTGATCATATGAAAACCTCCCTCATTTGTGTAAACTGTGCAAACCACCTTCATCTGTCGATTTCATTGTTTAATCTTATGAAATTTTTTCATGAAATTGTTTTATATAATACTTTTTTTGATGAAGTTGTTTCATATATGGTTGTGAAATTGTTTCATATAATAATTAATGAAACTGTTTCATGTATTTCTCTAACATTAAT
>NC_037543.1:17704069-17705703 GCF_001531365.2 Cynara cardunculus var. scolymus
AAATGATTAATCAACCTCTCATAATTACAAAAAAATGAACAAAATGAAAAATTATGATTGGTTGAATGCGGTTTGCACGGTTTGTACAAATTGAGTGGTTTGCATTTGATCGCTCCCCTATATGGGGCAGGTTCAAATGAAAACCATGTCATTCTAAAAAACCGTGTAAACCAAAATCGACCAATAGAAAAATTTCATTATTTTTAATTAAATTTAATCAATAAGGTCACTTTGGTCATTTTCATTATTTTTTTCATAAATAAGGAAGTTATTAATGAATTTTAAATAAAGAAATTTAATAATGGAAATGATATAAATGAAATGATTTAAAGATTTTAATATTTTATAATATTAAAAATTGATTTGTTTTTTTTTATTCAATGAAGCTGGAAACATTCATGAAGATTTTATCTTGTTATGTAATGAATGAATGATTTRAGGTTTATTGTATCAAAAATTACCGGTTATGAACATGTTTCATATGAAAAGGTTTTAAAATGAAAAGGTTTCATATTACAATAGCATATATATTAATGTTCATATGAAAAGGTTTAAAAATGAAAATGTTTCATATTACCATAGCATAATATATTAATGTTCATATGAAAAAGGTTTTATTACGAAGAAACGGTTGCATATTATATTAAATGCATAATGAAAATATTTCATCATAATGAAACGGGTGCATATTATATTAAATGCATAATGAAAAGGTTTCATCATAATGAAACGGGTGCATAATATATTTCATTATTTATGTAATTAATGTTCATATCAGAAGGTTTCATTATAAAATGTTTTATTTGCTTCTTTTATTTATATTGTACATGTTCATCTACTTCCAGGTCATGATGATGAAACATATTCATTTTCAAGTTCATGCACTCGTTTCATGATGAAACATGTTCATGCACTCATTTCATGATGATGAAACATATTCATTTTCAAGTTCATGCACTCGTTTCATAATGAAACATGTTCATGCACTCGTTTCATGATGATGAAGCATATTCATTTTCAAGTTTCATGGTGATCCATGTTGCATTGTGTGTGATGATGATCCGTGTATTCGGATACTTGACAATGAAACGAGTTCATTTACAAATGTAACGTGTGCATGTCCCTGGAACGGGTTCATAATGTAATTGAACAGTTAGTCATGAACCGCTTTAAGACATGAACAATGATGCTGGAGGTGAATGGTTAAGTAGATGAAATGTTAAATGAAACCGGTGCATATACAAAATCGATTCATCATTGCAAAATATGAATGAGTTTCAATATCAAATGAGGATAATGAAACTCGATATTGCAAAATCATAATATTTAATAAGCGTATTAAACAATGAAATATGATCATTTATTTTAATTTTTTATGAAATTATTCATTATACATTAGTGAATATGTTGTGTTTTGATTTTGATATAACTTATTGATGGATATTATTTTAAAATAATGTTAACATTAAAATAGTATATTACTTCACAAAGTGAATCAATTTCATTAATAATATAATTTACCTGATATGGTTGTCTTGAATAAAAAATACTATGAATTAAATTTATTTAAATGCATAGACATTAATGTTACCTTTGTTTACCGATTCTACCCTTATTGATGAAATAAAATAAAT
>NC_037543.1:17708843-17710095 GCF_001531365.2 Cynara cardunculus var. scolymus
CCAAGACTCTGAAGAACAGTTAAAAAATTCTCCAGTAATGAACTTTGAGGAGGATCCTCAAAGGCCAAGACTAAAGGTGGTTTTTCTCACCATGCAAGTGGGGTTTGCATTATTTGTTTTCTTCTCTTCTATTGTTTTGTGTTACCAAAATTGCAAGAAAGAGCCAAAGAGATTCAAAGTTACAACCTATAATACTACATGCAATAATACTACCACTAAATTGTAGCAAAGTTAACCACAAAAGTGGTGTCTAATTGGTTTGAGCTTGACTCCAAAGGTCAAAAATACCCGGAGGTCCCAAGTTCAAATCCAAGGAGGAATAAAAATCTCCTTGTGGCCACGGAGATTCAAATGCGATTACTTCGGGCTATCTGCAAAGCAGGTGGTCACTCTGGGATTAGTCGGTTCGTATAGCGGGTTGGATATCCAGGTTAATAAAAAACAAATTGTAGCAAAGTTATGTCACATTATGTTAATTTAAAGAAACACACCTCAATTTAAAATGAGTGTATCTTGGATACCCCCAAAACGAAATAATGGATGCAATATCCATCATGTATATATCGTCGAGTTATCATATGTTATGGTTGTCTATTTCAGACGTTCTCATATTCTTGTGTAATAATATTGTTCTCTTTTAAACGTTTGCATCATACCTGGTAACGCCAATAATGACCAAGGAGCTACGAATGGTGTGTTGCTTACGGGCCACCTGTTCCATGTGTGGGATTATTCGATAAGAATTTTATGGTTTTTTTGAATTTTTAAAATATTAAAGACATTAAAGACTTTAACGCCTCTTTATGAAAATTCATTGCAACAAAGGCTATTTTGATAATTTGGCACTATTTTAATTAACTTTTAATACCTAAATTATCCATTAACCATTTATTGCAATTTATGTTAATTAATCATTTATTTCCACTTCTTTATGTTATTAACCATTCAATTTCCTTCATTTATTTTAACTAAAAGGGTATTCGCACAATGTAACGAGATACATCTTATTTTACTATTTCAATTTTTATTTTTTATCTCAGTCGATGTTGTAATATGGTCTTATATGATTTTAAAAAAGCGATAATGTTTTATTTTTAAATAAAATATAAATTTGAAGATATCATAAAATTTTGACAAAAATATATCGATATTAGTATCAAGTTAACTATTTAAAATTTCACATTTTTTGTGTAATTTTTAATTCAATTTTTTAGTATAATTTAATTTAAATTCAATAACGAAATAATATATA
>NC_037543.1:17710100-17719219 GCF_001531365.2 Cynara cardunculus var. scolymus
GTTTAATAATATAATTTTTTTTATAAAGATAATAACTAATTATTTTGTTAGAAGTCAATAATTATCCTAATTAAATTTTAAATTTTTTATATTTTAAAATAAGATGTTTATCTTTTATTTGATTATGTTTATTTACAGTTAGTTACACGAATTCAAATATGGAGCTTTAATAAGTTGTACTTGTGTATAATTTACTTGTAATCTTGAATTTTAAGTAATATGAATCAATATACAGTACTTCATGCATAAAAAAATAATTTTTAAGAATTTTTGTCAAAAAATATAATATAGATTAATCATTCATTTGCCTTATTTAAGCACAAGCGGTTTTTATAGGATATATTATTGGTTTTTTCACTTCTTTGTAATAAAACAACCTACCTCTCATACTCTCCTTAAGATATTTTTCTCACTAAAAGATAGCTCCAAGGTATGCACTTTTGTTTATAGTCAAGTTCTTGTCCGCTGTGTTGACTTCATATTATCGTTATGTTGTCTCTTTTGCAGCAAGTGACACGAGCAGAAACAAGCTCTAAAGGTCGCTAAGCATGCGGAAAAGCATCAAAGCTTCATCAGCACGGTACACGGTACACATTAAACATTACACATTATTACATGTTAAGTCTTTCATTCAACTGCTCCTTCAATTTCAGTCAGTTCTTGATTTTGTCTATTCTATAATTTCATGACGTATTATTACCTCAATTCTCATTTCCATAATTCACGAGCATAACCCATAATGCTAAAAGAATATTTGTGTATTGTTTATTCAAATATTACATTGTTACCCTCAAAGGGGGTCGTAAATCTACATTTTTATATTCACTTATTGATTTGATAGATATGTTTAGTGTTACATTTGAGAAATCGAAGTTTTATGAGAATGTAAATCGACCAGTGGTATTCAAAGTTTGTTTTCTTGACCTTCGGTGATCTTGAATCATGTTTAAAACTAGACTAATTTTCATTTGTGAATTTACCTTTTCGCTTCATACAACTTAAGAGTTCCGACCATGAAATGTCGCTACACTCTAATGAGATCTATACCACGGTCAACAATGTTACTAGAGATTATCAATTTAGAAAATGAAGCTGTTGAATCACCTGCAGACAAGAAAAGTGAAAAAACTGAAGGTGTTTCGACAATGCTATATAATCGTGTTCAAGCGACGCACGCATCAATCCCATTTTTGACTCAGATTGCAAAAAGGTTAAATTAAATTAAAAAGTACCGATGAAAAAGAAAAAAATATTGGAGGAAAATAACTTTACGACTATAACGAAAAAAGAGGCGGGCCCTTGATATTTTCTTTATTTGAATTAGATTTTATAGAGTTTTTATAAAAATATAACAATTATGATAATTATAAACACTTTTTATATTACATTTAATCATGTATTATTGTATTTTGTTAAAAGACAATAATTTTTTTAAAGAAGATTATAATATTTGGTTTTTTAATATAAAGATTATTTAACTTACATATTTTAATAATAATAATAATAATATAACTTTTTTTTGTGTATAGGCGAATGATCATGTGAGAAGAAGAATTAAGATTATAAGTGTAAGAAGAGATCTGAACCCTTGATCGCCTTCAATCTCAAACTCATCTATGAATCGCTTTTGATACAGGGATTAATCAGTGCATCTCATCTCGCTCTTGATACAAGTTTTGACCTTTTTCTACTAATTAAAGGAAAAAGTTCAGAAAAATACAATAAACTTTATTATTTTGAATGATTAATATTTGAAAAAAAATTCCTCAATGAATAAACTATTGATTTTCTCATTTTAAATGAATTTTTAGAAAATTGGTTAATTACATCATTTTTAACCCAAAAAAATCTACCTATAATCGGCTACGAATAAAGTAAAAAAAAACATAAACAAGTTTTACCATTCCTAAACTCTACACGATTTAAACTCCTTGCACCAAACAACATCGCTTCCCCTCAGCACCCTTTGTCAGTTGCTGCTTCGTCATCGTCCATTCTCCATGTTGTCCATCGCCGTCATTAGCTTCTACCATCGACTTCCCTCTTTTTCATCTGTTTCTTATTTTGATTCTTCATCTTTTATAAGAATTTAACGGAGCACGTATAGACATATCAAAAAGATGATGAATCAAAAGACAAAAAAACGATCAAGAGGAAAAACGATGACAGGGGCCAATGACAGTGATGAGAGCGGACAACAATGGAAAGACGAGGGGAACCGATGCCATCAGGTGCAACTGGTTCGCAGGTTTGGCAACGATAAACTGATTTAGGTTTTCTGTAAAACCTTTTGTAGTTGGTTATAGGTAACTTTTTGGATTAACAAGATGTAGGTAACCAATTTCAAACAATTGAAATAGGAAAGTTTGCCAGGCTTTTCTTCTTTCCGATATTAAAATGCTTTTTCAGTATTGTATACTACATTTGTAAATTTTCACTGTAAATAAATTTTAATTTGAGGACTTTGTTAAAAATAAAACGTGTTATAGTCTCATTTCTGGTGACCTAATTCGATCATTTTTTAGTTCAAATGTTGATGGTCTAGAGGATGACACCTTCCGATGGTCTACCATCCTCATCGACATCACCTTCATATTTGTATCAATCTCTCCAATCAACATCGATTGCCTTTACAACCACATATCCTTTTCATCAATCAATCTAAGATTTGTTTTACGCTTTTCTGACCGACTGTTCATCGAGATAACACCTTGTTAGACACAACCCATTTGGTACGCTAGTTGGATAACACATTTCCAAAGGATTGGCGGGCCCGAACTGGACCGTTATAAATTAATGGGTGGATATGTGTGATGAAAACAAGTTGGAAACGCTTGGCTGACATGTTTATATATTTTTTTAGTCCTTAGTGTAGTCCTTTCGTGCACTTTTATTGTTCTTTTTTTTTCTTTCTTTAACCATAGTTGGAATGGCTTTTTGGAGTAGTTTTTTTTATACGTTTTTGGTATGTTTTTTGTGCAGATTATATGAGGGGTTGAAGGCGACATGGTGGATGAATTAGATGGATTGAAGAGTGACGCCAAGAAAGATGTGAAGAAAGACGAGATTTGTATCCATGATGATTAAGAGTTGGAGCAAAAATATTGAAAATCTGAAGATCGGAGATTATGTAACGCTTCGTGGGCGCGAAGGATAGATTTCAGGGTTGCGGAAAAAAAAAACCTCTCAGGATTTGCCCTCTTTCACGTACATGAAGCCCACCTTTCTCGCCAGTGAACCTTGTCCGAAAAAAAACACTTAACTTTCTGTTTGCTTTCATCCCCGCTGCAGCAAAAGCTCTTATAGAAGATATGGCATCCAACAAGTTCTTGTTTCAAACAGACAGGTCAGTTCTGAAGAAAGAAAAAAAGTCAGATGTTGATGCTCTTACACTTTTAACAAACAAGATTGACTCGTTGTCAACCAATATATCGAACCAAATCAGTAATATGGGAGCGAGTCATGCTACTTCTGAAGCAGCGGTACTTTCTTATGAGACGTGCGGCAACCAAGTTTAACTATTTACATCCTCGTCCATTTTTCGCTCATATTTTAAATATGTAAAAACAAAGGAAAAAAATAATATTCATAAAATATTACATACAACTCCAATAATTTATCTATTTTAAATATTAAATATCAACTATATTATTAAAATATATAAACATATTTAACACTCAACAAACTTTTTATAAAATGTTAGATATTTTCAACGGTTTTTTCATAAGTTTCTCCCAAATAGAAATTAGTGGTGGACCAAAAATTTTACCTGAGCGAGTGCACTTTTAAAGTGGATCAAAGACCCGTAAAGTTGTCCGATGTCACATCTATATGATTGCAAATACCAACCAAAGGCATCTCTAAATAACCAATTTCAGCCACATAACCATTAAATCACCATATAATCAGTAAATCACCATATAAGATATAACCAATTTCATTAAATTTAGACCTAATAATCACCTAAATCAGTAAATCACCACTTTTGGGTTTTGATTTCAAAACAGAAAGTGCATTTAGAGGCCAGAGTACACAGCAAAGTAAGGAACTCAGAACAGCAGAAGTGAGATAACAGAGAAGGACGGACTTACCGGGAGGCGGGAGTTACCGTGGCCGGCTGGCCGTCGACCGCCGAGTGCCGCCTCCGCCTCCGCCTGCGTCTACGCTGGTCGTTGCGCTCTCCCCGTCTCGCGTCTCGCCTCCGTCTGCCATCTACGCTGGTCAGTGTCGTGGTCTGGTCACCCTCCTCGACTCCTCATCGGCTCGTCCTCACACAGGCTGCAAAGCTCCGTCGTTCTCGCCTCTCGGGATTGGAAGGGGGAGGCCGGTTGAATTTTTTGTGTTCTGCAACCTAATGGATTACACTATTGAGGGTTAACTGGGGAAAAAATCACAGGGGCCAGGGCCCCTATAGGCCCTTAGGCGGTCCGCCCCTGCCGATGTGCTTTCAACCGAATTCCGTCATTTAGAGAGATTCTAAAAGATTTTTTGGTTTATTTCTATAGACTTTTTTGGTTTTTTGGCTGATTTTGAAGAACTTTTTATGTTGTTTTTTGTATTTTCTAATTTCTAGAAGCCCCACTCAAATTTTAACGAATTTTACATACAAAAAAAAAATTTACCTGTGAAATTCAGTTGAACAGGACCCCACTCGGACATGGATAGGTCTGCCTCTATAGAAATGAAAATTTCAAATTCTATAAAAAGTTCACATTAATATTTTCTCTAATCTTAATAATTATAAAATTAATTATATTATTAAAATATTAAATGTTTTTAATACCCTAATAATGTTATTATAATAAACTAATAATTTATATTTTCTTTGTTTGTAAAAAATAATTAATATATGTTCCTTTTTAAATTTAATTTTGGAAAAATTAATTAAAATAATAATTTCGTCTTGTACTTTCACCTCTTAGTTATTTCTCTTTAATAAAATATATTACCAAGTTAGCAGATAACATGTTCGTAATTTGCAAAGGGATCAAAGTGTAAAACAAAGAAAGATTTTAAACAGTATAGATTTGGTCCCTACACTTATGGACCTGGTTCAAAACCTTTTTTTTTGTTTTACACTTTGACATCTCCCACAAATTATAAACCTAATGACACTTTGATGATTTAAAAAAAATGACTAAAAGATAAAACCGACATCTATAAATAATTATTTTAATTAATTTTCTAAATATCAGAGATTTTTCATTAATTCTTCAAATATGGAGAAAAATTTATTATCTTCTCCTTCTCCCCATTTGGAGAATAGTTTAAAGATATGTTGGAGATTTTATTAATATATAAAATAAATTTTAAAGAATAATATAAATTTTCTCTCCTAAAAATAAAGGAAAAAAAATACAATTACCACATATTTTCCTTTTCAAATATAAAATGTTTTATGTTTTTTTTTTATTTGTTTCTCTATTTTGAAAAATAATTAGAGAATTATTCTAAAACCAATTTTCACACAAAATATTTAGTTTTACTATTTTTAAACAAAAAGGTGAATTACCAACAATCCTAATTGGTCTCACACGACACCCAACTTAGGAATCCAGTGCGAGTGAGTTAACTAAGACTTACCTGACAGCAAGACATATGAAAGGGTTTAGATTCGAACCCGAGATCAGCAACAAACATTTACTCATCTCTTAAGACAACCGTACTTTCTGAAGGGCTCTGGTATTTCTAATTAAGAGATTTTATCGAAAATACTGTTTTAACATTTATTAAAATTCTGGTTTTTTTTGAACGATTCTTTTTCTTGAATCTTGATAGAAGATAAGCTTAGAAATGTATTGAGAATAAATTGATAAAAGAATGAGTTTTAAGATAATAAAGAAAAGTTGGTTTTGTTGCCATTTTGGGTACCAATTAGCAAGGATTTAGGAATTATTAGGATAGGAAGAGAAGAAGAAGTAGGGCATGTTCATAACCCACGCTTCCTTTTGTGAGAGTAGACCCTTCATTCTTCAATCATCGCCACGAACAACTTACAAGACAAATTTAGAGAAAGTAAAGGGGGGAAAAGCAGAAGAAGACAAAAGGTTTCTGGGTCCCTTTTGATTGAAAGAAATCAAGAAATCAAAGACAAAAGGAAAGAACCCAGAAAACCTCTTTCTTTTGCTTCCCCTTAATTTTGTTTTTTCCATTGATGCTTTACCCAAATTCACCACACCAAAAGCACCCACGAAAAAGGTGTCTTTTTCCCCAATTCTTTTGCATCCATGATTACATAAAACTCTTTTGAGAGAGTGAATTTTGCTGTCATTCGTATGCAGGTTATCCCATTTGTCATGATTCTTTAGGGTTTTCAATTTTAGTGTTTATAAGTTGGTTTTGATTTGTGAAAAAGATAGAAAAAGAGAGATGCAAACGGAGAAATCAGAGCAGTTAAGATCGGTGGCATCAGATACAAGAGGGAAGCATCGGATTTCGGCTGAATTGAAGAGACTTGAGCAAGAAACTCGTTTCTTGGAGGTTTGATTTCTTCTTTTTTTACATTTTAAGTTGAATTTTTTTGTTTTTATTGCGTTTCTTTCTGCTCTAATCTATATGGGTTCTTGTGGGTTTACTTCAAAATTGAACTTTTTTATTTTATAAGTTAGTTTCCTCGAATTTGATCACATTTCATACGTGGGTTTGTTTGATATTTTCGTTTAGGATGATAGATGGTTTGCAAATTCATGTCAGTTTTCCATGGAAACGCTTTACTTCTGATAGGTTTTTTGTAGTTTGTGATGCCTCATTTTGTTAAATTGTTAAGATATGATGAGAAATTGTCTCAATTCAATGCAAGTTTCTGTCCTTTCTGGCAAAAAAATAGCATTTAAGGATGGATATAATGGTTAGTGCAGTAGTGAGTCAGTTCTTTTGAATCAATGGCAGAAACAGAGGTTATTATTGTCAGGGATTTATGAATCAATTTGCCCGTTTTATTCGGGATCACGAGAGGGGCAGGGGAGGGGGCTTTTGGTACATCTTTGGGATCTTTTATCTTGTTGTACTGCCTAATCTCAGTCTTTGATTCATTCATGGAGAAGTTCAATTTTTTGATAAGGTTCAAGTGTCTTTAGATGGGGTTTAGAATATGATATGATCCAATTGCTTACATTTTTGATCACTTTCGAATATCATATTTCAGATGTTTCTCCATTTTAGGAGAACAGATCGAGCTTTTAGAAGTAGTAACGTGCTAGGAGACTAGTTGGTCTGCTAAACCTCAAATTCATTGACCATGTTGTTAAAACATCAAATTTCGGTTTATAGTCATATGTATAGGTCCCATGGTTGTGTTTGTGTTCTCGAGGGCCATCTCAACTGACAAATAAAGGCTAGGCTTCTCAGGGACATTGGGGAGTGTTCTAGCTGTTATCTTCAGGACCCATGGGATTAGTCGAGGTGCGTGCAAGCTGGCCAGACACCCACGGTTATTCCAAAAAAGATCTTGCACATGCTCCAATGCTATCATATCCTCTAGGCTATTTACTAGAGCAAACTAGACAAGTGAACATTTTTCTTCCTCGAGAGTCGTGTTTGGACGCCTCTTCATTTAGAAGAACATGTCCTTCCATCCGTGGAAAATATGATTTCTGTTAAAGATTTCCATAAATAAAATTGTTCCTAATATAAGTTTAATGGATTATAAACAAAGCTGCACAAATGGGTGCAGCACTTGAAATATCACAGATTATGTGAAAAGGGTTGGTATGAATATATATATATTGAACGAGAACGAAGTACATATCTGTTGTTTGGTGATTTGGACTTGCACCCCTAATTGACCCTAACTGCAATTGTAGATGGATATGCAAATGGTGCACAAATAGTTATCAAAATTAAAAAGAAAACGTTTTGGTCATGGCTTATAGCTGAAACCATCGTGGTTTTTGTTTGACTCTACTACAGCTCACAGGCTTAGGTTCTGGTGGCGGTTTCTATTATGCCACAGGGTTACTGTTTTATGCCTTAATTAACCATGCTCCCTTAGCACGTGGGATGCCTTATGTAGGCTTGTCCATGGGTTGAGTCTTGATCTTGATCTTGATCGGGTAAGTAATCTTATCTGATCCATTTGTATGATCCAATAATTCAAAAGATTTGATCCAACTATCCAATAGATCAAACCCATTAGACAGATCAATACTTGGGTCGATTCATGATTCTTTTGGGTCGATCCATTTAGATAGTGAGCGTGTGAGTTTAAGAAAAACAAGCAATAGATAGGCCGATTTTGAACCATGATCTGTAGGTAGTTTAATACTTTACCCATCATATCTCGTTTCCGACATTTGTGGGTGGGGCAAAAGAATTGCATTTTTGTCCGACTCAGTCCTGTTCTGTTCCAGTCTAATGTTTCGTCAAACATGAAACAACATGATTTTGTTGTCTTGTCCCACCCTATCCCTCGTACCAAACGCACACTATCGAAATGGAAGATTGGGACTGATGTGTGTTTGTTGGTAGTTGGGTGGCTGCAATTAACGATGGAAAGTTGGTTACAAGTGGGAGGTGTGAGGGCTAAGTTACAACATCCCCTTCAAGATGGAAAGGGAAGAAGAGTTCACTCCTAAATTTTTTTGTTTTTTTTTATTAACCTGGATATCCAACCCGCTATGCGAGCCGACTAATCCCAGGGCGACCACTTGCTTTGCAAAGCCCGGAGTCACCGCATTTGAATCTCCATGGCCACAAGGGGATCTTTATTCCTCCTTGGATTTGAACCTGGGACCTCCTAGTACTTTTGACCTTTGGAGCCAAGCTCAAACCAATCTAGCACCACCCTTCTGGTTTTCACTCCTAAATTTGAAACAATATCAATGATGTTGCAACCCTTTTTTACTACCAAGCTTCTTATTCTCGGTATTGTCTATATGCCTTCCTTTTGTGTGTATCCCTTGACAACCAGCCGAGCTTTATATCTTTCAATTGTCCCACGTGCATGGTGTTTAATCTTGAATACCCATTTACAACCGATGGTCTTCTTACAAGAGAAACCAAACCAAACAAGCACCGTATGTCCCGTCCAAAGGTGGGGTCTTGGGGGTCGAGATGTACACGGACTTGACCTCTACTCCCAAACAGTTGAGTGGTTGTTTCCGTGAAGACCTCTAGCATGT
>NC_037543.1:17719235-17735469 GCF_001531365.2 Cynara cardunculus var. scolymus
CCAACTTATATCGAGTAGATATGGTCCAACTCTAGCCAATGAGGGACTCCAACAATTTCATTCATATCAATATCAGGATGACCTCCCCCCCCCCCAACAAAAAACATTCAAAAAGTGGGCAAAGAAAAAAGGAAAGGAACATTAAAGAAACTGGTAATCTTTTGTAGAAATATCCATTTTCCTGAAATTTTTCAGCAAATGAGGTGGTTAAAGTGTTGTGTTGGTACACACACACACACACACACATATATATAATATGTATATATACGAATTTCTATTGAACCCTCGGTTTTGTGGTAACGTATGCAGGAGGAGCTGGAGCAGCTCGATAAAATGGAAGCAGCCTCAGCTGCGTGCAAGGAGTAAGTATGAATGTGCTTCTACCCTTGACTATGAGATGGAGAAATTTATTACTCTATTATAAAGGGCAAAATTGTCATTTAGTTAATTAGAAAGCGTAAAATATTCTTATAACTGTGTCATTTTTATCGAAGACGTTGATTTTGTGACGAGGGAGTGTATGTCTATCTTTCAGCTAAACTGCTTGGTGAAATGTCAGCATTGATGTGTGACTAATGGTTTTCTAACGTACTTCTTTCTTCGTGTTCTGATAGAATTCTGAGTAACGTGGAGACAAGGCCGGATCCACTTCTTCTTATGTAAGACTTGTTGATTCTTGCTTGCAAAATTAATAATATGGGTCCCGTGAAAAATTGCAATACTTGACATTAAACATGTAGTTTGACGAAGATATGTGCCTATCGTTTAAATGTCTAAAATACCCTTGAACATGACATCTTACTGACCTAGATCAGTATCACGATATGAGGCATTTGAAGGTTGCAAGTTTCATGGGACGGAGGGTATTTTTGTCTTTCTTGTTATCGGTTCCGCCCGGTTTTGAATATGCTTTGTCTTGATCTTACTGCAAAACGATGATTTGCACTCACTTAACACACAGTTTGTGAGGCCAAAAACCAAACTGAACCAAACACCATCAGCGGAGGACAAAAATGTTGAAGTTCTCATGGAACGAAGGGTGTTTTTTGGGCTCTTGTTCTGAATATGATCGGTTTTGTGATATGGCAGGACGAATGGGCCGACGAATCCATCGTGGGATCGATGGTTCGAGGGACCTCAAGATAAGTCAGGTTGCAGATGCTGGATACTGTAACAATATTCTTCGTAAATTTTATTTGATTTCACCGTGCGATGGTGTCATTGTGCAATCTCGTTACAGATATAGAGAACAATCTTCTTTGCCGAGAAGCGGTCCTTGTGCAGAAAAACGTCATATTCTTTTTTCGTTTGTAGAGAAAATTAAAAACCAAGGGAGTTGTTATTGTGGGTTCATTTTGTTATCAAAAGATTTGTCATTTTTTTGCAGATGATCATGTTTCTTGAAATCAAAAGTTTGCATCTTGATGTTACTTCAAACCATCCATCAAAGAGCACATTTCTGCTTTTTGGTCTTCTTCTTAGTTCCTGGTATGGTTCTTTTGTTACAATGGGTTTCATATGATGGGGCTTGTCGAACGGTTCTGGTTCAAATAAGAAGGCTAAATATCGTGAGAAAGTAATAAATGAAAGTAAAGAGAAGATTCATATGTGAATCGTTGAAAATATCTATTTGAATATGCATATGTGAACTAACATTACAGATTATTCATATATCGTTTCATATATATTTATATATATATATATATATCTTCAAATGTATTTTTCCAATTATTCACGTACGAACATTTATTTCTTATATTTACATAATATTTAGCCTTCTTATTTAAATCATCTGCTAGTTTTGATAATTTCAAATTTATCATTAAAATTAGTATTTTTGTAATAAGATCTTGTTTCCTTAAAACTTAGGCCATTTCCGGGTTGATACGCTAAAGAGTTAGGGGTCGTTTACCAAACACTTACCGGGTAAGCGTTTACCGGTAAATTTAACACTATCATTTACTTACCGGATAAGATTTTAGTCCACCAAAACGGTATCGTATACAACAATTTACCCGGTAAGCACTTACCGTGGTAAGAGTCATTGTCCTCAGTTATCAGGTAAGACTCGTGGCCCTTGTCTCGCTCTTACCGGATAAGGTTTTTGATCCTTACTATATTCATCTGGTAAGGTAAAATAACTTGGTAAATTCAGTTACCCAAGTAAACGTTTGGTAAACGCCCCTTAAAATGTCATGATATAGCCACAAGTTATCTCCAATCGAGGTGCTAAAGTACTTCCTGAGTTCTTGGTGGTTCAAAAATAACTCATGTTAGCACTTTAGCATAATTTGATGAAACTCATTTAATTCAAATGTATAAAATAGCAATCTATTTTTATAAATTTTTTTATTATAATATTTTATTATTAATTTTTTTTATTACAACATGTATTTTTCAAATATTTTTATTAAGGTATCGTACTTTAAAAAATTTACCTGTTATAGCATTGGATAACATTTTAAATTAAATTTACTCATTATATCAAGTTTTTTTGCCACCTCATCGTCCACGTAGGCTGTCCACATGTGCGATAGTGCTGACATAGTGACATGGCATTTCTTATTATAACATTGTACTTTCAAAATTACTTTATTATAATATCACCAAATTCTATTACATCATTGTATTTTTAATTTTAATATAACCGCTAAGGCCCATCCTAATACAGTCCTTCTAGATGTATGTATCTTTCTCATTCCCCTACTGTCCTTGCTTGGCTAGCATGCTTCGAAAGCAATCATGTAAGATTAAAAGACTGCTACGATAACTCTTAACAAAGGAAAGAAGGAAAGCAGATCAACACATTTTTATCATTTAAACATTGTAAATTTAATCAAATATGTTTAGTAAAAACTATAATAAATATTATTTGAAATCATAATATTTTTTTTTTATTTTTTTTAACATATTATAGAAGGCAAAAGACACCCAAATCGATAACTTTTTTAGTATTAACATATATGTAATAATATATCAAACAGAGTACATCAAATTTAATCTTTTTTACCATTATGTAAGTTTTTTATTAAACTAAATATTATATTTTTTAAAATAAAAAAACACTCTCTCTTAAAACTCTATAAACAAATCAAAATAACTAACACATACAACATCACCAATACAATTTAATATTAAATTTTTTAGTAAACATATTTGAATTACAATATTTAAATGATAAAAATATTAAAATTAAAGGTACAATGTTGTAATAGAAATTAGTGATGTTATAATAAAGTAAATTTGAAAGTACAATGCTACAATAAGAAATATCATGTCAGTAGATGTGGACAGCCTACATAGACGATGAGGTGGCAAAGAAACCTGGTATAGTAGGTAAATTAATTTAAAAGGTTAGCCAATGTTATAACGGGTAAAATTTTGAAAGTATGATACCGTAAATAAAAAATATTTTGAAATTACATTGTTGTAATAAGAAAAACTGAAAGTAAAATATTATAATAAATTTTTTTGTAAAAATAAGTTGTTATTTCATGCATTTTATCCTATTTTATTTTAATTGGTTAAATGTTTAATAATTTAAAAAGTTGTAAAAAAAATACCAACAATAAGATATAAAAATATAAATTTAATTAATTTACTAAAATTAATTAATATACATAGAAAAAATATAGTTAACTAAAATATATAAATTGAAGATTAAATTACATTTTTTGGTCCATGTCGTTACCACTTATTATCAATTCTAATCATTATTTTAAATTAATCATAGTTTAAGTTTTAGTCATTGTGGTTGCGGTTGTTTCACTTTTGGTCCCTTTACTTAACTTTTGTGGGAAAAAGAAGTCTAGAGTAAACCACAAATTTGGTCTATGTGGTTTGATGGTTATAACACTTTTAGTCCTTATAATTTTGAAATTACAAGATAGTCAATGTGATTTACAAAATTAAGCGGATTTGATCCCTGCATCTAATGATCGTTAAAAAATCCCTTTAACAGGGGATTTTAGACCTTTTACAATATTATGTCATTTTTGTTTAAAAAATTTTAAAAAATATTTTAATCCATGTGTCCTACCCACATGTTGCAACCCTTTCCATCCATCATTCTCCGGTTAAACTCAGCCCCTTCAGATCATCTTCTTCGGTCAAACCCAATCTTTTCAGGCCATCTTCTCCAACCACAAACAACATCAAAATGAAACCCAAACACCAAAATCAAACCCGAACCGTAAAGTCAAAATCAACATCAAACCTAAATCCACATTCAACCCCATACCCTAAAATAAAATAAAAAATATATTTTTTAAGGAAAAATAACAAGATTATTTGTGGGGATTTCAAGACCATTATACCCCTGTTTCAAGATTCAAACTAAAAGTTGAAAATAGAAAGAAAAAAAAAAAGACAAGGTTTGATTGGGTGGTACGACATATCAGTGAGGTTGGGGTGATTTTGTAGCATATTAGGTGGATAGGGTAGATCGTGGGTTGGGGTGGTTTTATGGCAAATATGTAGAGAGGGAAAAGTAGAGGAGTAGGGAAATAGGAGGGGGTGGGGTTGTCGAAATTGGGTAGCAAAGGAGAAGGATCTATGCAGTGAGGTCCTTGGAGGTGGTTACGAACATAAAGGGGTGGGCATGGGACTGGTGCTCAAATGGATGGATAAGAAAGGAGGGTCGTGAAAAGGGGTCTTAGTCATGGTTGATGGAGGCAAGGAGAAGCACGATTGCAAGCCTAGTCGTGGCTAGGGGAGAAGCATCAGCCTTTTGCTTTGGCTGCCAAGTGGTAACTGGCGAAGGCTTTGGTCTCTGACTACTTATAACTGGCGAAGATGATGTTCCCTGGCGAGTTCCATGATTTATATATTACATATATTTACAGTTTTGGTCTATGGTATTTTGTACATAAATACATATATTATATAATTAACATATTAATAAAAATTTGATTTTTTAAACAAAAACGATATGATATTGTAAAAAGTCTTAAATGCCCCTCATCTACAGGTTTCTTTTAACAACCTTAGAAACAAGGATCCGTTAGAGATAGGGACCATATCCAGTTGTTTTTCCAAACCACAATTGCCATCTTGTAATTTTGAAACTGTATGGACCAAAAGTACTATAACCACCAAACCATAGGGACCAAATTTATAGTTTACTCAAAAGTCTATTAGCCTAGGGATATTTTGGTCTTTTTATTATTTCATTAATTTCAATTAAAAATTAAATACATATATACATAATTTTATATAAATATATCAAACTCAAAAACATTCCTCATGACGGTGGTCATGTCCGATGACTTTTCCAACATCATCTTCGATTAAGCCTAGTTTATATAAACATATCAAACAAACCCAAATGGGGAATGTTTTTGAGTTTGATACTTTGGTATATGTATAAAATATTTGATAAAAACTTTTAAAAATTTATATTTTATTCAAAAATAAAAAACATTGTCGCATTTTCAAAATCACATAAGATCATATTATAACATTGACTTAGATAAAGAATAAAACAAAATATTCAAATCAAGATCTATTTTGCTGCATTATGCAAGTACCTTTCTAGTAATATATAATATATAATAATATATGTATTTAATATTTATAATTGAAATTAACGACAAAAGGTCCCTTCGTTAATGCAAATGTCTTTTTTTAACAAAAGTTAGTTGGAGGGACCAAAAATGAAACAAATTGACAATTATAGTGTTCAAAACTATAATTAGTTTTAAGTAAGGACTATAATTGATAATGAACGATTTCCACAAAGACCAAAAATGTAGTTCACTCTAAATTTAACAATTTTACTGAAAATAACCGGTATACATAAAAAATGGTTTTAGTTAAATCATAAACTTATAAATGGATAACAAATATATGAAATGCTATATTTATCATTGACCGATGACGACGATCAGTTCTATTTTGATGAATAGTACAAATTTGAGCACTGAAATTTAACAATATGTTATATTTACCTTGGTAAACACTTTTTTTTCGATTATGCCCTTGATTAATATTAATTGTTATTAATTAATATTATTTTTAATTTAATAATTAATTAATATTAAATTATTAATTAATTTTATAATATACTAATAAATAATAAATATTTGATAATTGAATAATCAATAATTAATTAAATTATAGTTATTAATTAAAATTTTAATTTAATAAATTAATAAATATTAAATTATTTTTGACCTTCAGGGACGGAATTTCCGGTCGCTGACTGTCCTAATAAAACGGGTAGGTCACGCCGCATACAGACCAGATCGAGCAATAGAGGAGAGGAGATCGAGAGTGATTGCGACCAGATCGAACACAGTTCTCTTCGACACCAGCCATGGAGCCACCGCCGCGGGTCAATCCAGTCGATGCCACCACCGGTCAATCCTGCCGTTGTAAGTTTGATCCAAAACAGCCTCTGTGAGTTCGATATCCCTTATCTGAGTTCTCGTTGCTTGTGTTCACTTAGATTTATGTTAGATTTTTCTTTCCTTATGGTTTGATTAAATTATGTTGATTTGGGTTTTCTCTGTTCTTGTTCAAAATCATAAAAGTTTATAAATTCTTACTCTATGTATGTTAAATTTTGTTGATTTGGGTTATGTTGAACAAATGAGAAAAGATGTGGATTTACGGTTGTTTTTTAGAAATTTGATTTAATTTTAGAAAATTGGAGTATGTGTTTGCTTCAAATTGGTTAAGAATGGTTATAGTTCGAAATGCAAAAATGATGGTTTTGGTCAAAAATGCAAAAATGGTTATGGTTAGATTGGGTTAGAAATTTTTGGTTCCTAATGCAAAAATGATCATCATGTTGGAACGTCTTGCTACTTACTTGCTGCCCATGTTGCAATACTTATCTGCTAGTTTTTCCCTGTGTAATAAATATACAATATATATACAAATACGTTGGTTATATCCATTGCTATTCACTAAAAGTTTCTACTTTGTTAAGCGATTCAAACATTAGGCTTAATATTATTTATTTGTAGTTGGGTTGTCAATTGTTGGGGAAACACTAGGCTTAATTCATTTGGAAATACTTATTTTATAGTCGTTATGCGGCCGAAATTTTTAAAAATATAGGCTTCTCAACTCCTTCAAACCTTTACACTTAAGTTTTTAAGTCATCCACAACTCCTTTAAACCTACGGTTTGACTTTCTAGTAGTCAAAACTTTACATGTAGGCTTCTCAAAACTTTACATGTAGGCTTCTCAGCTCGTTCAAAAGACCTTCAACTTAATTCACGCCTACGGTTTGACTTTCAAGTAGTCAAAATGTTACACTTAGAGTTGTAAAGTCATATGAAACTCCTCTAAACCTACAGTTTGACTTTCTAGTAGTCAAAACTTTACATGGTTCGTTCTCAACTCGTTCAAAAGACCTTCAACTTCCCTTACACCTACGGTTTAACTTTCAAGTAGTTAAACCGTTACACTTAGAGTTTTAAAGTCATCTAAAATTCCTTTAAACCTACGGTTTGACTTTCTAGTAGCCAAAACTTTACATGTAGGCTTCTCAACTCGTTCAAAAGACCTTCAACTTAATTCACACCTACGGTTTGACTTTCAAGTAGTCAAACCATTACACTTAGAGTTTTAAARTCATCTGAAACTCCTCTAAACCTACAATTTGACTTTCTAGTAGTCAAAACTTTATATGGTTTGTTCTCAACTTGTTCAAAAGACCTCCAACTTCCCCTACACCTACGGTTTGACTTTCAAGTAGTCATACCATTACACATAGAGTTTTAAAGGGTAACTCATACAACGTTCGCATTGGAAAACGAGCTCGATGATGTTCGTCTTGCCACATGGGAGGTAACCGTACTTCATAATATTAACGAAGATGAAGGTAGCGATGAATCGGACGATGATAGCAACGATATGCCGGAAAACGAAGATAGCGAAGAGGAACTAGAATTTGAATACATAGATGATGATTCAAATGATAAAGATGAACCGATCTTATCTTATCATTCTTCTTATAAATAACTTGTCTTTTGTATGCTTATTTCACAATTGTACATATAATCGCGATTCATACAATTACGGAGGCCCCCTGCCTTTAAAGAATTCACACACGACCACGAGCTTTCCCAAAATAAAAGGGGATCTATTGCTTACCGCTCATGGAAACATCCGATATCAATCATTTTTTAGGTCCACAAGGGTCATTTTATTCGATTTCAGTAAGCGCAAAGATTTATTTATTCCAAAAAACATCAACTGATTTGATCGGCCAAAATATAAAAATTCATTAGGTTTTTTTGGAGTTTTTCATACTTTAAGAGTGATTTTCACGACCATAGCCGATTATTGGTCACTTTCGACATTAGAATATAACCATTTTGTTAAATTTAAGTAAGTGTTAAGGATTTTTATAAAAGTTTGTTACCTTTTTCCTTCTTGGTATTCAAGACATTGAATCTTCTTTTTTAAGAAAAGGTATTTGAAATATGGTTAAAATATTTAATGAAATTAAAAGTAAAATATATATTATATTATATAGGCCCCTTTTGAAAATTACTTTATATAATATAGATACAGATATCGGGAGGGAGGGAGTAGGACACGAGATTGTCCCCTCAGAATGCATGTCTCTATCAATCAAATTAACCATCTCTCTCTCTCTCTCTCTCTCTCTCTCTCTCTATATATATATATATATATCTGTATATATATATATATATATGATTTTTCTTTCTATCAAGTATTTTTAATATAAATAAAAACTATTTCTTTTATTTAATATCCAAATAATGGTATATATGGCCTACATATTCTTTTATTTAAATAAAATATTCTTTTATACTCTCCTAATTTAAATAAAATATTCTTTTATACTCTCCTAATTTAAATAAAATATTCTTTTATACTCTCCTAATTTAAATAAAATATTCTTTTATACTCTCCTAATAATAATATCAATAATGTCATTTTCAACCAATTTTATTTAATAAATGAAAAAAAAACTCTTAACCTGTTATTATGTTAACACTATTACATCACTATAAACTAATTATCCATAACCAAAAATATATTAATAAAAACTTGTAATCCCGTTAAATTGTATTAATGATGTGTTTAATAATGATTAAATACTGCATTTATCATATATAGATTATATATATATATATATATATATATATGTGTGTTTGTGTGTGTGTGTGTCGAGGGCTCATCAAATGCAACTCTCTTAAATGTTGCAACCATTACTTGAAACTTAGGACTCAAGTATGAATGAGCTTTTCAGACTTAAAACACTTGGGAAATTACCAAGGTAATCGAAGTTGAGATCATGCTAACCAGACTTATACTTAGTGAGATTTTCACTAGTACAACTCTTTGTAAATTCCAAACCAGTGACCACCACAAAGGTCAAGGGGACCACCACCAAGGGACTTTGCATCTTGGAACCCTACTAGGGTCACTGCCTGTTGAATCCTGTAAGGGGGCGTGGCCCACTTGACCTTGCATTTTAAGACGATCTAAGATGATAGAGGCAACATTTGTGAGTGTACACTATGCACCTCCTAACTCACTTATGTTTGTGTCATCACCTTAATTGATCTCAAATGAATCATAAATCACACCACAGTGATCGATGACAATAAAATCACCAACAACAATTAAATAATCAGGTTGGGGATAAGACGATTACATATTTAAAAAGTTAAAAACAAAAACACTCTTTAAAATGGGGGATGATCTACGGTTAGGATTAAAATTTCATTGGATTGCATTGGTTGCAATATTTGAAAAGGTTGCACTTGATTTGCATTCTATTTGTGATAACATTACCAATATTCAATATATTGGGCTCATTTTAAACGTATCGACAAGACCTTACTTACAGTATAATTTATAAAAAAAATATGTATTTTTTCAATATATTTTAACTAATAATTAATTAATATGAGCATAAAATGAAAAAGGAAAGGAAGTAATAAAAATATTAAAGTCTTTGAAGGGTGTAAACCGTAAATTATCTTCAACCACAAATGGTGGAGTTTTATTTTGACTAGTTGTATACCCGTGCAATGCAGTGGGAGCCATGAATTTTAACGATTTTGAAGTTCTACTGGTTTTATAAGATAAAATTTAACGATGATATATGTTACACTTGGTCTTTACATATTAATACAATTTGAATAAATAAGAGTTATGGTTCCAATTACAAACTATCGATGAAAAAAATTGTATGACAATTTAAAATCCAATATATTTAAAATCCAACATATTTAGACGACTCCACAAATGTGTTCGATTTACACCAAGAGCAAAGAATCAAGAAACTTGAGTTTTAAGATAAACACTTAAAACCAATAAAGAAAACTACAAATTTAACAGATGATAAGCCATGAAAAGACCAAAAAAGATGAGTTTTAGAATGAAATTTTAACTGCTTACCCTCTTTCTTGTCTAAAAACTCAGATTAAGGTTGAATTAATACATGCATATATATATTTAAAAAAAAACCCATGAACATATTAATTCAGAACATATTATACAGTGCAATTTGAACAGTCTAACCCCAAAATATATAGTATATATATATATATATATATAAATAAATAACTATAAAAGTATAAATTGTAAATATTAAAAATATTTTTTTACGGTATATATAATATATAATAATATAATTAAGTCAAAAACTATTCAATATTGGACTCATTTCGAAGGTATTAACGAGACGATTATAATGGTATAACTTGTTAAAATAAAAATGTATTTTTTAAACATGTTTTAATTGATATACAATTATGTATGTTAACTTGATAAATGTTTAAAATGAAACATTTAAAAGTAAAAGACGTAAAGTAAATTAATTAATTAATTATATAGGTATAAAGTGTAAATTTAAAATTATAGTTTTAGAAAAATGGTTGCGAGAGGGTGAGTGTATGTGAGGAGAGGAGAAGGTGAAAAAGTGAAAAAGTGAGGTAAGATAGTATAAAGGGTATTTTGGTCATTTAATATTTTAAGACTTTAAGACTTTTGCAAAATTTGCTTAATAAGATAGTATAGAAAATAAACACTTAAAACCAATAAAGAAAACTATAAATTTAACAGATGATAAGTCATGAAAAGACAAAAAAAGATGGGTTTTATAATGAAATTTCAACTGCTTACCCTCTTTCTTGTCTAAAAACTCAGATTAAGGTTGAATATATATATATATATATATATATTTTTTTTTTTCAAAAAAACCCATGAACATATTAATTCAGAACATATTATACAGTGCAATTTGAACAGCCTAACCCCAAAATATATAGTATATATATATATAAATAAATAACTATAAAAGTATAAATTGTAAATATTAAAAATATTTTTTTACAGTATATATAATATAATTAAGTAAAAAACTATTCAATATTGGACTCATTTCGAAGGTATTAATGAGACAATTATAATGGTATAACTTGTTAAAATAAAAATGTATKTTTTAAACATGTTTTAATTGATATACGATTATGTATGTTAATTTGATAAAGGTTTAAAATGAAACATTTAAAAGTAAAAGACGTAAAGTAAATTAATTAATTAATTAGAGGGGTATAAAGTGTAAATTTAAAATTATAGTTTTAGAAAAATGGTTGCGAGAGGATGAATGTATTTAAGGAGAGGAGAAGATGAAAAAGTGAAAAAGTGAGGTAAGATAGTATAAAGGGTATTTTGGTCATTTAGTATTTTAAGACTTTAAGACTTTTACAAAATTTGCTTAATAAGATAGTATAAATAAATTACATTTTTAGTCTCTATAATTTGTTGAACATTTTTATTTTCATTCCTATAATTTTAAAATTATAATTTTAATTTCCATGGTTTATAATTCATTATTATTTTCATTTTTATGATTTAAAACTTATCGTTATTTTCATTCCTATGGTTTATAATTTATTTTTATTTGAGTCCCTCATAATTAAAAGTAGTGTTTAGCCTCATGGACGAAAATAGAAATGAATTAGAAATTAGAGACGAAAACCGTAAATTTTAACAAACCACAAGGACCAAAACATAATTTACTCTTAATATAAAATTTTCATACAGAACCCCTAATTTTTTTTGAAGTTTTCAGTTTCACCCCAAAGAATCATATGGTTTCACATGTAAGAACCTTAAAAAAATGCAATTAGCCCCCCAAAATTCATGGTTGTAAAGGCAACCGCAACCTAATTCATGGATCCGCCCCCGAACACGGACTCAAAGAATGTTAATCCTTCAACAATTATTATCGATCAATTATTTACCGTTGTTTAATGAATTGTGTTGAACATACCATACTTTATTAAATGTGTTGTAATTGCAACGCTTATAGATGAGGGGTGCAATGAAAAAGTCAACAAAATCTAAAAAGTAACATTAATAACATAAAATTTTCACTTAATTTAATTCTTATTGATTCAAAATCAGGAATTACACTTGGAATATAAGATTGATGTGAAATAGAACAGATTAAAATCTATCCTAGCAATCTTTCACTAAGATTATAAAACTCAACTAGCACTAGAATTTTTTATGTCTTCTGAGATCTGTTGATTTTTGCCTTTTCACGTAGAGAATTGTTAAAAACGTTAGGGTGTTTGGTTAGAGGTATTAAACAGTAATAAATGAGAATGAAAATAAAAGAAGTTGTTTGGTATTATATAATATAATTGACTCGATCTCCCATCAAGCAAATTTTCATTCCAAATTAAAGCGAGGGAAAAGAAAATTCATTCATATTTTCATTCTCTGTCATTTTCATTCCTTAGCATGAATCAAACAACCCTTTAAATAGGGCAACCACTCTGCTTTAAATACTAACATATGCATTAAATGCATAGGAACACTTGTCACTTGGGGATAAGAGTCAGAGTTGACTTCAAAACCTTTTTGAAACGTCCTTTTCATTGTACAAAAGAAAAAGGACTTGGTGCCTCAGAGAATGTCTTTCTCAAGAACAAGGTTGGTGAGATTTGGTCAGAGAACTTGTTGCAGGCGTATCTTCATATTGATCGATGGATAGTCAAGATGACTATCCGATTAAAATATATCATGTGGAGAAAGTTGGTGCGCTAGTTGGATAGTGCATCTCAATCCGCATTGGCAGATGCACTTCTTTGAGAATTTGATAGTCTTTGAGTCGCCGAATTGTTTTAGTACATACCAAGCTAATTAAAGAACTAAAATATGGGGGTGTTTGGGATTGCTTATAAAATGTGTTTTTTAACTTATTTCAGTCTAGCACCGGTGATAAGCTGTTTTCTAGTATTTGGATAAGGAAAAAAAACTGCTTATACCGGTGCCAAACCGGTAATAAGCTGTTTTTGATAAGTTAATCCTTCATGACTTATGAAAAACTGCTTATTACCAGTTTACAATTTTAATCATGTTTTATTTAACTCCAAATTGATACCACATAAATTAATAAGCACTTTTATAAAAAAAAACATAAGTTGTTTTAAATAAGCAATCCCAAACGCCCCCTATATCATAGTATAAGTGCCAAGAATTTAGAGGAATAAATCGGAGAGTCATCAACAAATTATCAATGACCCAACAATAGATAATAATAATAATAATAATAATAATAATAATAATAATAATAATAATAATAATAATAATAATAATAATATAATATAATAATTAATAACAATTATTATAACTAGTGCTCCTCGAAATGCGTGGAGGCGCAACAGTTGACTGGACATCTAGGGGTAAAGCACTGTATCGGGGTGTGGGCCGCGAGAGCGGTACCAAATCGAGGCAAACTCTGAATACTAAATATGACCTCAAAATAACAGGGGTCAAGGGCGGTCAGTAAGACGATGGGGGTTAAGTTTCATCGTCAAAAGGGAAACCACCCGGATCACCAGCTAAGACCCCTAAATGACCGCTCAGTGATAATAGAGGTAGGGGATGCAAAGACAGCCAGAAGGTTTTCCTAGAATCAACCACCCTTGAAAGAGTGCGTAATAGCTCACTGATCATGCGCTCTTGTGCCAAAATTAAACGGGGTTAAGAGATCTGCCGAAACTGTGGGATGTAAAAATACATCGGTATGGGGAGCGTTCCGCCTTAGAGTGAAGCACCCGCACGATTATATTTTATTTGTATTAAATATAAAACAAATTTTAAATAATAAACAAAAAAGATAATGTCCTGTTATTTATAAAAAAATATAATATATTATTTATTTTGCAACTCTATAAATTTCAACCATATGTATGTAGTTGTATGGTTTGTCCATATATAAATCAAAATATTTTTTTAATAATATAATACTTACCCATAAATTTTTCATTTTCATAAAATATATTTTTAATCCTTCTACAACTTCAAAAATTTAGAAAACAGTAGATTTTTGTTGTTTTTCTTTTGTTTGTTCTCTTTGGTTTCGTGGGTTGTTACTTGCTGCACCTTGCAGTGGGCTCCTCTTATGTTGTATTTTTATTGATTTTTTCTTAATAAACGTTGTTGTCTTTCAAAAAAAAAAAATCAAAAACCCCATCATCTTTTCCATCTTTATAACTTCAATAATAATCAACTAATATTTATTTAAGTTTTTCAATATCCAAAAATAATCCATAAACAATCTTTAAAATTCAGATAAAAACTAATCATTGTTTAGAAAATTTCGAATGTAAATCAGTTTATTTTGTATTCTTGTTTCAAATAATTTATATTTTATTATTCTTTATATTTGTATTCTCGTTTTAAAAAGATATTATTTTCATCTTAAATATTAAATATTAATACAAAGAAAACAAAAATAATAATAAAATTAATTATAAATTAGAAAAAGTACTTAACATAATAATAGTTTTAGTTTGATAATAATAATAACAATAATAATAATAGTAGTAGTAAAGAAGCTTGATTAAATGTAAGAAAAAAAATATTAATAATAAAAGATAAAAGTAAAAAAAAAAATTAAAATAGTTAATAATGGCATGTTTTATTTATGGACTCGTTAAATATGCATATGATTAGCAGCCATAAGAGTTATTTACATTTGTAGATGATCTTATAAATCTTTTTTAGATTAGAATCAGGTCAAATTATGCATTAAAATGTTAAAAGTAAGTCCTGATATTAATGTATGTGAGGAGAAAATTAGCAGATATATGTGCATTACCCCTTAGCAATATAGGATTGAGTTCGTGTGAAATTAAAAGATATGGTAAGAGAGGATTTCCACCCTTGAGTCAATCATAATTGAAGAGAAATACTAGATCAAGTGTAATGAGATACACATGATCAATTCTATTTTAAAGTGTAATTGGTTGGTTTGAGATTAAAAGTGATCAATGGTCCAAAATCCTTCTTAAATATCTCATTTAACTCTTATTCTTAAACAATCTTTTGTCTAGCAATATATAGAAATGCAATTTAACCCACCTAAATTAGAAAATATTTTAAAGAATTTATTGAAGAAAAAAACTTAAATAAAATCTTATTTTATCTATTTTAAAACAAGGGTGATGTCTGATTGGTTTGAGCTTGGCTCCAGGAGGTCCCAGGTTCAAATGCAAGGAGGAATAAAAATCCCCTTGTGGTCACGAAAGTTCAAATGTGGTGACTTCGGGCTATCTGCAAAGCAGGTTGTTGTTCTAGGATTAGTCGGCTCGCATAGCGGGTTAAATATAGGCATGACAACGGGGTGGGGATGGGGAGGGTTTTGTAATCCCCGGTCCCGATCTCCCCGGCGGATACGGGGATTATCATCCCGTCCCCGGTCAAATCTTTAGCAATCCCCGGTCAAAACCCGGTAAAACCCCAGTCAATCCCCGTTCAAACCCCATAAATAGTATTCTTTAGTTTGATTCTACCAGGGATATCCGGTCCCGGGACCCGTTTTAGCGGGGAATCCCCCTCCCCGCCTGGTCAGGGTAAATCACCATCTCTAGTTAGATATCCAGGTTAATAAAAAAAAAAAAACTTATACGTCATCCATAATTGTAGAATTCTTGTACATGAATATTGTTTCTTACCTTAATTTTGTGTGGAATATTATTTTAATAGTTTTTTTAAATGATTTAAAGATATATAAAAAAAATTAATATTGAGAGCTCCATTTGAGTAACATAAGCTGCCTAATAAATTATTTAAGCTCAAGTATTTTACCCTTATTTTCAATTTTTTTCCAATTATACACATAAATTTTTTATCTAAATAACCAAAAACTCTATTATGAAATCTTACTAAAATATAAATAAAAATATTTGTTTTATAAAATTTTAATTTAATAAACATATA
>NC_037543.1:17735634-17767259 GCF_001531365.2 Cynara cardunculus var. scolymus
AAAAAGTAAACCAAATTAATAAATATACATCATAATTACCAATAAACAATTTTATATTGATATTAATTTATATATACGTATAAAATTACTTTTTAAAAGAGATTATTAATAAACTAACTACAAAAGTAAAAAAAAAATGTGCATCAAGAAAAAAAATATGGTGACATTTGGTTCGAAAAATGATTTATAAAGAAATGTAATCTGTCAAAGGAAATGGAATGAAATGGTATCAGGTTTGACCAAGTGTTTGGTTAGCAGGAATGAAATTTAATCTGTCTAATGAATTGAAATCTGCCTGTTTGGTTTGCAACATAATTGAGATGAAATGATTAAAAAAAGATAAAAATACCTTTTCTTTGATATTTTTTTAATTACAAATAATAATAAAATTAACATTTAATGAGGAAAATGATGTTTATCATTTATTGGATCATATACAAACATAAAACGTGTAAAAGTTTCAAGCAACCATAAACCAAACCGTTCATACAAGTTGACATATCAAATACCTATATATAAATATTGTTACCAAAAAATGTTTACACATAGATAGAAGTTGTCGAATCACAACATTATGTAACAAAAATATTGTTCAAACAATACAGACCGATCATTGGTCTAACATAACCAAAAGATATTGTTTTTATCACCAACTGATCATTGGTCTAACATGAAACAGACCTAGTTTTCACGTCTTTCCTCCTTCAAGCTCCAGAAAGTAATCACAAATTTAGAGTCATTTGTTATCTTTCGCAATGCACAAAACATTTCAGTTTCAGAAAATGTCCAGAAATTCTCAAGCTCATCGGCAATCATGGAAGTTCTTTTGAGCATTTCAACTTCCATTAACAATGTCGATGCTTTCATAAGTTTGTCACCAAGCGTAAATGTTGCTTTGTCGATTACCTCATGCAAAGAATCCTTCATGTTTTTCCTTTTCTCTAACTGAATCAAAGAGGTGAAATTAGATGATATTCAAGTATGTCTAATGGCAAAGATCGATCATGTAACACAAATTATCAGTTGCCCGATGTTTCTTCTTAAATAAACCTTCGTATATTCAAGGTTGGAATTCATGTTGTGGGTTTTTTTGAAGAAGCAACACAAACCTGTATGTTAAAGGGCTAATATTGTTCTCTGCTTTTAGAGCCAAGTATGAAGTATTGTACATCTATAATAACAGGTTAAAAGGGGAGTTGTCTATTTCCTGCACTTTCTCTCAATAAGAACATGATCTTAAAATTTAGCATGAAAATTAACAACATAAAGAACATCATATTGCAAGTGTGTTTTTACCCTTAGGAAAATAGAAAGCTTTTTCTTTGAACAAGTGTGTGTGTGTGTATATAAGAAAGAAGTTTTTCAAACAAATATATAAATAGGTTGGCAGATAAAAACTAAATGCGTTCTTCTTCCAATATAGGTGTTCTGTTACAGGTGTGTTTGTCATTGATCTTTTTTCAAGCTTCTTGTTGAAAATATCGTGTGTTTGTGGCAACATATCGTTATTCTTCACTTCACTTTTCTTAAATTCAGCTATGACATGCGTCTCTATTCCTTCCCTTTTCTTTCTATAAATATCACTATTGCTATGTAAATGGACAATACATGAATAGAAGACGAACGTTTCTCTTAATTTTAAGATTGGTCTTAGTGTAGCATTTGATCTGAGCTTTTGCTATTAACTTCTGATTACATCTTTTATTGCACTTCATATGCACATGAGTTATTTAAGCTACACTGTATGTCCTCAAGATGTGATCAAGAGCATGTTTTAGAGGTGGATGGCCTTCGACAACTTATTTGTGGAACCTTTAAAGCTATGCAAACCATGTTTGCATAACTTAAATCGTTTTATCTTATTCCTGTTGAGATTGCAATCTTTTGGTGTTCTGAAAACAGTACAAAATGGTTATTAAAATCGCAAGTGAATCTAATTGGTTCTAACATTTTTATTGTGTATGTAGGTTATTGCTATATGTGATGCTTGTAATTGTTAAGAAAAATTGCATCACAATAGTAATTTGTTATTTTCTCATTTACATTAAAACATTTATTAATGTTGAGAATAGTTAAAACTCAGCTTCTTGTGACCTCAAAAGCGTAACTGCAGTTATATTTGGTGAACTGTAAGTACCATATGGAAGTGGTTGGCTATGGTTTATCCGATCCAACACTATTAAAGTCTTTTGTTGCCCCTTACCATCAATGTTAATCCCATGTGTATAACAATTTGGTTGCTTTGTGCAAGGCAAATCAAGGAATACACTCGTCTGATTGCATAAATAAAACCCTAAGTCAAGACGGTAAGTTCACTTCAAAGCAAACCCTATGAGTGACTGGACATTTGAACATGATGTTTTTGGTGTTACTCACAAGTTTGTGAAGGACAGAAGAGTTGCTACAACTGCTACTGGAGTAATTCTGCCAAGTTATCGAGTAAAAAACAAGAACCCAAACTTTGAAATATGTTTAGATCAGATTTGCCTATTTGGTTTGTTGTTGAAATATATTGAACTATTTGAGTTATCGATCATAAACAATTGTCTTTCAACTGATTTTCTTACTGAGAATTTGTATCTTATTAGATCTTTGAATTTTGTTTATCTTTTTTAAAGCATTCTTAATACGTCTAGGTGCTTTTGATTTTGAATTATTTTGAATGTTTTTGGTTGATTTTGAAGATTTCTTAGATTTTTTGGTTGATTTCTATGGACTTTTCAGGTTTTTTTGGAGTGACTATTTTCATTTTTTCGGTTTATGTTACTTGTATTTTTTAATATCTCCTAACACCATTTCATACCGCAACAGAGTTCTACTTGCGAAAATTGGTTGAGCGGGTGTACGGGACCTCCCTTCGACCTTGATAGGTCTGTGACTGCTATAGATCACATCTTGAAGTTTTATTATTGCACTACGAACGACACCAAACCATTGTTTTTGCCATCTCTCATGTCTTATAGCACTATTTGACATTTTTTATTGCATATTGTCACAACATCGCCTTCACAAACTCACGTTTGACATTACTTTGAAATTTACACCCCGCTGCATTGCACAAGTATACAACTAGTCATTCAAAATAAGAAAGTTTAATAGTTTTTTCATTCAAAAAAGCATTTAGGGACTAAACGATTCAAAATGAGAAAATTTGTTGGGGTTTTTAAACTTTTCCTTATTTTTTAATTAATTATTTGTTTTTTTTTATAATCTGAAAAATTATTATGGTTTATACTTTTTAATAGAAATTAAGAAAAGGTGTAGAAAGACAAATACCCCTCACAAAAGGAGCATATGAGTGACTTAATGGATCCTTCTCTAACGACGTGAATGGAAGGTACTTATTTGCGCTAAAAACATGATTTTTGGACTAAGAATGTACTTTACGAACTCGAAGGACGAAAATCAAAAAACAAGCATAGATGAGAGACCAAAAATGTAAATCACTCTAAATAAAAATCCACATATCTTGTTACGATACGTAATGTAAGGAATTCCCATTATACGTACATAATCGAATAGCTCTTTACACTTGTTACTAGGGGTGAGCAGTGGAACCGGATACCCACTTGCGGAAGCAGAACTGTCTTAAAACCGCCGGTTCCGGAATTGACACCGATATGAGTGGTTCCGGTTCTCAATTTTTCCGAACCGTTACCTGCCGGGTAACCGCCGGAACCGGTTCCGGGACCGGATACCAGGAACCGGAACCGGCAGGTACCCGATATTTTTCAATTAAAAAAATAATTAATTTTCTTTTAATACTAAATTTAAAATTAGGTCAAGAACTTAGAACTCTAGATTAGATTTTTGGTCCCGTCTCTGCGCCTCATCGACTCATACTCTCGGGCCTGAGGCCTCTCACCGTGAGAATTTGAAACGAGATTCAGAATCATCGCAGTCACGAGATAAAATGATTCACATTTTTTCAAATTGTCCGTTTAATTGGATTTGTAGTATGTAATCGTTAAACTTTGAACATTTACAATTATAGTATGTACTCGTTAAACTTTCAACGTTTCCTATTAGTCTATTACGGTTTGTAATCATTAAACAATATTTGTAACCATTATTCCGTATAATTTGTATTCTTGTTTATTTATTTAGTGTTTTGGCAATGCTTTATTTTTAAATAACAAAATTTTAATATTTTAGAAAACGGGTACCCGGAACCAATTCCGGTTCCAAAAATTCAAAAACCGCTCTAACCGGTTCCGGTTCCAATATCTCCAGAATCGCCGGTTCCGGTCAAACGGGAAGCTCACCCCTACTTGTTACTAATTATTTTAATATAATCAAATATGTATTGTAACAAAAAGAAAATCAGATTTTGTATATCATTTTCTAATTTTTTTTTTGTTATATAAAAAAAAATTGAATTTTAAAGAAGCATTAAAAAAAAGGAACAAAATAATAAAAGGAGTAAAAGAAGAGGAGGGGTAAAGAAGGGGACAAAAGTGGGCACACCTAGGCTATAAGTGTAAATATACTACGGCTATTGGCTATTGGGGCTATTGGCTATGGGCTATGGGCTATTCATTCATAATGGTATGTGTACGTCGATTAGTATATGTGATGTATGTCATATGTATGTATGTATGTATGTGTCCAAGTAACATAACATAACATAAAACTGATCCCGCCGACCTACAATACCCTTCCTGTAGGCTCTACCTACATACGACAACAGCTGAGAGGATGCCATTTACTTGTCATTCAGTGTCCCCGTCAAATAACGGTACTAATCACTTTTTTATTCTTCTTTTAATGCATTTTCTTGTATTGTATTGTATTTTGCTAAAGGACAATGTTATATACATTCTATTTATGTTTTAATTTAATTACCTATTTTACTTTCATATTTTAATAAAACTTATTATTAATTGTGATGTAAATTGTTTTTGTAGATAAAACAAATAAATAATAAAAGTTATATTATATCATTTTTTTTTCCTTGTAAAGATCAACTCCAATACTAGGATATAAGATATGGTTACACGTATATTTGTTTTATAATGTGATTGTTTCACTATGTGATAGTTTTGCTTCTGTTTGTTTCATAACTTGACAGTTTCACAAGTATATGTTTCGTTATGTGAAACTTTGTGTATTTTTTCTCATTGATTGAAAAAAAGGAAAAAAGTTTCACATATAATTTATTCACAAATATATGTAGTGCTAAAAAAGGACGCCAAGATGCAGTATGGTGCAATATGCGTCTTCACCGCTACGATAAAAGCTATAACATTTCCTGTAAGGCGTGACTTACGCCATGAAATCTTGAGACTCGCTGTGGCGCCTTTTTTTATTTATAAAATGTGACCTTTTTAAAAAAAAAAATCCTTTTTAATTTTTTTTAGCTTTTGTATTTTTATAATTTTAACTTTAGATTTTACAGCTTCATAGATTTATCAAATCACATCACTCAATTTTACGAATTAATAAACGTCATGGACTCACGACTAAAATAAAGTTGTAAATGCCTTTCAAAAAAAAATAAAGTTGTAAATGAAACATAATAAATGAAATAAAGGAGGCGATTTTTGTCATGAAATATGTGAACCAAGGATAAAAAGGTAAACTCGTTCCTAATTCGATTTTAGGGAACTCTACAAGTCTGAGAATCTCTCCTTTCCACCCACTTTTTAGGAAAAGGTTACACACACACACACACACACACATATATATATATATATATATATATATATATGATCAGGCTTAGACGAGAAGGTGGTCAATTTACGAGAAAACGAAAAGTTTTAATATCATATATGATTACATTTATGATAGACACGTTTAATCATATATGATTAAACACATGTTGCATTGACAACACATAGCTTCACCAAGTCACATGCGTCTCATTTGAGTGTGTTTGAACATATATGATTAAACATGCATATATCAAGTGTAATCATATATAATCTTAGAACTTCTCGCATAATACTTCCTACGTTTATAATGAATAAAAACTATTATAATTAAAATCTCAAAGTTAACAGACCGAACTTATAATTGTGAAAAGTGGTGGAAATGAATAGTGCTACATAGAATTTGATGTGTTAGATTATCCACTACAACAAATGGAAAGATATTGCATAAGTGACACATAGACAAAATATGTCGTGGCATGAATCTAATTAATAAATTATGGGTTTCATAAATAAGGCTGAGTTCTAGTAAGGATGGAAGTTATGCAGAGAAAGATAAGAAGAGATCTTCATCATTGAATTAATCCTAATTAAATATTAACACTAATGTGGTACACCGAAATACAACAGATCAATTCCCATGATAAACAAAATTCATGGGGTGGGTAAGATTAAAAGGATCAAGGGTCCATACCTTTTTTTTTTCGCTTCTCAAGTTAACTCTTATTATCACGCAAAGGGTGAGAATGAATTTCCACCGTGGATCAATCCTAATTAGAGGTCAACAATAATGTGATGCACTCAGATCAATTATTGTGATAAGCGTAATTCTTGGATGTATGAGATTAAAAGGATCAAGGGTTCAGATATCTTTCTATACTTCTTATCTTAACTCCTATTATCACACGATATTTCGTCTTGATAAATATATTAGTCGTAAATGTTCACATATAAACCAAGTGGATTGCAAATTAATTGCTAATGTCAAATCGACACATTTTGTAGTTAAATGTAAATTTGGTCTCTCTGTAAATGGTTTACATAAATTAACAAGTAAAGTTTTCGAAAAGAATTTTTGATGAACAAAGTACTTGAAAAGAACTTTTAACGAGGCACATCCCTTTATTTACATTTTTATAAGGGATATGGTCCCTGCTAATAATGTTATCAATTAAGTAAGAGGTAATTTTGTACATTAACCCTCCTGTCCCTCAACTTTAATTTTTTATAACAGATAATCCGGTCCCTCACTCAACTTTTATTTTTAGGATTTGATTCTTCTGTTTAATCAAAAAAATTTGGTGGTACAAACACATATATTTTAAATACAATGAGCAAAGTAATTACATTCAATTTGATGACCATGAATTAATTTACCATTTCAGAAACTTTGCTTTCATAATTTTTTTAAACTAAAATATAATATAATTTTGATAAATATTTTGTTTTAATTAGTTGAAAATTAAAATAGATTTTAAAAATAAATACATGTTACTACATTAGATAACAAAATGTACATGTATAATTTTAAGTAATTTATTAATCTATACTATATTATAAAACATTTAATAAAAAATTCTTAAAAACCACTTTTTATGCGTAAAATACTGTTTATTAATGCATATTACTTAAAACTCAAGCTTGCAAGTAGATTGTGCGTAAGTACAACTTATAAAAGCTCCATATCTGAATTCGTGTAACTAACTGCAGATAAACATAATCAAATACAGGATAAAATTCTCATTTTAAATATAAAAAATTTGTAATATAATTAGTATAATCATTGAGTTCTAACATGATACTTAATTATTATCATTATAAAATGATATATTATTAAACCAAAAATAAATTATTTCGTTATTAAACTTAAATTAAATTATAATAAAAAATAAATTACATAAAAAAATAAAAACTTTTAAATAGTTGATTTGATATTAACATTGATATATATTTTTTAAAATTTTTATGATATCTTCAAATTTATATTTTATTCAAAAATAAAATCATTATTGATTTCTTAAAAACATATAAAATTGTATCATAACATCGACAGAGACAAATAATAAAATAGAACATTAAAATCAAGATGTGTCTCGCTGCATTGCACGAGTACTCTTCTAGTACTAATTAATATACAAAAAATATGTTATAGTTAAATAAGATATAAAATATAAATGTACTAATTTAGTGAAACTAGTTAATATACGCTAAAAAGGGTTATAGTTATACTAGTTGTATACCCGCGCAATGCGACGAGATGTGAAATTTTGAAAAGATGTAAAAGGTTCTATCAAGATATACATTCAACTTCCAACGCAATGCGGCAAGATGTAAAAGTTTGTTAAGATTTATTCAATTTTGAAATATCAAATTCTTTCAAAATGTCATACGCCTACAACATTTGTACCTACGTTAAATAAAAATAACCATCCATGTGAAATGCTAGTATTAGTAGCTTATGCAATCATCTGTTAAAAACAAATCTTTTACGTCGATACTCCTTTATAATTGTAATTATATGTGTAAAAAATAAGATTCGAAGTGACCATCATCTGTTGAACAATAAATCTTATCAACAATCCTTTTTAAGACAATATATCCAAAATAAGTTACAAGCATTGAAGATACGGTATTTTAAATAAGTTTTTTTTGGGTCATTCCTAATCCTAAAGTGAATTTTTATTCAACATGACTAACAATTACAAAATCAAACAAGACCTAATTTTACAAAAATAATGAGACTTAATTCATCATTAGTGAAGTGACATGATTTAATTTGATACAACACCCAACACAAAATTAGTGACATGATTTAATCAAACACTTATTCCCTATGACTGTCAAATATACACATGCATATGGAAACATTTCATAAACCACTAAAATATGTCTTGGGTTCCATATGTACAACTTATTCCTTATGATTGTCGCCTTCCACAGCCCCGTTGTTCACCCATCTCCTTGCATCCAACCAATTTATGCATTACAAAATCAAGAATTAACTTGGATTCCTCATTTTAGTTGTAATATCACAGCAGGAAATTGATATTTTATACATTTGTGGGTCTTTTGATGTGAATAATGATGCTTTTCAATTTATAGATAATGTTTCCTTGCATTTCAGAAACAAGTTGTTCCATCACTCCATCCAACCTATAAACTTAACTTCTTTTTTCAAAAGATTTTAAACTCTCATTTGATTTATATCAAGTCAAGTTGAAGCTCCTAGTTGCATTGGTTAGTGTTGAGGAAGAAGGTACATACATTTAGTGTAGAGGAAAAAGGTACATACATTCCCAGCTGAGTAAATTTCGCCCATACGAAATACCTCATTTAAAGTACCCAGCACAGCCAATTCGATCCTCTCAGCTGCCTTCACTTCACTCAGAGCATATTTCAAAAGCGTTGCAGCACTTAGTATGGTTGCCAAGGGGTTTGCTTTATCCTAAACAATCAATTTAAATCATTAATTAAAGAAACCCATTTATAATTTCAAACATTAATTAATTAATACCTGCCCAGCAATATCAGGAGCAGAACCATGGACATTTGCTTTGTCAACATAACAAAGCTTGCCACGCATAAAACCAATAGATCCATAAAAACCAGAAAACAAAAACACAAATAAAAACGTCTCCCAATCCATCATATTCAGGCAAAGTTAGATTTTGTTCATGTTCAACATTGGCATCATCCATGATAATATTGAATTATAAACATAACTCAACAAAACTCCACCTTTAAATGATATTAAATTGTAGGATAATAGGATCTAGGGGATAGATTCTCATAGCATGTTGTGAAAATTTTGGTGCAAGAGTTCCCAGGAAATGGCTAAACACAGATAGTGATGTAAGAGTTCCCAAACATCCATGATAATATTGTGTATGATCTCATTATGCCATTGTATAATGCTAATATGCTACTATGTATCACTTCTTGCAATGCCAATGTATTCTGGTATACACTTATATGGGATAGGTGCACAATACCCCTTTGTGTGTATGATTGATTAATTATAGTTCTAACTCAGTGAGTTGAATAATATAAGGTGTATGGTGATGTCAATTTGTTCCCTTTCACTGAAAAGTTCAGATAGCACCTCTTATGGTACATGTGTCCCAAGGTTGTATAACACCAGTGTTTGGCCGCACAAAGAAACAAATTGCAAAAATTGGGAAAAATGATATTGGTTGTAACCAAAAGCAACATCCACACATCAAAACGATTGAAACCCAAGGCAGTGGAAGAGTCTCCAAACGAGAATTAGAGCCACCAAATTGAGATAAAAGAGAAGCTGATGTTTTTTATGTCTCCATAAGATATTGCTAGGAAAATCAATTAAATATGGTGTCATCTTGACCTAGATAAACAGATTGTAAATTGATTTCAGTAGCAATTTATAGAAAGCAAACAAACCAAAAAACTGATTCTAACACAAACAAACCAAATCAATTCTAAACACAAACAAACCGAAATCGATTCCAAAAAACAATCGATAGAATGCAAACAAACCAAAATCGATTCTAAACACAAACATACCAAAAAGTAATTTTTTTTGCTTTTGGGTAAGTTCCCTAGAAGTAAGCTAATGTGAAACCCTTAAACCATGAGGTCAATGCAAGCATTCCTACCACTCAAAAACCCTAATGGGTATGTGAAAATTTTGAACAATGGAGATGGATAATTACCTGGAGATGGAGATGGATTGAACGATGGAAGCACGATTGAACATTGGAGGAACGATGGAAGATTGAGAGGGACGACTTGTCTGGAACCTCGCTTTAATATGCCTGAATCGTCATCTTGGGAGGGAGAGAAATGCCCCAATCGTCGTATTGGGAGGGGAGCCGGCGTCTTGGGGAGGGAAGCAGGGTTGAAAAAGTAAAGGTAAAGGATAAAGTTGTATAGGTAAGGGTATTTTGTACATTTAAAATTTTAAGACTTTAAGACTTTGAGTAAAGATGCTTAATAAGGTAGTATAGATGATAAAATTAACAAATATATGTTAAATGTATAAAAAGGTTATAATTTAAACTAACCGTGTAACACTCCAATTATGAAAAAAAAACCCCCGAGTATTTAAAACTTTTGATAAACATCATAATTAGATTAATTTTCTCCCCAAAGGAAAATATTGAATACTTCTACTTCATATATAAGGGGACAACTTTCGAAACATAATCTTACACAAGATGTAGGTTAAGAATAATTGATACAAAAACCTACATACGAGTTCTTAGCTCCAAGGTACAGAAGATGTGTCAAATGACTAAGTCTTTCTCGTGCCTCTGCAATCACTCAACTCATCTCAAGTACCGGTCTCATCAAGACATGATGCACACGTCAACAAGAAAAAGTGTTAGACCTAAAACATAGTGAGTTTAAACAGTTTTCATCTCAAATAAATAAAGTAGCAAGACTGAAAGTGTTATTAAAATCACAATTTTCCAAATGAATTGTATTTATCGTAAAAGCAACATCTTCTCAAGACCCACAACTTCAACTATTCATATACCGAAACATGGATAAAACCACATTATCCAAAATAGTAAAATATGGATAAGACTCGATATCTAAAACGGCGACTCATGGATAACATTCCATAACCAAAACAACATCGAAAATATAGGTAAGCTTAATGCCCAAAACAACACCTTTCGGTGATGGAGGGAAACCTGTTTCCATCGACTATGGCAAAACACAAAGTAAGCCAGTGATCAATGTTATCAAGCAGGCCCTAAAGATTTAATTAACCTTAGTGTCTACTTATCCAAGTTTCACCTCAAGGCTTATGTCCTTAGTGCTTACCCCTCCGAGTAGCATCTCAAGACTCAATAATCTTAGTGCCTACTCTATAGAGTTTCTTATTGACAGAATCTCACTTCGTTTGCCCTCTATCATCCAATCAATTGGGTTAGTATCAACAAATATACATAACTCATAATGTACAACTTGAATATGCTAAATAACTCTACAGGTATTCACCTATCATATACATAACACCATGTGTATAAACCTCTTGACAACATAAATATCATACTATTTAGCACACATTTACCAACAATGATCAGTACGATCAAATAACCCCAATACTCCACACATGTCAAATGTAATCGAATCATAGGCCTATGGATCCATTACAACTTCAACTTACATGACTCCAATTTGAATGATTAACACACAATGTATGCAAAACCCGTTCAAACATCACCATTAAACCATTTTTGTGGAACAAAGTCCCAAAACACATTTGAACCAATTTCAACTAACAGAACCTCCAACTTACTTGACTACTCCATGAAAGTCAATAAATATATTACATATTTACTTCACATTTTTTCAACTTCATTTACCAAAATGGGAATATATCCCAAAACTCCGATTTATTTCAACCAACCTTCAAACATCACATTCTAGTTTTTTCTCCAAATGTCTCAAAACGCAAAATATACACATTTTCAAGGTTTTTATGAAACCAAATGTACCACGCATGTAAACATACCAAATAATCGCCAACGTTTAATAAAATCACAAGGAACACATTTGAAAGCTCAAAATAGACATTTTCCTTACATGTACATAATTTTCACAAAAGACCTTGAAACTTTCCTTGCTAGGTTAAGTTAAACCTAGATTCCAACCCAAATCTTTAGCTTCCAAAATGAAGGCTTGAGATCCAACAAGCAAGAAAAACTCCTTTAAGAACTTATTCCAAATCTCAATTCAAGTCTAGAGATGCATGAAAATCAACCACAATATTAAATGCAACAACAAAATCCAATATAAATCTCAAAACACCCAAAAACTTAACTCTTCAAAATCTTGAAATCAAACAACATAAATCTTCAATCTTTCAGATAATTTTACATTTGCTTCAAACACCTTCCAAGAATATACCCCCAAAGAACCAAAATCGCCAAGAGAGAAAGATGAGGGGAAGTGGTGGGAGAGAAATGAGAAAACCCTAGAAAAACCGGTTAAAAAACCGACATGCACCATGAACGTGGGTTTTCATACAACTAAACTCACATGAAAAGTCGCCCTTACCTGAATCCATCGGTAAACAGACTATATTGCGGGTTTTCATGCGGCTAAACCCGCATGCTAACCCACATTATCCACTATTTTAACTCCCAATTGCATATTTCTTAGAACTTAGCATAAAATCCACCCTATTTCCCGCTATATGACTTGATAATTAACTCAATTTAATATCAAAATATTAGATGATACGCAATTGCAACATAAACGTCCAAAATTCCGGGTGTTACAAACCAGTTGAATGTTATTATGATAAATAATGAAAATTTGAGTGCTAAAATTTAATAATAGTATTATTTAGCACTTTCGGTTGGAGATGGTCTAATCTACTTTAATTTTAAAAACCACTATATTCTTTAATTCCAAAAACTTAATTATATTTATTGGATCAAATACATATGACCGTTAATAATTGTTCACAAATTTTCGACTTTTTTTTTTACCTTTTCATTTAAACATACTAATTAAAATACTAAAAATTAGATTGATCTTACATTTAAATGTGATTGTCTTGCTTGCAATTCCAAGTTGCAAATATTAATTTTTTGTGAACGAATAACCTACTTTTATTTATTATATGGATTGCTTATTTTATGCTTTGATTAAATACCCAATTGATGTAGATTCATTTAGCTATTTTGTGCATTATATTAAGACGATATATGTTTGGCTCACCAAGTTTTTATGGATCAAAGAGAGGACAAAATCCGTTATAAAATGAAAGTAGAGGGAGGGGCCAAACTTGTATAGAAATAAAAGTAGATGAATGGACCAAATAAAAGTAGAGGATGCGAAAATGTTAATGGACCGAATTACCCCTCACTAACGACATAAGGGCGTCCCTTGTTAAAAATTAGGAGGGACCGCATCGGAAATTGTAAAAATGAAACTATAGGGATGTCCCTCATTAAAAGTTCATGGCAGGGACCTTACTCATTAATTTATGTAAACCATAGGGACCAAAATTGCATTTAACTCTAAAGTTTATTAATGTACCAACTTGTACCACATGGATAAAAAAAAATAGATTGGCGACTACTTATTATATACTCAAAGTTATAAGCTACCAATAACGTCAATAATAATTTTAAATTGAGTTCGAAGTTATTGGCTTAGATTTTTGTTTTAGGATTTGGGTGTTACAATTAAAAATTGCATAATGGACTCCTAATAGAAGTTGATACAATTTGTCACTATTTATTACACCAAATGTAATGTGAAAATTAGCTTGTTCATTAAAGTGATTGTAGCATTTGATTCTAAGGGTAAAAGGTCGTTTATCGAATAATTATCCGATAAACGTTTAAGGATAAAAACATTACCATCACTTACCTTATTATGTAACATTTTTGGTCATCAAAATAGACTGATAACAAGCATCTTAGTGCTTACATACCAGATAAGAGCCGTTACCCCCACTTACTCCATGCAGTACCAGATACGAGATAGATCTTTCAAAAAACAAGGCCGGATAAGACTATCGAACCTTGATTTCTCTGTTACCGGGTTATTAAGATACTCCATCCTTGACTTCCCCGAAGTAATACAATTTTATAAATAAATGATTTTTTATTTTTTAAAGTCTAGTAATTGCCATTATCCTAATATTTTAAATAAAAAATAACGTAAAACATGAATGGTTTTAGAAATATGACGGAATTTCGGTAAACATATTTTAAAGTTGGATTGATATTTAAAATCATGAATTTCAAAACGGGAGCATGTATTTGTACGTTAATTTTTTATTTTAAATCGCTAGAATAATAACCATCTTAGGGGGTGTTTGGGATTGTTTATAAAAATAATTTATTGACTTATTCCGGTGTGATACCGATAATAAGAACTTTTGAGTGTTTGGATAAACAACTTATACCGGTGCCAAACCGGTAATAAGGAGTTTTTGAAGAAGTTAAATCCTTCTGACTTATAATAAGTTGATAAGTACTTTTGTAGAAAAGATTGTTATACAAACACCCTTATTATTACAAAAGATTGTTATACAAACCAGTTGTAACATTATTATTCTCTTTCATTCTGTTTCGACCGTGATTTTATTCGAATTTATATGGTTTATTTAAGACCTTATAAATTTTGTTTCACATATATTAACATTAAATGTTTGTTTTAAATTCACAAAACTCTGATTTAATCGAAAAGAGTTTCAGGGAATTTATTTAAGGTTATATTTTTTCGAGCTTTCTATCCAATTTGCTTTGTACATATGAATATGTTTACCTGTAATTATTTATTAGTGGATATCCAATCCAATTATTAGCTCAATCCAAGAATTTACTTGTATAAATTTCAATAAGGGATGTTTCTTCGTTCGCGGTACGATCATTAATGTCGACCCAAAAGTTGGCGGTACGACTATTAATGTTGACCTAAAAGTTGATACACCTCAACAATGTTCGCTGTAGATATAGAATAAATGGATTGATGACACTAATGTTAAGCACTGTAAAAAAGATGATCAATGCATGCTTGGTCAAAACGCCAAAGTCCGTTCGATAAGCATAAGAGAAATTTGATATGAACAAAAAACGATTTGATCAGATACGCTCTCTTCACGAAGATAGATTGCTGCGGTATTGATGCTTTACTAGCGTTTTAGTAAGATCATAATGGATATAAAATAGTTAATTTACATCCCATAATGATCCTAAATCAATTATATATTATATATCTATCACACTTGTTCATTTTGGACGGTAAGATACAAATTCTGGGAACATGAACGACACAATAATTAAGTATGTAATCGTACAACAATTAATGACTCGTCTACTTCCATAATGAGATTTTGACGACCTTTTCCATAAAGTAATGGAAGACATCAACGATAAATAGCACAATATAGAAAAGCTTATATGTGCATGTCGCAAACCGTAATATTAATTTTACTTAAATTTCATATGTTCTTCCCAAAATTCCCAAGATTTTACTTGATTTTGATCCATTATTTACATAGAACATAAGTTAGATGCAGGTGGATGGAAGAAGGGTTGGTTTATATGTATATGTATATGTATATGTATATGTATATGTATATGTATATGTATATGTATATGTATATGTATATGTATATGTATATGTNTATGTATATGTATATGTATATGTATATGTATATGTATATGTATATGTATATGTATATGTATATGTATATGTATATGTATATGTATATGTATATGTATATTGCATGGGTTGATGATCATGGAATGGAAGGGTTTATTAAGGTTGAGCATGAGATGCATTTATGAAAAAGAAAAGTGAATGTTTGGAAGAAAGGGAGGTGCGAGAGAGTTATGAGTTTACTGAGCAGAAGCCATTGATCGACCAGTCCCCATCATCCCCATTCTGCATGCTCTCCAAAAACAAAAACACACACACACACACACTTCACACAATTTTTGTGTATATATTATTATATATAAAGAAGACAATATTTCCATTAAGCTAGCTATATATATTGCTACCGTAGGTAGCTAGCTAGCTAACTAGATAGCTAAGGAACTGATCCAAGAAACAAGGTCACCGGAAAAAGATTTAAGACTTAATTGGATCCAAAGCTGAATCACATGATGAAAAAGTATATGTATAGCTATACTTACAAATCCTTTTTACCAAGAAATTGAATATATAGCAAACATCATCAAGAATGCATGTGAAGGATATATATATATATATATATGTGTATGTGTGTGTGTGTGTGTCAAATAAAGAAAGAAATGGCTGAATGAAAATAAAGATTTTGATCGATTGTTACTGTAATGACAATAATAAAAATAAAAATAAAAATAAAAATAAAAAATGGTAAAATATGTGTTGGAGGTAGCCGCGTTTCTGAATGCAAACAATGATTACTTTCACTCCTTTTTCTCTTTCTCTTTTCTGCTAATAAAGTTGTTAATATCGTGTGAAGTCTTAAAATGAGAGGTCTTAATCACAGCAGGTTCCACAATCTCATCTCTCTCGACTTTTTTGTTTCTCTATCTCTATCTCCATTGAGGGAGAGAGGGAGAGGCCTACCTTTTGCTTTCAATGTTAAAAACACAAAAACACACACACAAAAACACACACACCCCCACCAACATCTCCCTTTTCTTTCCTCTCTTTCTTCAAACTTCACCTTTTCAAGATACCCTAAATATATATATGAGATTAAAAAACCCATCTCAAATCCCCAGAAAACAACAAGCCCATTAGGTTTTTTTTTTTTTTTAACAAGTAGAGATTTGAACTAAGCTGGTCAGCTGGTTCAACAGTAATGTTGTTGAGCACTACTTCTTCGATCTTGTTTGCTTTCGTTTTCGACCCTTCTCTATCTTCTAACAAACACCAACTAACGAGTTGTTATCATTTTGGCTTAAGTGATGCGTCTTTGGTGCTCCCATTAGTTCAATAAGATGAGTGACAACAAAGGAGACAAGCCCCCCAAGAAACAACATTCCACACCTTCTCCTAAAGACAACCCACCTCAAGAATCCCTAGAAGAACCGCCGGTGGTCGTCCCTGGTGCTCCTACTTTCCTCACTCCACCACCGCCACAACCTCCTTCCCAGCTCTATATCTCGACTGAGCCACTCAATCCAAAGAGACCTAGATATACTAGTGCTACCGGTCAATGGAAGCTCTTACCATCTCCATCGCAAAAACAGATCTCCATCAATGTTGTTGGCTCCGAGAAAACCCCCTCTCCATCCTCCAATCAACCACCTACTCATGGCGCCGTAGCCGCAGCTTCTTCGTCGGACACCGCCTCCTCCCCTTCGCACTCACCTCGCCCATCTGTCTCCGGCCAAGAGACAAGCAAGCCAGAAGGAGAGCAGCAATATACCCAACACCAGTTAAGAAAAGGCAAATACGTGAGCCCAGTTTGGAAGCCCAACGAAATGCTGTGGCTAGCTAGAGCTTGGAGGATCCAATACCAAGGTGGTGGTGGGTCGTCTGGGTCGGATCATGCATCGGAAAACCCAATAACCATGGAAGCCAACTTGATTCCCCCAGCCCCGCCTTCTCAACTACAGGGAAGAGGAAAAACGAGAGCCGAGAAAGATAGAGAAGTTGCAGAGTTTTTGCAAAGAAATGGGGTGAATAGGGATGCTAAAACAGCAGGGACAAAATGGGATAACATGTTGGGTGAATTCAGAAAGGTTTACGAGTGGGAAAGAGGTGGAGAGAGAGAGCAAATTGGGAAGAGTTATTTTAGGCTCTCACCTTATGAAAGAAAGTTACATCGGCTGCCTGCTTCTTTTGATGAAGAAGTGTTTGAAGAGTTGGCACAGTTTATGGGTTCTCGAATGAGAACTCCCCAGAACAGCATTTGTAGAGGAACCTCCCCGTTTCTTTTGACGTCCGGCAGTGGTGGTAGTGGTGATCAAGAAACCCGGTTAGCTGTCCTCGACGCCAAATCATTCCCTCCTCCGCCTTTCAGAGACGATGATCTCCCTTTCTCCTCCTCTGGTACATCAATTCAATGCTAAATCGTTATCCATCTAAAATGTAACATTATATTTTATGTGTTGTAACGAACATTGTAATGAATTGTATGTTTGTTGTAGGGAGGGCTGGTAGACATCTAATAATGGCGGGTACTGAAGGGTATCTTCATGGTGTTAGAGGGAGTTTATTAGGGATAGAGGGTTCTCCGGTGGATGTAGGAGGGGTGGGTCAATATGAAACTTCATCCACATCAACATCAAAGGAACTAAGAAGAATTGGTAAAGTAAGAATGGTATGGGAGGAACTTGTGAGCTTATGGGCTGAAGATGGTGAGCATCATAGAGGTAGAGTCAAGGTTCAAGGCACAAGCTTTTTAAACGCAGATGAACTCACTTTCTTGGATGATTCAATGGTAGCTTGTACCTTGGAATCCTTTGAAGATGGTAATTCCCCTCTTAAAGGTTTTTCTGTTGATAGATTTGTTCCTGGGCAACAAGTCAAAGTATTTGGCAGAAGAAAGTCATCCTTTTCAGCTCCTCATCCTTCTGGTACCGGTATGCAAACAATACTGTTCAACTATTCTATCATTTACGATTTTAGTCAGAACTTCCATTTCCAACCCACTTAAAAGTCGGACAAATTACGCTTTGAATGCAACTCTTTTTTTTTTTCCTTTCATCCCCAGGTTTGATTACTGAGAGAACTCAACCTCCTTCAGAACCCTCTATTAGATGTAAGCCAATAATTTATCTGAATGTCTCTTGATTTCTGTTATCGTGGTGACCTTTAATTCTTCCATTAATGATCTTTAACATCAAGATATCATTAAGGCAATGGTAGATGGGAACAACATTGTTACAATTATTAAAGAATTGCATGCAGTTATAAATGTACCGTGTCTGTATGTATGTTGATGCAGCTATACCACCATGGGAGTTTCAAGATCCGACGGATTACTATTTGGGTTGTCTTCGTGTTCAGCCACCAACACTACCAAGCCTGATTGACCTACCATGGTACTTGCAAGAACCACCATCGGAGGAGTTACGTTTCCCTCTCCGAAAAGACTTGTACCGAGACCTGCCACAAGGAAAAGAACTTTTCTTTACCACCTCTTCTGAACCCTTGGACTGTCGATCCATCACATTTGAAATTTTAAGCCCAATTGCCCGATCAAACCCTACTCTCACTACTTCCACAAGAGAATCATTCATCGGCCTTTGGGATGATTGCATCAATCGTGTTGTATCAAAATTTAGCAATCTTGAAATGGTGTGCATTCGAAAACCACCTTATCCCCCGTCGTCAAATGATGGCATTCAAGATCAATGGCCTAATGTAACCGGATTTGTGAGGAATTTTTGTTTGTGGAGAGGAGAAGAAACTGATAAACTAAGAGAAGATAATAATCTTGATCCGTCTTCTTTAATGGTGCAGAAGATGTTGTGGAGTTATTTGGATCTTCCTTATATTTTAGGTTATTATACTGTTGGCTATATCGTCACCTTTTGCGCATTAAGTCGAACACATGATAGGCTCATCAGAACGGATCTCCACACAGTTGACTTATCGACACCTGGAGATCGAATCAAGGCCTTCGTTCCCTGTTGGAGGATCGCCGGCTTGTTGTCACTGTTGGCTGATCGTTGTGCTAACTTTCAGCAGATCAGCAAAGCTTTTCCTTACAGTGACTTCGAAAGAATCGATTTAGGTAATGGCACCGTTATCGAATTAACACCAAATTATATGACTAGGGTCTTCTCAAGCAAGAGAAAATGGGTGACCGTTAAAGAGATATACGATTTTCTGGATCATCGGATTCCACATTCAGAATACATTTTTCAGTCATCGGAAAGAGATTTGAGCCTGAGTTTCAAGCCGAGAGGATGCAAGTTAAAGCTTTCGAATTTCGAGCAGTTGGTGGAGGCTCTGAAACACGTAACAAAAGCGTTAGTGGCGCTACATGATCTATCCTTCATGCACAGAGACTTGGGTTGGGACAAAGTGATGCAGAGAAGCGACAGAGAAAACGAGTGGTTTGTCATCGGGTTTGACGAGGCGGCAAGTGCGCCACAGATATACCCACCACAGCAGGAAGTAGGGGTGGCAGCGGCGACGACGGTGGGAGGAGGAGGAGGAGGAGACAGACAAGCACCGGAGATGAAAGGTAGGGGAATGCATGGGGTAAAGGTGGACGTATGGGGTGTCGGGCAGATGCTGAAAACATGCGGGTTGGTGGGTTTGCCCAAGGCGCTGAGAGAGTTGCAGAACAGGTGTTTGGACCAAAATCCGGAACAGCGGCCGACGGCGGCGGACTGCTATCACCACCTGCTTCAGTTGCAGTCATCAATGTCAGCCGCCGCCGGTGATTACTGAATAAAAACCGTAGGTATTATTTTGACAGGACATATACACAACAACAGAGTTCCACTCATGAATTCAATATCTCCAGCTCTCATTATGGCCGGAGTGAGCCAAAAACAAGAAAACAAAAAAGGCCTGCATGGGTTTTCGTAGGACTGCAGTACATAGGCCACAGGGTAGCTCTTAGGGTTTCCGGGAGGCTGGAGGCTATTTTCGGTATTTCACTTGTTGTATGGACTCTATTTATTTCAAAATTCTACTTGTACTCCTTCACATTGCTTTGGATTTTTCTATAAAGCTTAGAATATCTATGAATTTTGACTTTTAACAATTTTCCTACCAAAAATCTAAATTGTGTGACAACACCATGCTCCTAAATAACTTGTTATCAACCATGATGTTGATGTTTGGTTTCATTTTCAGGCTTGACTTTCGGTCTAATGCATATTGTTATGGTGTATTATTTTGTAAGATATTGGGTTTTTTAGTATATATCTCGGAAGATAAATGATTACTATGTATGAGACCTAAACCTTGAATAAACAGAAAAAAAGAACTTAAAGACTAAAACTTTAAATAGATAAATCTTTACTTCCATTCACGTATTATGGAGAGTCGAACGCTAAATCCTATGAGATTGAAGATAATGTTGAATAGAGAGTCGGGACATTTAATCTTGATTTTGTACATCATTTTTTATTAAACTTTGTATAAAATGCTTCATGTTTCTTTTTAATTTTATAAATTTCTAAATTTAAGTTGTTCTACCATATTATCCAATACATTTTAATATCTATATCGGTCAGGGTCTATGACGCAAGCTTTGGCCAAGTCTAGGAATCTTTTTTGCCACCCACTCCTCTAGTGAGGACCTTCATATGAACCGGGCGACTGCCATGCGGCCAAGTCGCAATAGGGTCGCCCTTGCTTCTGTTTATCATGGAAAAAGGCTGTTTGGGGCATAACAAATAGAAGAGAACACGGGTAAGATGAGGCGTAAACCACATGAAACCCGCCCGCTCACACACTTCTCTCAGGCGGTGATCGTCTTCATCATAGCAGCTCACCCACTTTCACTTCACTCACGATCTCTCTCATTCCTGTCATTTCACCTCTTTTCTCTCAATTTACTTATGTCACCTACCTACATTTCTTGAAGCATTAAATACTTTGATTCCATCATAGATCTACCTTGGAAGAGCTTTCAAAGCATTTCTTGCCTCAAGGTTTGAAGTACTAAGTTGTGGATCAAAGTTTCTCACCCTCAACCTCATTTCTAGGGTTTTCTTGGTTTTATAGGTTTTCTCTAAAAACCTAGGTGAGTATAAAACGCTTTGTAAAGACTAGGTACATGTCTAAATGCTCATCTTACTTACATAACGTGCTTTATTTAAGGTAGTAACTCATTATTTGGGAATTTGGCTAGTTTAAATCTTTTTCTAGAGGATGGAATGTGGATTCTTGTTGAAAAGCAAGATGGTGTCATAAGTGAAAAAACAAACCCTATGGTATGTGTAATCCTAGATCCAACTCAAACCTGACTGAATGTTTCAAGTACGGGAAGAAGGACCACATGAGCCGAGACTGCCCCATGTGTGGAGTGGTTTGTTTCGAATGTCCTGAACCAGGCCATAACAAGAGAGATTGCCCAAAGCTAGTGGGAAGTGGAGTTTCAAGCAGAAACCCAACAAAGAAAGAGAACCCACCAAGAGAACTAAGACAAGCCTTATCTACAGGGAGGTGAAGGAAACCGTCGACATGGTATCAGGTACATTCTTAGTTAACTCCTTTCCTAGACGTGTTATGTTCGATTTAGGTGCAGATTGTTCGTTCATATCAAATTCTTTTTGCAAATAGTTTGTTATCGACATTACCACTCTAGTGGATGTGTTAGTTGTAAAAGTAGCAATTGGTAATCAAGTTTTGATTCGTGAGTGTTTTGAAAATTACACGATAGAGATTGATGGAAAACAATTCTTAGTGAGTTTGTTTGTTGCCTATGTTCATAAGTGGATTTGACGCTATTGTAGACATGGATTGGTTAGTCAAGAATTAAGCCGAGATCTTTTGCTCCAAGAAGATGATCTGAATACCTATGCCAAATGGGGAGACAATGATAGTTTTTGGAGAAAGAAGTAGAAGGATTACCCCAATTATCTCATCATAAAGGTGAACATGTGTCTATCTAATGGATGTCTGGCCGAACTCTTCACCTTGGGGAACTCTAGTACTACTTGTGAAGAAGAAGAAGGATGAATATGTAGATGTGCATAAATTGTAGAGAGTTGGATTAAGTAACAGTAAAGAACAAATATCCATTTCCCCTAATTGATGACCCCTTCGATCAATTACAAGGGGTGAGATGTTTTTTCTAAAATTGATCTTCGGTTTGGATATCACTAAGTAAAAGTAAGAGATGAAGATGTTTCGAAGATGACTTTCCAAACAAGATATGGGCATTTCGAGTTTTTGGTGATGTCATTTGGTTTAACAAATGCTCCAGCAGTATTCATGGATTTAATAAACCGAGAATTTTGTTCTTTCTTAGGCGGATCGGTGATAGTATTTATCGATAATATCATTTTTTTACTCAAAGAATGAATCCGAGCATGAACTCCACCTTCCGGAAGTTCTTGAAGTTCTACGAAGGAAAGATTATTCGCTAACATCTCCAAATGCGAGTTTTGCCTTCAAGAGGTCCAATTTTTGGTCCATGTAGTGTCTAGAGAAACAGTAAAAGTGGACCCTTCCAAAATTGAAGCCATGATAAATTGGGAACCACCAAAGAGCCTTAAAGAAATTAGAAGTTTCTTGGGGTTAGCCGACTATCACCGGAGGTTCATCCAAGATTGTTCCAATATTGCTTCACTCCTAATGGCCTTGACAAGGAAGAATGTCAAGTTCATATGGTCCATAACTCAATATCAATCCTTTAGAATTCTTTAAAAGAAATTGTTTGAAGCGTCGGTTCTATCCTTACCTAAAAGATCAGAAGATTTCATGGTTTTTAATGATGCCTCTAAAATGGGCCTAAGATGGATGTTGATGCAAAAAGGAAAAATGATCGCTTATCCCCCCCGTCAACTCAAAAGAACACGAGAAGAATTATTCAACCCAAGATTTGGAGTTGGCTATGGTGGTTTTGTTTTGGAGTTATGGTGGCATTATCTCTAAGGAACGAAATGTACCCTTTCACCGACCATAAATGCGAGCATATCGATCAAAAAGAGTTAAGTATGCGTCAAAGAAGGTGGTTAAAATTATTGAAGAATTACGACTGTGAATTGATTTACCACCCCGCTAAGGAGAATGTTATGGCGGATGCTATGAGTCGGAAGGGTCACGATGGGGGCATTCAATTGTCACTCACAAGGATCAATGTGGTATCAAGTTTAATTGAGAGAATCAAAGCGTTCCAAACTAAGGCACTTTAGACAGGAATCTCAAGATGGAACTCATGGTAAAACAATATGATTTGTTGATGGAAGATGGTCGTGGTCTCAAAGCTTTTCTAGGCCGAATTTAGGTACCAAAACTTGGAGAAAACCAAGAATTACTCTTAGAAAAAGCTCATAAATCCAAAAATTCCATTCATCTCGGTAGCACGAAGATATACAAATATTTGAAGTTGAACAATTGGTGGCCAGTTATAAGTTGTATGTGGCTAGGTACGTAGAGAGATGTGTGACTTGTCTTCATGTTAAAGTCGAGTATCAGAGACCATACAGAAGTTTCCACTCCTTAGATATTTTAGAATTGAAGTGAGAACACATCACTATGGAATTTGTGATAAAACTACCAAGGACATTGAGAGGTCACAACACGATTTGGGCAATAGTGGATCGATTAACCAAGAGTGTTCACTTACTAGCAATGAGGGACCTTACCAATGGATAAGTTGGCAATGTCATATATAGACGAGGTGATCTCAAGGCATGGTGTACCTTTGTCTATCTTTTTGGATCTAGATAGTCATTTTACCTCTAAATTTTAGTATGGTTTATAGAAAAAGTGGGGCACAAAGATAAAGTTGAGCACGATGTATCACCCTTAGATGGATGGTCAAAGTGAAAGAATTATTCAAACTCTTAAAACATGTTAAGATCGTGCATCATCAACTTTGGAGGTACTTGGGACTCTCATTTTTCGTTAGTAAAGTTCTTCTACAATAATAGCTACCACTCAAGTACCAGGATGACACAGTTGGAGGCCTTGTATGTTCGAAAGCGTAGACCCCCATATGTTGGCTCGAAAGGGGAGGGGGGGGGGAGGGAGAAATAGTTTGTCGGACCCGAAATTGTTCAAGAGTCGGCGGATAAAGTAAAAGGCATTCAAGAGCAATTAAAAGTGGCTCATGATCGACAAAAAAATTATGCCGACAAGAAACAAAGACAGTTCGAATTCCAAGTAAGAGACCAAGTCATGTTGAAGGTGTCCCTGTGGAAGGGCATTATCTAGTTTGGAAAGTGTGGGAAGCTTAGTCCCCGTTTCCTCGGACTCTTTACTATCTCCAGTCGGGTCGATCTATAAGCATACGGGTTAGACTTACAACCAGAATTGCAAGGCATCCACAATACTTTCCATGCGTGCTATTTACGTAAATGCATAGCGAAAGTGGCGAGCGTCATTCCTGTGTCAGAAATCTAGGTGGATGGGAATAATCATCACATGAAAGAACCCAATGCTATTATGGAAAGAAATTCAAAGAAGTTTCAACATAAAGAAGTGATTTTAATCAAAGTTCAATGGAAGCATCATTGATGTGCAAACTTGACGTGGGAGGCCAAAGAGGACATAAAAAGGCGATATCCTCTTTTGTTCGTATAGGGCTAATTTTGAGGACGAAATCATTTCTAAGAAAGGGAAGACTGTAACACCGACCTTTTAGTGAACAAAATCTAGAATGTTGGAATCTACCATTTTAATATCTATATTGGCTAGGGTTTATCCCGTAAGCTTTAGCTAAGTCTAGGGATCATTTTGGCCAACCAACACCTATAGTAAGGACTCTTATATGAATCGGGCGACTGTGCAGCCCAAGCCATGGTAGGGTCGCCCTTAGTTCTATTTATCATGGCAAACGGCCATTTGGGGAATAAGAAAACATAAGAGAACACGGGTAAGATGCGGCCTAAACTGCATGAAACTTGCCCGCTTACACTCTTTTTTCAAGCGGTGATCGTTCATCATAGAAGCTCCCCACTTTCACTTCACGCATGTTCTTTCTCAATTCTCTGATTCTCCTCTTTTCTTTCAATTTACTTCCTTCACCTACCTCCATACCTCCATTTTTTTGAAGCATTGGATACTTAGACTCCATGATAGATCTACCTTGGAAGAGCATTCAAAGCATTTCTTCTCTCAAGATTTGAAGTACTATGTTGTGGGTCAAGGTTTCTCACCCTCAACCTCATTTATAAGGTTTGTTTGGTTTTCGCAAAAGACCTATTAGGCGAATATAAAATGATTTGTAAAAATTACATACATGTCTAAAAGATTACATTACTCACATTACTAGTCTTATTTCATGTATTAACTTATTATTTGGGGACTTGGCTATATAAACTCATTTTAGGGTTTTTGTGGTTATGAATCTACTTTTTCATGATCAAACTTGTTTTAAAATAGATTTCATTGGGAATTGGGTTAAACACCTTGAGAACACTATATCATGTATTGTGAGGCATTGATTGACTTAATTTGAGGTCATTGAACATTTGAGAATCTTATATTGTATGATGAGTTTATTGGTTAGACCACTAGTTTATCTTCTGAGTTATGGAATACATGCTCTTACTTAATTTAAATGAATATTCCTAATTGCTATTATATATTTGAATGAACTTTACGAGTATGCGCTAGGAGGGTTGAATCTTGAGGTCCTATCTTGGAGGTAGGCATTAGGATCTTCCGCCGCTTGGCAATGCTTTGGAGATAGTCATTAAGTGCTCCGAACCTTGAGGTGTTACTCGTGGGGGGTAGACACTAAGGTCAACTGCCTCTTAAGGTGAAACTTGCTAAAGTGATATGGATCTCCTTGTTGAGTTCAAATGAATGATATAAATGGTTCACAAGTGGTTTTAACTAATAAATGGTGATTGCTTATTTTATATTAGACTTTTTGGTCTAACACTTGTTTGGTGTTGATGTGTATCTCAGGTTCTAGGGCGTGGCCACCAAGCAGGTTCGACCAGTCTTGTAGAGTGAGCTTAGGGAGCATTTTGAGGCACTGTGCAATGTTTAGCCTTGTTGCAAGATTTATATGAAATAAAACTCCCGGATTCTTAGCAAATGAAGACTCGCACAAGTATACACTTGTCAATCCATTGTCGTCTAGAAGTAATAAAATGGTAAAATACCAAATATCGGTTGGCATGGACAGGAAAATCCAAACTTTCTTAAGTCAAACCAAAAGACATTTTCAGGTGGTGAAATCGAAGAAATACTTTTGAGGTTTTTTTCAACAGCAATACTTGATGAAAAGAAATTTCTTCCAAAAGGAGAAAGTGTAGGGATTCATTAAGACTTCTTCTACCAGTTAAATTAGGTGATACATTGGAATGAACTTATTCAGCCGTTTCTAAGACATTCTTTCGAAGTTGAGAAAGACACGCATCCATAGGCTAACTCTAATGTTTCCAAAATCTCTTTCGAAGTTGAGAAAGACACGCATCCATAGGCTAACTCTAATGTTTCCAAAATAGTATAAAATTTAGGCACTGGCACAATCTATCCTTTATATAAGCTATATGAAATGAAAATAAGTTTTCCTGTATCTAAATATCTCTCTAGAGTATACTCCATATCATTAAATTTAACGTGTTCGAGATGACTTATCTCTAAGTCCATCACATTATAACATTTTCAACGATGATCAACTTATCAGGAAATGATTTTATAAATATAACCTTCAATGAATGGTTTGAAAGAATTACTAATTAACAATTTCCACCATCAAAAATTGGTTTTAATCTTAACTTCACCCCTACCCAATTTAAGGTTGTCATATTATCATTGCTCGGGATCCTTGCATTTAAAAAAATAAAAGTAAATATTACGATTAGTAGAAATTAGAACGGTGGTAAAAATAAAGATTACGATTAACAAAAAAAACTATATTACGATTCTAGAAATAAAAATGATGGTAAAAATAAAGATTACACTTAATTAAAAACTATGCTAGAAATTAAAACAATCGTAAAAATAAAAATTACGAGAAATGTAAAGTCTAGACTAAAATAATTACAAGGATGTAACAAAATACATAAATCGACGAATAATTTAAAATTCGATAATGTAAAGGTAGAGAATTAAAGTGCGATAAATAAATGAGATATAATACTGAAATAAAAGTAGAGGAGAAGAAATACTGAAATTTAATAAGCTAGAACTTTTTTTGGAAATATTCAACATAAATATACAATATTTGCTAATTCTACTGAAAGATGACAAGTGTTTAAAGATAATGTAAATGAGTAGACAATCAAATTATTCTATTAGTCCTTTTATAGGAAACTTTTTAAAAAATGTCTTTATAAACACAATTTCTTATGTGATACTTGTTTTATAAGACTTTTTTTTTTTTCAAATAGTATCATATAAAACGACTAATAGAACACTTTGTTTCAAAAATGTCCAAGAAAGCTTTTTAAGACGTCAAAAAACGTCATGTAATCTTATTACAACACTTTAAGTAGGACACACAAGTGTTTGGCCGTATAAACTTGTGTTATATCAAGTAATCCATTATGACACTCAAATATATTTTATGTTTTATAAATCCGAACCTGTTGTAGCGTGTATTGCGAAGCTGACTCTGATAAGTGTAAATAAAAATGTTTAGATGTATGCCAACCAATCAACTCAATACACTATAGGATGCATGTTTAGTGTCGTTAGCTAGGATGGAATATCCTAAAATTGTTATCATGATCTCATAGGAAGATTGGTAATTGCAAGAAGAAGGTTTTAACGTTAAGAATCTCATGAGTTTCATATAAAAATGTTGCCATCTTAACAAGTTAAAATACACTTTCAAATAAACTGTCATATTAATTATTCTATGTAGAAAGCGTCATATGAACACATATTTTTTACCGGTAAGTGTTTATCAGATAAATGTTTGGGTAAACGACCTCTAAAACTCAAAACCTTTACATTATTAACTGAAAAATGGTAATACAATTTTGTTATGTTTTTTATACTATTATGAACTAATAGAAACAAAACCTTTAAATTAATAATATAACACTACATACAAAATTAAACATTATTTTTTATATTATTTAAAAACTAATTCTTATATATAATTTACATTAATAATTTAATGTGTAGTGCATGGAAAGAAAAATGAGGAATTGAAAAATGCAACATGTGGGATTTGAGACCATGACCTTAAGGATATTAGTCATAAAATATTAACCAATTGAGCTGTCAACACCATATATTTTACATAGTTCATGAACTCTATTCGAGTCAAAAAGTGAGGAGGCGATGGCCCCCAAAGGCCCCCATGGGGTTACGCTTATTATGATATTTTTATAGGACACTTGATATTATAAGGCATTTTTCAGATAATTTCATATAAAAAGTAATAATAGGATGATTTATTTCAAAATTATTTTAAAAAACTTGTTAAAAACCATAAACTTACTATAACATTTAAATATATAATTCACAGTTATCTGATCTAATAAACTTAAGCTTATAAAACGATATCAAACATTTACAGAACATGTTAGGGTCAATTAATTATGCATATATGAATGCTCATAAAGACGTGGCGTGCATTATTAGCCAGAAGTCACATTTATTTACTACATGTGAGTAGGGAGTCACTTATGTATTATTGAGTGGATTCAGTTGCCTTATTGTGCACATGAACCACCACATGTTGAGATCATAAAATTTGGTTCTATTTTTAATATTTGTTCAAGTTGTTGTTTGACAATTGTTGAATGGTTTGATGCAGAATGATTAAGTGGTCAGAAGGATTAAGAGGCTCTCATGGTATAGTGCAAAATGAAATATAACTGTTTGGTAATTGTGTACAATAAAATTAGGGCTCTTAATGGTTAAGGGAGATTCAGGATACAAAATCATTCAGAGGATTTTAGAACCATTAAGAGACAGACTTTTTTTTTTGTCAAACAAGATTCATCTCTTAACGATTCAAAGGTTGCCGCTTAATGGAACTATTAAGAGGCAAACAAACAACTCCTAAATAGTATCAAGTGGTTTATACAAGATAAAAGTATGTTTTGATTGTAGCTTGAAAACTATGTCTTAATAGGTTTTAGGCTTATTGTATAATACATATAGTTTTTGATGTTAGCTAGACAAAATAAACATGATGAAATGCTATACGCAAGATAATATTTGAATAATTTTAATAGTATGTTATTTATTATCGACACTTAATTATGATTGAGTTACAGTTGAGTGGAATTGATTGTAAAATGTAATTTCATTTTTGTAATAATCATATTAATTATATAACTTTAATCAAATAAATGACATAATTGATTAGACTGAGGGATTGTTTGTTTACCTCTTAATAGTTCAATTAAGAGGCAACCTCTAAATTGTTATGAGGCAAATCTTGTTTGTAAAAAAAAATGTTTGTCTCTTAATGGTTTAAAAACCTTCTGAATGATTTTGTATCATGAGCCTCTCTTAACCATTCAACGCCCTAATTTTGTTGTAAACAATTACCAAACAATCATATTTCATTTTGCACTATATCAATAGAGCTTTTTAATCATTTTGCAACAAACCAATCAGCAGTTGCCAAACAGCTTCTGAGACAATAGAATAATGAAAAGATTAATATAATAAATAGATTGTTATTCGTGGATCTTAATGGATGATATATGTTAACTGATTTGATTAAATTAAATAGAAGTTGTATAACTGATATAATCATATATAAACATTTAATAAATTTGTTATTCAGATATGTAATTGAAAAAACCATAAATATACAATGATGTTTTCTGTATTCAGATATGTTTTATGTATTTCATGGATAAAAAGTGGTAGTCATGTACACATTATAAACCCACGAGCTCATTCTTTTCTTTCCTTTTTCATCGTGGTATAGACATCTGCATCTCACTAGCTATAAAAATCCGATTCTAAATTAAGAGATTGAGGGTCGAAATTGGATACTCGGTGGGAGAATCAAAGACATTTCTTGTTTTAAATCAGGATTAGTTGCTAAATCGTAGAATTGAAAAAACGTACATAATTCATCATAAGAAATGGACAAGATGCAGATTATAAAACTTTTGCGTTTTGTCGTTATTCACAAGTCCATTTATCGTAACTACAAAAAGGTAATCACATAACAATCTTGTTTGATGTCATAAGATAGAATGGCCATAAGATGGAATGACGTTTTAGGTGAAATCCACCATTTTTGCATCGATTTGAATGCGCTTGACCCATTAAACTTCAAATTAAGAACGGAATGTAGAACAAATCCTCTTAATGTATAACCTCGTTACAACTCATGAGTAAGAAGTTAACATACGGAGTTTTATAGAAATGACAAGAAAAAACACTTGAAAAAGCAAAATTTTCAAATAAGATTTATTTGATTTCATTTATTCTCGTGCGTTATTTATTTAAAGTGATCAAAATTTGCAAAACAGGTGGTCGTCATGAGATTAGTCGGTCCACATAGCGGGTTGAATATCCAGGTTAATTAAAATAAAATAAAATTTAGGCACTCTTTTGGGTGGGCTTCTGGGTTTGGAGAATGAGCCCAGCTTCATATGCTTTTAAATCTGAAACATACAGGCCCAAAGGGAATTTTAAATTAAAAAGAAAAAATACACATTTTGAAAATAAAATAAAAAAGTGATAATTTAAATTAGAGGTTGGAGACATAATATGTTACGCAAAGGGTGTATGGAAGTAGATTGGGTTCATACTCATACAATCAACCATACACATGTTATAGCTTACACCTCCATATCAAATTCATACATCATAAGACTTTTTATATTTAGTTACTTCTTTAAAGTTACATACATACATACATACATACATACATACATACATACATACATACATACATACATACATACATACATACATACATACATACATACATACATA
>NC_037543.1:17767784-17777204 GCF_001531365.2 Cynara cardunculus var. scolymus
AACTGATAAATCAACAATCACCAACGTAGTGGAAGATTCAGGATAATCCAAGCTCATCACTGTAATTTTTTTTTAAAATAGAAACAATAGATATACAAAATGTATCAATAATTATTGAATAAAATTAAATCATCAAATATTTATATTATTATGAAAATAGATAATTTAAATAATCTTCATATTAAAAACCAAATAATATGATCTTTTTTAAAATTATAATCATGTTTTAAAAAAACGACAACATATGATTAAATATAATAAAGTATTTATATTTATCACCACTATTACTTTTTTTATTTTATAAAAAAGACGTAGAAGTCCTTAAATTCTAAGATTTTTTTTTATCAAGAATATACCTTCTCTTTGCTTTACTCACTTATTTTTTTTCTTCGAATATTTTATTATCCTTCATCAACATTTAATTGAATTTTTACCTTTTTGGTAGGTTGGATCAAAATTTACATTGATGCATATGTCATGAACACCGTTATATAGATTGTCAAACACCCTTAGAAGAGTGCCATTTTCAGCATGGGACCGTGAGGCCAAAAATGAGTCTTACGTGCACATAACCAAATCCAACTAAGTTTTACAACGAAGTGGGAGACTAAAATAAACACCTTGAAAGCGATGGATTGTAGCATCTCGATCTACATAAACAAAGGAGGGACGCAACAAGAAGGTGACGAGTAAAAATTTGCAAATGGGAAAAACGGAAGGAACCATGAAGGTCAAAATTCGAGGAATGCTAGATCTTTTAGGGTTTTGGATTTCACAAGGACACCTTTTTTTTAAACGGCAAATGTGGAAAATTATATTCTATGAGTATTGAAGACATAATCTATATTGTTGAGCTAAAACCTCATTTCATTATCAATCAAGGTGTAAATACTTACTGGGTAATTTTTCTCACCGGATGAACATGGCAAGGGCCAATAATCTTACTTTTATCAAGTGTCCAACCACAAAGGAGAGACAATAGGAAAAGCTATTGAGTCGTGTTTAAAAATTAGGGTATTGAGAGGGTGTTCACTATCATTGTCGATAATGTTTCTTCTAACAATGGGGTTGTTCAACATATCAAGAAAAGATTGCAAATTTGGAAGAGTGCCGTTTGTGACGGTGAATTCTTGCATGTTAGGTGTTCAGCCAATATATTAAACTTAATTGTGGGTGATGGATTGAAAGAAATGGACTATTTTGTAGATGCTTTTCGTAATGCAGTTTAGTATGTTAGATCTTCCTCCTCTACGTTAGCAAGATTTAAAAGTTGTGCAAAAAATACATGTAAAGAAGATAGAGCACTTGTTTGTTGGACGTGCCTACTAGATGAAACTCCACATATTTGATGTTAGATCATGCTTTAAAATATGAGAAGGCTTTTAAGTTATTAGAAGAAGAGGATGATTCCTTCATTCAATAGGGCTATCGACGTCTAAGGATTGGGAGCAATGTGCCACGTTTTGTAAGTGTTTGAAGATTCTTTATGATGCCACTTTAAAGTTTAGTGTTTCTTTGCATGTTACTTCAAATGTTTAATTTGACGAGTTGTCTCTAGTTCATGGGTTAGTTAACAAATGGTGTTCAAGTGATAAAGAAAACTTGAAGAAAATGACTGTAAGGATGAAAAAGAAATTTTATAATTGTTGGGGGACTACAAACAAACAAAGTGTGATTCTTTATGTGGCTATTGTACTTGATCCGACATACAAATTAAAATACTTTACATTTTATTTGAGACAACTTTATAGTGAGGAAGAAATTACCATTATCACAGATTCCATCAAAAGTTGTCTTTCAAGGATAGTAGTTCATTATACTAGTGAGCTTAAAGTAGAGCATCAAGCAGATAGTGTTAATCAAACACAAGATCATGTGCCAATAGTAGACTTCGATGATGAAGATTCGGTTAGGACGTTTGAATATGAGATTGATGATTAAAGAATGTAATGAAGATAACTCTTTGGACATGCAAAATGAGCTTGAAAGATACCTAGGTGAACACATGAAGATAGGAAAAATAAGAACTTCAAAATTTTAGAATGGTGGAAAGTGGCGTCATCAAAGTATACTATTTTGTCGGCATTGGCTCGAGATGTTCTTGCTATCCAAGTATCAACAGTGGCTTCGGAGTCCGCTTTTAGCACCGGAGGGACAATTTTTGATTGTTTTCGGAGTTCATTGAGTCCTTCCATGGTTGAAATTTTGATATATGGTCAAAATTGGTTGAGATCCACGAATTTGCCATTAGATTTGGCTTATATTTTGGAAGAGATGGATATTTACGAAAATATGAAACCGGGTAATCAATTTAAATTAATTTTACATTACTTCAATTTTAGATTATGTTATTTTCATTTATGTTGTTTATCTGATTTATTTTTGAATTTTGTAGATAAATCCACCAAGCCCATCTGAAGACTGAAGTTGGGAGTTTTGATTAGAAAGTTGTTGGATTGCTATAACGTAAGCTTTGATTAGTTTTCTACCTCTTTCACACATTTCATACAATCGTTTATCCTTCTAATTTATATGATGTCACTTTTTTTTACAGATTCCTCATTCCTGCTTGATAAAGATTGAATCTTTATGGATTGTGAAGCTGTGAACTTTGTTCGCACTTTATATATTACTGTTTTGACTTTTGTTAAACACTAAGATTTGGTTTCTATTTTGTTTGGTCAATAACTCAAGACTCAAGAATTGATGGTTGTGAAGTCGTGGATTTTGTTACTTAATACTCATAGTGGAGTTGTAACTTTGTTAATTTGTTTTGTTTTCTAATATTTATTATATATTTATTTGTTTGAACTTTGGATTGGTTGAATTTTGGACTAAAGAGCTGTTTAATTATTACATTTATTTGTCAGGATATTTTGTTTTGTTAAAATGGATATTTAATCTAAATTTCTAAATTATATATGTTTTTTTTAAGTTTATATTTAAAGTCCATTAAAGACTCAAATCGCCTAAACCGGTCTGGGCACTTGATGTCAAACCGCTCGGTTTGCGCCATTACGGTTTGGTTTGTGGTCTGAAGAGTTAAACCGTCCAAACCGGACCGCGAACACCACTAATTATCATTATTTTTCTTCTGTTTTCTATCATTTCTCTCCTAAAAGAGTTTCAACAACACGATCTTCTTTGTACATTCCTCAACTTTCCCTCCCCTTTCTTTTCTATTCTTCGTAAAAAAAAGTTTCAAGAACATAAAGTTAGAGAGAAAATGAGTTTAATAGAGTTTGAAAAAGAGAGAAGAACTCTTACTTTTTTGATTAATAATAATGAACTAATAAGAATTGTAATACTTTGGGTGTCTATATAGGGGAAAACTACCCCAGGTCACTAACAAGAACACTTATAGCCCGTTTGATTGATTTTATATTAAGTTTTGTATGGATAAAACTGTCTGTGTAAATTAATTTGTTTGTAAAGATTAGAAGGGTTTTTGTTTGAGGGAGTTTTTTCATATATGGAATGGACGTGTTTTTAATTAGAAAGGATTTGAAAAAACTTTGTCTTCTATATAAAGCTCCCCTAAAAGCTTATAGAATATGTCAGTTCCTATATCATTAAGTCACCACCCAGGGCTGGCCCTAGGCATGGGCGACATGGGCCTTCGCCTAGCATCATCAGCCTAAGGGGCATCATCATAGCCCAATCTCGTCTTCCCTAATCGTCTCCACCGCTCCAGGCCTCCAGTCTCCACCTTGACCTCGTCTTTCCTAATTGGCTCATCCCTAGTTCCCTTCTCCTCTTCGCTTCAACCTCCCGTCCTTCCCTCCCGGCTCAACGCTCTGTTCTCCTTCGCCTTGTTGCCCAGCCACCATCGTCGCTCATAGTGCCTATGATTTTGCTCTCAAGTGAGCAGTGCAAATTCCATGATTTCGATCTAATTTTGCTCTTAGATGTTTTCCTTATCCAATGTGTTTTCCTTCATATTTAGTATTTACTTATCTAATGTGTTTGTGAACAATGATGCTTTGTTGACTAGGTTCCAAACCCTTTAAAAGTTTGTGTGATTTTGTTTATTAGATCAGGAACATATTTTTGGTTCTCCGCCCAAGGCATCCAAAACCATTGGACTGCGCTGCCATCGTCAAACGATCATGTATAGCTGACCGAATAACGTGTAAGCTTCAATAACTCATTAAATGCTAACAAACAGGCCCTTACAACCCTTGAATTTCAAAATAAATTTGAGGTTTTGGAGAAGGTAATTCTTTCTTTAAACATCCTAAAAACAAAGACTAACTAATTTTCCAATATTGAGACTAAAAACAAAAGGAATTTCCCAATTAGATTTTGGTTGAAAATGAAACAAGTCTCAAACAAACATTGAGAACGGAAAATTGTTGACAACACGTAAAATCATCGTTTCGAGGCCTGAAACAAGCTCGAGTGGTTAAAAGAGACCATACGTCGAGAAAAATCTGTTTTATTTTGATAAATATATTTCAATAATTCGATTACGGAGGCTGAACGTAACATCTGAAACAAACCAAAAATATGTTCCTAATAAGACGATAGAATAAGTCAAGATTCTCAGACAAAATCCATATTTTACATAATATAATTAAAAAATGATTAAATTAAAAAAAATCATTTATATATGTATGTATGTATGTATATTCAAGTTTACCCATATACCATATCCAACCATTCATCTCCAATCATGTCCGATCATCAATCTCCGGCCGGTGACAACCAACCCTTCATAGTACTCAATCCCGACGGTTCATGCACTCGTTTCATATCCTTCCCATGCTCCCCTTCCACACCGGATCAAGATTCCAACAACCCTGTGCTCAGTAAAGATGTAGCCATCAACGACAATTTGTGCAAAACCGGCGTTCGAATTTATCTCCCAAAAGAAACCCTAATTACTTCCGTCGGAAAGCTTCCTCTCGTCGTTTACCACCACGGCGGTGGCTTTGTTCTATTTAGTGCAGCAACAACCCCCATACACAATTTCTGCAACCATCTAGCAGCGCACCTCGCCGCCGTGGTGGTGTCAGTGGACTACCGCCTGGCACCCGAACATCGCCTCCCAGCAGCCTACGATGACGGGATGGAGGCTTTGCATTGGATCAAGTCATCAAAAGATCCATGGTTGACCGACTTCGCTGACTTTTCCGATTGTTATCTAATGGGAAGCAGTGCCGGTGCAAACTTAGCCTATCATGTAGGAGTTCGTGCATCCCGACAACTTCACGATCTTGAGCCCTTGAAAATCAAAGGGGTGATCTTGCACCATCTGTTCATCGGAGGAGTGGAGCGGACAGGGGCGGAGATCCGTTTGGCTGACACCGGGGGGATGCTGACTTTATCAAGATGCGATGCAATGTGGGATTTAAGTCTGCCTGTTGGTTCAAGTCGGGAGCATGAGTATTGCAACCCAATGGCGGGTGGTGGCCTAGATGATGTGATGGGTGGGATGAAGAAGGTGGGTTGGCGGGTGATGGTGACGGGTTGTTATGGGGATTTGTTGATCGATCGTCAAATGGGGTTCGCAAAGATGTTGGAGTTGAAGGGTGTGGAGAATGAGTGTTTCCTTGGAGAAGGTTATCATGGAATCGAATTGTATGACGAATTGAAAGCCAATGAGTTGTTCGACGCCATTTCTGATTTCATGTCTTCAATTACTATTCACAAACATTAATCGACGGATGGTTGATGAAACCACGTCATATATATCGTGTGATGATAAAAAAATACGAGTAATAAAGGAAAAATTAGAGTTTCGTTATCAAATGGTTGTCGAATATTTATATGTCAAAGCCGTCCTTGACTTTAATTACAGAAATTCCATTGGAAAAATCCGTCGATAATACCCATTTCTTTTAGTAGTCTCATCTATGTTTTGTTCTTCTCCTAGAAATCATCAATCTATAAAATTATAAGAATAATGTGTAATTTAAAAATTAGGAATAAAAATTATAAGATCAGCGAGGGATTCTGGTTTTGGCCATTACCTTGTTGATCCCTCGCAGATCAGCGAGGCCAATCCTTCGTTGATCCCTCGCAGATCAGCGAGAGATCAACGAAAGATTCTGTTTTTGGCCAATTCTCGCAGATTTTTTCTCTCACTGATGTTCGTCGTCGATACCTTGTTTTCTAGTAGTGGGAAATCAAACCCTAATATAAATTAGATTCTGACTAATTATTTTTGAATATTAAAATCGAATTAATTTATTATCCTCTGTCAAAACTATTAGATTATTTGGAATAAATTAAATTTTTTCTAAGAAAATTACAAATATGGTCTCTAATCCTATTAAGTTATGATTAAGGAACTTAATTAAATATGGTTTTATTTTTATCATGAATATTACTATACATGTATTTTTTTCTGACAATCACCATCGATAACAGTATTCCTTTGGTGGTTTGCGAAGGATCACGCATGGATTGCGGAAAGCAAAATATTCCATATGAGTTTTGCTGACAACAAGAATCTCCGTCAGAATTCCTTCAGTGGTGCTAAAAGTTATCGAAGGATTACCATTGGGTATTACCGAAGGATCACCATAGGCTTTTAAATATTTTATTTTTCCTTGTTCTTAATTTATTCAATTTTTTGAATCCTTATGAGATCCTCGGAAAGCTCATTTTTACAGTTATTATACTATCAGAATCTAAAAAATACACTTATCATTTCAAACTCATCAAAAACATCTTTTTTTTATTGTAACTCATGGTTTCACTTTGAAAATTGAATGAGTCAAACTCATCTAAAACACATCTAGTAATTTTGACTTTCAAATAGTCAAACCATTAGAAGTAGAGTTACAAACTCATCCAAAACACCCCTTTTGCACCGGTAACGAAGACATGTCATGTGTAAGCCATTTTGAGAAGTTAAAAAAAAAAGTTACTAGAGTAAATACCTACCTTTTGCATTGATCTCATGTGATGTATACTCATGTATGAATATACTTATAGCAACGTTGTTGAATACACAGATAGTTACCGCTAATTCCCAACATGGTGTGTGGATTGTTTTTGTTTTTTAGTGGTCTTGGAAGTAACCGGTTATAATGCTCCAAATCGGTTTTACCTTGGTAATTAATTAGAATCTTAGTTGCTAACATGATTCTAAGGGAAATTAGAGGTGCATTCTTCGTGTCATCTGTAAATTCATATTTTTAGCCTTGATGTGAGTCTTATTGATTCCTTCAAAACCGTAAGTTGCTTGATACAATCACTTTGTAAAAACAAGACAAGAGCCTGATGAATGAGCATAACATAGTTAAATGAGAAGGATGGTGTTGAAGAAGTGAGAGATTCATACCAGAGTGCTTGTTGTTTATATGTTTGGAAGACGGGGGAGAAAGAGAAGTATGTTATTCTAAATCTTTCACCGTATTACAATTGCAGTAAAAAGTAGAGTGCTTTAGACTTTATACCATTCATCCCTTTGTATTTTTAATGCATTTTTTTTTACTTATTTTGTTCTCCTTTGAGAAGGTATTGACTTGCAATGTTGACTCTTTTGAGTACTGGTGTGTGCAAAAAACCAGATAACGAGCATGCAGCAGCAGACGTTGATTGCAAATGATATTAAAGCTAATCCACATGCATCCCTATCACATAATTCATGCTTTGCTTCGTGAGTTCCATATCATGGCTTTGATGCCAGAGTTCAAAATGGTGTCCAATGAGAACGTGTTGCAATTCGCATGAAAAGGAAATCATAGATTGTTACTTGTGTTTCTCGATTCCTTGTACTATTCATGAAAAGTTGTTGTCGTTGATTTCATTTGACGAATGTTACAGCGCCGACTTTTGCTTCAGTGATTATGGATTATAAATGCTATCATTGGCCTCATTTGGTTATTCCTTGAATTTTAAACTGATATCCCCCAATACTGATGGTAGACTTTGCCATTGATACTAATGGATAATGCACCGGTTGAATATTTGTTGACATGGGGCTCCTCACCTTTAGTTTCAAAAAGCTAATTTTAGAATTCCAAAGGCCCAAAAATGGTTGGGCTAACTTTGAGTACTTTTAATACTCAATGCATCATGTTTTTTTTTCATACTTTGTGTTTTAAAAAGGGTCTAAAGTCATATTATATTTAATAAGTTTAACGTTATGATAAATTTGATATTCCCAAATCAGTGTTGATTTTTGAAAGATGGGATGAAGTATTTAATTAAAATGGACTACTTATTCAGATTTTGTCATTTTTATGTTAATGATAGATGGATTCGTTTCATTTTGATAATGAAATTGTTTCATTGTTTACTAATTACACAAAATTTTCTTAGAAACCATGAAATGGTTTCATTTTCTTCAATCACCTATTTCATCGGCCAGCATAGTTTGAGAAGTCATTTGTCATTTCACGCTATTGATGATGAAATTGTTTCACTTTTCGCTAATTACACGGGCTTTTCTTATCTTTTTTGAAATGGTTTCACTTTCTTCACGCACCCATATCATCATGCACCCATTTCATGCTGCACTTATTTCATCATGCACCCATTTTTACATGCATCTATTTCATAATCATTTTCACTTACTCCATGCACCAATTTCATCATGTATGAAAACCGGTTTTATGAATTTTTTTAATTCTATTATTGATTTCATGGATTTATTAATCTAATAACTTACGATTTTCATGAATCTTGACAGTAATAAACTGAGACACAATATAAGAAAATCCAATTTTTAATATTATAATTTAATTAAATATTTAAATGTTACCATTATAAATTTTTCTTTATTATGTTACCTTAATTAAGATTTATTAATAATTTTTATATTTAATAGAAAACAATGCAAATGACCAGTATACCCTTAATGATTAAATTTAATTATAAATAAACGAAATTTTCCTATTGGTCAAAATTAGTTTACACGGTTTCTAAGAATTGCACGGTTTTCATTTGAACGTGCCTATATATATATATATATATATATATATATATAATATATATATATAAAATATATGGAGGCAGTTTCAAACAAGTTACAAAAGCATACATGATTCAACGTAGCTTCACCCGCAACTTAAGTCACGACAAAAGTCGCACGATTCCATTTTTTGACATTAATGTAAAATCACATATGATTTTGTATATTGACGATCTTTTCTTATATTCTTAAATAGTCAGCGTTCTCGTTTGAACCTTTCTCTCTCTCTCTCTCTCTCTTTCTCTCTCTCTCTCTCTCTCTCTCTCTCTCTCTCTCTATATATATATATATATATATACTATGTTATAAAACATTTGGCTAAAACTCTTAAAATCTTAAAAACTCTTAAACCCGTTCATCCCTATCCGAATTCATCCCATATCTGAATTCGTGTAACTAACTGCAGATAAATACAATCAAATACAGGATAAACATCTCATTTTAAATATAAAAAATCTAAAATATAATTAGGATAATCATTGAGTTCTAAC
>NC_037543.1:17778694-17780764 GCF_001531365.2 Cynara cardunculus var. scolymus
AATTAGAATAATTATCGAGTTCCAACAAAATAAATAATTATTATCTTTATAAAAAAATTATATTATTAAACCAAATATAAATTACTTCGTTATTGTAYVTRAMTWAAATTATAAAAAAATTGAATTAAAAAATTACACAAAAAATGAGGAATTTCAAATAGTTAATTTGATACTAATATCGATATATTTTTGTCAAATTTTTATGATATCGTCAAACATATATTTTATTAAAAAATAAAAACATCATCGCTTTCTCAAAATCACATAAAGTCGTATTATAACATCGACTGAGATAAAAAATAAAATGAAATATTAAAATTACGATGTATATCGCTGCATTGCGCGAGTACGCTTCTAATATATATATATATATATATATATATATATATATATATATATATATATATATATATATATATATATTTCGATGAGGTTTTGAACTATCAAAAGGTTGGATTTGATAATACCATGGGCCCTTAATTTAAGACGACGAAAACTCTGGGCCGACAATCCAGTAGCCTATTCTTTTGTGGTCCTATAGTTATAGTATAGTGTCTACTGTCTAGTCGTAGACTCGTAGTCGATATAAAAAAATATATTTAACGCATTAATTTTTTTTTACTCAAAATAATTATATTATTTGGTCACATGGTTTTTGTTTTATTAACCTGGATATCCAACCCGCTATGCGAGCCGATTAATCTCATGACGATCACCTGATTTGTAGATAGCTCGGAGTCACATCATTTGAACCTTCGTGACCACAAGAGGATTTTTATTTCTACTTGGATTTGAACCTGAGACCTCCTGATACTTTTGACCTTTGGAGCCAAGCTCAAACCAATCAGACACCACCCTTGTGGTTAGGGTCATATGGTTTTGCTAACACACCTAATAATAATTCTTTAGGGTTGTTCAGCAAGTAAGGTTTTTAAGTTTGTTTCATAAGTATTATCGACTTAAGTCTCTTTATAATTGTTCGAGTCTGGCTGTTAACATTAGGGTCTCGTAAATCATAAAAATTTAATAAAGAGTTTCTTCGTTTCACGCAACTTGTACTTGTCGTTTGCTTGTTAATTCTATTTTTCAACGTTTCTTTTCCACTCGTTTTTAGAACTTGGGAAACGACCATAGATCTAAGGTTCAAAACCTTAATTAACGTTACATGAAAAACATGATTTCTATGTATATAAAAAAGGAAAAACACAATCTAAAGACACGACAAAATTACATAATTCGTGGAAAATAATAGAGCAGTCAACTAGTCATTGAAACGCAATGTGACAAATTTGAGTTATATGAAATATATCAAAAAGGGGTCAGTTCATTTTAATCTGTCGGTCTTTTCTTTATTGGTGGGCCGACATGTGTTGTCTTCACTCAGAATAAGAACAAAGATTTAGACAATTTTATTTTACAGATAATACAAAATTCAACGACATCTGTTTATTTGGTAGTGAACTTGAAACGCAATTAAATCACATTTTAAGATACCGTAATCATGTTTCACTCTTTTTTGGATTTTTGTTTGGAGTGATTTTGTTGAAATTCAAAACAATATTGATGTTAATGATGTTAAATTATTTAATGTATTATTGACATTGAGATATATCATGAAGAAAATAATGAAGCATGTGGTAGGCATACAACATAACATGAGACATGAAACAAATGAACCTTAAATAATCCAAAAAGATGTTTTAAAATTAGGGAAAATTTAAATAAAAAAAAAACCCAATGGACTTTAGTGTTTGGAATGATTAAGTTTTTGGACAATTTTTTGGAACAAATAAGTCCTTGAACATTCCAAAACATGTTAAATAACTTCTTGGACAATTTTTTGGAACAAATAAGTCCTTCAACAATTTAAAACATGTTAAATAACTCATTGGACAATTTTTGGAACAAATAAGTAATTGGACAATCCAAAACATGTTAATTAACTCCTTGGACTTTTCTAAAACCTGTTGAATACATTCTTATGACTTGTACAACTAGTTAAAGTGGTAAAATAGTGAAAAAGTCCGAAAAAAATCCAATGAACATTCATATTTTGAACGATTAAGTCCC
>NC_037543.1:17782174-17787640 GCF_001531365.2 Cynara cardunculus var. scolymus
TTTATATTTTTTATATTTAAAATGATATGTTTATCTTGTATTTGATTATGTTTATCTGCAATTAGTTACACGAATTCAGATATGGAGTTTTAATAAGTTGTACTTACSCACAATCTACTTGTAATCTTGAGTTTTAAGTAACATGCATTAATAAAAAGTGGATTTTAAGAATTTTTATCAAATGTTTTATAATATAGTATAGATAATTGGAAAAGGAAAAATATATTTTTTATATTTTAAGCTTTAAAAATATCTGTAATTTTAAAATAAGATAAAAGGATCAGTATTTATGATGTCATCGTCCTTTTTCTTTTAAAAAAATGTATTAAATTATTTTAAAATCGAAATTAGTTAATTTAATATTAAAAATGAAGGTGATACAATTAGGAGATAAGGAGCTGATTGGGCAAATAAGACATCTAAGTTTTGGCACCTCACAAAATTCCAAATCTATTACAACTCATGCTTATTCCAAACATCAACATGTAAGAATGATTCATTTATACATACAATAAAATAAATAGCACCCAAAACTTAAATTATTCATTTTACTAAATATAAGCCATTAATTTAAGCCATCTTTAGGAATTAAGACAGATCAAACAGTAACTTAGAAATGGGAAGGCTTCTTTATATTGTAGAATACCAGCATGCTTGCATAGGAACAATCCAAACTACTCTAAAAAGAGATGTGAAACAGGAGATCCTACGGTAGAACTTCCCTGATGGTTCACCAAGAAGTCCTACCGTAGGATCTTCTGCTTCATATCTCTAGATTGTCAACAGGTTATTAACCGATATATAAGAATAAAAAGGATTTTAGCAAGAAAACAAAATTATGATGTAGATGAATTTGTTTGAAAGTTTGTTTGGCTTAATGAGAAACATTGAATCCGATATATTGTAAAGCCAACTTGTTATATGAATTAATACACGTGTTTAGTTATCTTTATATGAAGATAAAGATCGCGCTACAAAAATTATTATAAATTAAATTTAAATAATAATAATAATAATAATAATAATAATAATTAATTAATTAATTTGTTTTTGCAAAGTGAAAAAACAAAGAAAGAAGAAAACAAAAGATGAGAAACACCAACATTACGTGATTCTGGAAATCGAAAAGAGACGAGAAAAGAGACAAAAGGAAGGGAATTGAGATTACGAACCATTGATTCTCTAATTATTATATATTTTAATTTAAATAAATATTGTTAAAATAAAGGTGATTTGTTGTCTTTACGTGATTGAATGGCTCTAAATTACCAACGTTCGTCACTCTAATTTCTTACAAATAATGCGATTAAATAATTTAACTCAGTTTTATTTTTAAATCAAATATTTTGTCTCTTTTCTACTCTTTTTTTTTTTCAAGGGGGGTGTTTGAGATTGTTTATTTAAAACAACTTATGTTTTTTTATAAAAGTGCTACCGGAGTTAAATATAACATGATTAAAATTGTAACTTGGTAATAAACAGTTTTTCATAAGTCATGAATGATTAACTTATCAAAAACAGCTTATTACCGGTTTGACACCGGTATAAGCAGTTTTTTTTTTCTTATCCAAACACCAGAAAACAGCTTATTATCGGTACCAGACTGAAATAAATTAAAAAACAGCTTTCATAAGCAATCTCAAACACCCCCTTATTGATGATAAATTTGAGTTATTAAGCCTTTATATCAAATATGTTCAAGGTTGATGGCATTTAAAACTATGCTTATTTTCTTACTACCAAAATCCCTTTCAAGAACTTTCTTCCAATCCCAACCTGCAAAAGTCATCCTAATTTAAATTATTCGACATTTTCATAAGAAACCTCAAAGAGATCGAGTATTACATATAAGTATTAGTTTAAATATGGCACATAAAGTGATAAAACGTACTTCGGGTTTTGCATCAAGTAGCAACTAGGAGAATCGTTTTGATTGTTGTTGGATAATGGTTTGATTTGAGCCTGATAGGAACTCGATTAACTGAGATTTCCACTTATAAATCAAGTATAGATTTTTTGACATTATTTTGTTGTTTTATATCCAGGTTGAATGGTGGGTATGTTTGTTTCTTACAATATTGTTTGGAAAGTGAACGGTCATTATTGGATTTTTAAGGATGTTGAGGGTTCGTTGAACTCGATAACGAAAGATGTAAGGTTCTTGCAGCTAACTGATTTTTTGTTTAAGAGTTCGTAATTGATAAGATAAAGTATGATGCAAACCGGAGGTTCCACACGAAGTTGCCAAACAACCATTAGGCGTCTGAATATAAAAAAAATACTCATGCCCGAGTATTTATGGTTGAAACAATGAAAAAATGGCTTCTCTATGTGTCTCTCCCATTAAGAAAAATGCACATGTTTATCTTTAAAGACATGTATGATCACTTGTTCTTCCATTATGGTCTAAGACAAGACATTGACTATCCTCTGTTTTGTTTTAGGATGATCGATACATACCATTTGTTCTTTAAGAAAATAAGCCTCACTGATTGGAGATAAGTATTTGGAACTTCTCTTTTCCATTTGTGTTATTCAATAGAGCTTGTTGTAGTCTCGATTCCAATTCGATAGATGTAAACTATATCAATGTGAGGTTGCAAAACGGGTTGAAACTCGGTGTTTTGTTGGAGCCGAAGCTTTGATTGGAAACCAAAGATTGTGAATATTTTTCACAATAACATCATAAACACACGCCTAACGTGAATCGAATCGAAACATCTTACCTTTAAATACTCAGACGTGGAAACTTCGACGATTTTAACAGACAAATTCTTGGGCACGAACCAAAACCATGAATCGTTGAGTATCGCTTGGTATTGCAATAAGAAATCAAATCATTTAAGTCCTCGCCTCAAAATCCTGCGAGATCCAGGCTGGATGTCGTCGTGTTGATATGCATTGATTATTTATGCATAAAGCATTCATTTCTTTGCTTATTAGGTAGTTTATTTTTCTTTTATCCCAACATTGAGTCTTTTTTATTACTTTATTTTCCATTTATTTATATGTGGAGCTAAATTGAGTGATTAACTTGTCTTTGCACCATTTGAGTAGAAGTGATCTTAACTTGAAAGTATAATGTTCTGTGCTGCAGCATTCCAGCAATATTGAACTGTTATAAAACGGTTTTTGGGAAAGAGCTTAAGAATTCAGCTGCCGATTAAAAAGTACGACAATTTTTTGTTAATCCGTTGGATAAGGACCATTACAGCTGGGAGGAAGGAGCTTGGAGGTTGCTTTTGCTTGTGATGTGATACTCCATTTTATGCTTTTGTCTTCCTTTTAGGAATATGTTGGTTTTCAAGGATTTTGTCTTGTTGTTTAGACCTTTTGTATAAATAGGGCCCTTGGGTTCTCTTTTGAATCATACCAAAAACCAGCTCCAAAACTGATTTCTCTCTCTAGATATTGAAGCAATTTAGTTTCGTAATTACTTTGAATTTGTTCTTTACTTCCCGTTATTTATATTCTGTCATTTACTTTCCGCTCTTTACATTAAGTCATTTACTTTCCGTAATTTATATTTATGTCTTTACTTTCCGTTATTTATTTTCCTTGTCATTTATTTTCCGTTATGAGTAGCTAATTTCGTTAGCTTGGGTGTGAGACAAAAGGTGAAATGTTAAACCGAAAGAAAGTGGACGTTGTTTCGCAATAACAATGTTCTACTATTTCATTCATGTTTTTATAAAAACCAATGACACTTCTTGACGAGTTGATCACTTTGAAAGTGTTAAAGTGACATGGTCTTAGAGATAAGCCATTGAATGCACGTCAACTTGAATGATATGAGAGGTAGACTTGAGAAAGTTACCGACAATGAGACTTGTCATTTATATCTTTCAAACAAATTAATTCTCGACAGGTTGGTTGCTTTTTAAAAGTGTTAAAGTACGGTAGATTTATAGATGAACTATCTAGAACACATGCCAACTTGAATGATATGGGAATCGACTCGAGAGAGTGATTTTTAACAAAGAGATTTATTTATCCATATATTTTGAATACACCATTTTGTCACTATCCCTGGTCCAGATACCAATAGAGATATGAGTTGAAAGCTATAATATAGTGCAATGGTGAAGTCCGAGAGGAATACCTTCAAAATAGATGGTGGAACTAGTTATGGATTACTGCATGCTGTAGCATTCCTACAACATTGTCTGCTGGAATTTGTATTTACATTTCACCACAAGTCTTACACCCATGCTACCCTTTTATATTCTATTATTTTATCATTGTTAACTCAAAGCCAATCAGAGTCTTCAAATTCGTCATCTGAAGTTAGTCTTTCAACTCGATATCTTACAACTTAAGATATCTATCCCTGTGGAATACGATACTTGGTTCTTACCATTTTATTACTTGAAGGCGATAGTGTTGACATGTGTATACTTGCATGTGTTACCACTTAGTGTTGTAGAGATACAATATCTAGATCCCATCACGTATAAGACGGTCGAGGACGGTGGTGCGAAGTAGCAGAGAGAGGGTGAGATGTTGTGAGAGAGATCGTGAGAAATCTGGAGATCGAGAGCATGAGATGTTGTGAAAGCGAGAGCGGCTATGAGATCTGGAGAGCGAGAGAGATGAGTTTAAGAGGTATTAAGTGATAAAATTACCACTTAAAATTCCAGAGGAAACACAAGTAATTAAGCTCTTATTTGAACAAAAAAACAAACACTCTTGATACAGAAAACGTCTGACCAAATCAGACTTCAGAGGTATTAAGAGCTTAATATCAATAAACAAACCGGCCCATAGATTAATATTGGGAAAAGATATAAAAATAAAAGAAATAGGGGAATTGAGTTTTAATGCTTAATTTAATTCACTTTTATCATTATTTTCATCTTCTCTTCTTTATCCTCTTTCAAGCTCTTGAGCCTGTTCTGTTTTTCTAAAATCAATGTTACCAACAAAACCTAACAAAAAAGATGAAGACAAACAACGTCTAGACGATGAAGCATCCATCTCTAACCAAGTGATAACAAAACGTCGAAAAGGCCTAAGACCTTAGAAAACAGTCTGAACAATCAAATCAACGTTGACTAAAGATGCATATCGTATAGGACATTTTTACATCCTTTTATTTAATTTATAAATAGAGATATAGTATTTAATTATCCGGGTTATTTGGACAAAAATCTTGGTTTTAATTTGCTTGTTTCTTCTAATGATGCTTGATACGTGCTCAATTGGATATCGACAAAAGTTCGTTATGGTCGACATTAACTTGGGCATTGTTTAGCAAACATAAGTTAGTTTATGAACTAGCTTATAAACTAACTTATTTTTTTGGATACGTTTTTCAATGGACATAAACTAACTTATAAGATAGTTTGTTGAAACTCTAGTTAGAATAGTTTATGAGGAATTTTTTGTAATTTTTTAGTTATAACCTTAATTAATATTAATTATTATTATTTATTATTATAATTATAAATAAAATTGAATATTAAT
>NC_037543.1:17788100-17790650 GCF_001531365.2 Cynara cardunculus var. scolymus
TGACTGGGCTAGGTTGCTAATTATAGTTTTTTTTTAATTTTTCGTTACTATGTTTTTTGTATTACTATATTATATTATCAAATATTTATTTTTATCATATAATAAAATATATTAATTGACTAATTTTTCAAGATGTTCTCTTTAGTTATTTTACATATTTATCCGTTAGTTTTTGACAAACATGATTTGTTTATCAGCCAACTTATGTTATCAGCTAGTTTGTCAAATATAGCCTTGATATAGTGCTCAATGTGTAAAACAACTATCGGAGAGTTAACATGTAACCATCCGAGAGTTGGGCATTTCAAGAAAAAGACGACATATTTTGGGGAACAAGTAGTCAATATGACAGTGTTGTTGAAAATATCGAGGTCATAGATGGATCTAGAAAATTTTCTGAGTGATTGGACCTAATTAATAGCAGAATATAAAAAAACAAATCAATTACTTAAAATAATAGAAATTAATTATAAAAAAGTGGTTTCATTAAAATGATTAATTGGAATCAATTAATTATATCTTTATTTATAATATCATTAACAAGCGTTTTTTCTCTGACATAAAACAATCGAAACATTAGAAAATTTCATGCCAAATTAATTATCAAAACTATAAAATAAAATATTAACATCAGATATATCTTTTTAGTCCAAATATAAATAAATAAACCCTAAATATAAATACTAACAAAAATATAACCAAATTAACCTCAATTTTCTATGTCAACATAAATATAAACAAACTAACACTAAACAATTAGATTCAAATATGCAATATAAAATAGTTAACCCTAAATATAAACAAATTAATCATAACACAAAAGTATTGGAGAAAATAAAATATGGGTGTATAAAATATCAGTTAAATAACTTTAAAAAAAATACACAAGGTCGAACCAATTTAAGAATTTGAGGGTGCATCGAAGGGGTCGACTTCTTTGGAGGCATGACCTTCATAACACACCCTTCTCAAATGCCCGAGTTTGTTCTCTTCATTTTATTAACAGTAGGTATCCAAGTTAATTTTACACATCTCGGCTGATTATAAATATCTTAGAGAGCAGTCAAGAAATTCCTAATGGTTTTGCAGGACTTGAATCAATGATCAATGAAGATATACTCCAAAGATCGGTGTCTTATTGCTAGCTGAATTAACCTCATATAATTAATGTGTCTTTCTCTTATTGCTCTTGTGTTGAGCTAAAACCTCTTATTTGAAACTGACACAGGTGGGTAGGTAGAGAATACCTAGGGGCGGGAGACAACTCTGTAAAAGGAACTCGGCAAAGGAGTTAGTCGATATTTATTCCCCAGATATCGTCATTGCTTCTTCTCCAGACATGGTCGCTACGAACCCTTTGTGATGAATCTAATATCTATCCATATTCAAAATTTCTTATGTTAAAGAAAATGCAAATAAATTATATTAAAATAAATATTCAATACAAATTTTAGAATTTTTTATATCAAAAGCACATCCTACATTGATTCATGTTAGTTATGAAGTTAACCATAGCCATGCATCTAAAACTCTTTTTTTTTTTATTTTTTTTTATAAATAACTATATTTTATTAAATTTTACAAAATTTCCATAATTAATATAAAATATGTTGGCTGAAATATATTTTATCAAATAAAAAAATCAAAATTTTGCAATATAAAAGAAAATAAAAAAGAGGGGAAATGAGTTACAATTTTGGAGCATATCATGCATGTAACACGATTTTTAAAATTGTTTCGGTTCGTGTAGCGGCCAACATTGTCAATATAATCATGAGTTGGGAGCATGAGCCCCTGCCCCTGCCCCCACCCTCGAAAAAACCCGTCAACAAAAATCCAATACAATTTTATACGGATTTTTCAAATTCAATCATATTTACTTTTTCGTCAGAAACCAACCAATCATATTATTTTAGATTTTTAGAGAGTAAATTACAAATTTGGTTCTCGTGGTTTACATTTTTGTACCCCCTGAGTCCCTATCATTAACGAAATAAAAAAAATTGTTAACTCGGTTAATTTAAATGATATTTTAGTCTTTTTTGTTTTTTTAATTAATATTTGATAATTATTTGAGATTTTCAGATTTTAATTCACTTGGTCCCTTTTTAATTTTTTCATATTTAAAGAAAAATAAAGCCAAAAATCAAAATGTTAAAACAAAACCTAAATCTAAAATTAAAAAATCATCGTCCCTCTCAAGCACAACCACCATGGAAGTTCTGCAATTGCTTGAGTTGCACCGTATTATTTAATCTTATAATTTTTTTTTTCATTAAATTGTTTCATATAATTTTTTTTAAATTAAGTTATTTCATATATGGTTATAAAATTGTTTTATATAATACTTAATGAAATTTTAATGAAACTGTTTCATTTATTTTTCTAAAATTAAACTAATGATGACTGTGAGAACTAATTAGTTTGTGGTAACTGTGAGAACCAATATTAACCACAAATCAATAGATAAATTAGGAAATTTATAATTTTGGCAATTTTGAATTAAAATATTAATGCAAGGATATTTTTGGTATTTTAAAACTTTCCTCC
>NC_037543.1:17791600-17819559 GCF_001531365.2 Cynara cardunculus var. scolymus
TGATATTAATATTTTATTTTAGGAATGTAAATCAATATTAATTTATTTTATTTGAAATGGTTGCATTTAAAAAATTAAAATTTAATTTTAAATTAGGAATTGACTAACATACCCTTTTAATTTGATTTTAATTGTATAATTAATATGTTAAAATGATTGGTTGAGATTGGTTCTCACAGTTATCACAAACAACTCAATTCTCCCTTGAATAGGCCCCTATATATATATATATATATATATATATATAAAATCCAAATCACTAATAATATACTGCTACTTAACACAGATCTAATGATAAAAAATTTAATAATATAATATATTACTTAATAGAATTTCAATTTAATTTATTTTATATATATAATAAGTTTTAGATTTTATAATCAAATACGAATTTTAGTGAATATTTACATTGAATAATGATCTTAAATAATCATCATATAATCTATACTATATTATAAAGCATTTGACAAAAATTCTTAAAAACCACTTTTTATGTATAAGGTACTGTTTATTAATGCATATTACTTAAAACTCACAAGTAGATTGTGCATAAGTGCAACTTATTAAAGCTTCATATCTGAATTCGTGTAACTAACTACGGATAAACATAATCAAATACATGATAAGCATCTCATTTTAAATATAAAAAATCTATAATATAATTATGATAATCATTGAGTTCTAACAGAATACTTAATTATTAATTTTATAAAATGTTATATTATTAAAACAAAAATAAATTATTTCGTTATTAAACTTAAATTAAATTATAATAAAAAAAATAAATTAAAGAAATTACATAAAAAATGAGCACTTCTAAATAGTTGATTTGATATTAACATTGATATATTTTTTTCAAATTTGTATGATATCTTCAAATTTATATTTTATTCAAAAATAAAATCATTATTGCTTTCTTAAAAACACATAAAATCGTATTATAACAACGACAGAGACAAATAATAAAATAGAACATTAAAATCTAGATGTGTCTCGTTGCATTGCACGAGTACTCTTCTGTCTCGTTGCATTGCACGAGTACTCTTCTAGTATAAATAAATAAACTTATATTTAATTAAGAATTTTCCAAAAAAGTAATAACTAAATTAAATATTATATTAAAATAAGAATCAAATTTTGATAATTTATAAATAAAATAAATATTATTTTAACTTTTACGGTAATTTATGAAATATTTTAAAAACTATAATACTATGTTTTTATAGGATTAAGTATAACAAATAATAATAAATTAAAAATAATTAATAACTTTAAAATCAATATTAACTAATAATTAAAATAAAATAATTAATAATAAATAAATAACAATATATAATTGAAAGAAAAATAAGAAAAAAACTCTTATAGCTTAATGAGACACTGTCACAGATAATATTTTAATAAAATAAATTATAAGCTACTTTTTATTCATAGATTTAAAAATTATTTTAAAAAATAAACTTATTTATATCTATTAAATATATTAGAATAATACCCGTACGATACAACGAAATACATTTTTCTTTTAATGTTTCGTTTTATTTTTTGTCTTTATTAATATAATATGATTTATATGATTTTGAAAAAAATAATGTTTTACTTTTGAATATATATGTTTAAACCTGGTTATATTCATATTCGTCGGTAGTGGCATAGCGGGGTAAAAGAAAAAGGGGGTTAAATTTACATTTAATATTTAATATTGATTTAATAATAAAATAATGATTAAAACGTATAGGGGCTGAAACCCTAGGAAATAGTAGCCATCAGAAGGATAGAATTGTGTGTGGAATGTTATCTTCAAACCGATTAAAATACTTTAAAATTTGAGAGGCAGACAAAACCATTTGTTGACAATAAAACAAACTATTTGGATTGTCGTTTCTGAATATTAAAATGGGTTCCACAGAAAGTCATGTGGCAAGTTTCCAAGAAAATAAAGTTACGGGGCTGAATTTGGAAAGCTGTAATAGTTTCCCATGACAGATGGTGGCAGAATCTTATTGGTTCGCAAAGTGCCGCTCCAAGTACATCTCTCATGACTCATCTATTATTTTAAAGCTAATGCAATTTACACTCACTTTTATATCTTGGAATAAACTTAATTCTAACATAAAAATAAAAATTAAAAAGGCTTTTGGTCTAATGGTATTGTAGTATTTGGTTTTTTAGAAGGTTAGAAGTTCAAACTTCATCATAGGTGAGGAGGAGGGTTGTAAGTTTATTTGTTGCATTTGCCGTATATAAATATTATATACTTCAAAAAAAAAAACATAAAAATAAAAGAAACTTTCATTTGAAATACGATCAATCATTCAAGAGAATATACGAGTTCAACATGTTTAGGTATTACATATAACTTTCTAATAAGGCGTCTTACAAGCTTCATTGCTCGTTGTTGTCGAGTCTTTTGGTAACCTATACATATTAAAGAGAAATACAAATAATTTTAGAGAAGCCACTGAAACTTTCAACGAGTTATCAGGTTGGTCGGGTTACCTTGGGCGTAACTTAATTTCAACCCAATAAATTCGGTTTGCCTTAATTTTGTATCGATCATATGACGGTTTGCCTCAGGTAAATTCTTTTTTTTGTCGGGGGGGGGGTTCGGTTTTTTGAGCACCCCTTGTCGTCTACCGATATACTAAAGAGTTAAAACATGGACGAACCTATGGTGACGCATATGGTGGCACGTGCCACCGTATTATTCCTCCCGTCGAACGGTAAAAAAATTTAGGTTCATGAAAAGTGCAACCGTATTAATTTGTTATATGTCACCGTATGTATCTTAAAACTACAATGAGAACAAGTTTTATTTGGTAAAGTTGATTTGCAAGACTTTTATTCCACTCCAGACTCAAATTCGAATCTTGCTAGTGTCATTTTCTTAATCAAATGGGGCTACCGTTTGAAAAAAAATTATGTATATTTGTTTCCTATAGTCAAACACTGTCACTATTTGCAATTTTTTCCCCATAGTTTTTTTGTTATGATCAAATAGTGCCACCATTTGAAAAAAAATTCTAGGATTCCTGAATTAAAATATCTTAATATAATAATAACCTATGTATTAAAGAGTTAAAATATCCTGATATAATAATAAAAGTCTTTAATTGATGTGTTAAAATACTTCTTGGTCGATAAAAAATAGCTTCAATTGATGAACCTTATTTTAAATCAAATAAAATTTAATTTTGATACATGTATTGTTTCAATTTAGTAATATAAAAGTAATAAAACTAAATATAAATTAACAAAATGTTGGAATAATGAAATAAAAAAGTATAAATTATAATTAATATACATAAAAAAATATTATACTTTAATAAAATTATATGAATATAAGTTTTAACTGGAGTAAACTACGATTTTCATGCTTATAGTTTGTGAAAAATTGTAACTTTTGTCCTTGTGATTTTGATATTGTGAAATTCGTTCTTATGCTTTAACATCTGATATATGATTATCGATCCATTTAACTTTAATATTTTCTAATGAATTTTTCACCACTGTATATCGTACAGTGTGGTGTCGAACACTAATCAACTGTAGTTATAAATTGAGAAAACAACCAAATAAACAAAATAAAAAGAAGTAATCACGGTGGCTTAATATTGAAGTCGGTTTATTAATTAAGTAGTAACCTTACGAACTTAACTATATGACTAGACAAATGAATACTTCAAACAATTAAATTCATTAAACCATATACAAATAATACTTAAATTTGACCAAACGTTGTTAGTAAATTAGTTACAAGACTATTTTTGGTGATTATAAATTAGTTTATTGAAAAAATCTTGTTTGATAAGACATAAATTAGCTTATAAAAATATGTTTGGCAAACTAGCTAGCTGATAGCTGATAAACTAGTTGTTAATTGATAGCTTAAAAGCTAGTTAATCAACTAATTATGTTTAACAAAAACTAGTTGATAATCAACTAATTATGAAATAATAATTAATAATTTAATATCGTTTATTATTTAACTATTAATATTATTTAACAATTAATAATTAATGATAATCAATAGTATAACTGAAATAAATTGGCAAAAAGCTTATGTATGTTATTGAAACGCTATTTCAAGTAACGTTTCAATAAGTTAGCTTATTAGCTAGTTTATGGTCATCCAGGCAGGACTTTTCTAAAAAGCTTAAAAGATAAACTAATTTATGATTATCAAATATGGCTTAAAAGAATACTCTGATATGTATTGAGCCAGATAAGACCACCATCTACTTATACCACTTAGGTGGCGTTTGTTTTTTAAGAGGTGCTGAAGTCTGAAGTCTGAATTCACTTCTGAATTTTAAGAGGTGGTGCTGAAGTCTGAAATTTGAATCAGTCAGACTGTTTGTTTTTACGTCTGAAATCTGAAATCTGAATCAGTATACTTGACAAATATAAACGTGATATGTAATTGTGTAATCATAAACCATTACCCAATCAGTTATACAGTTGATCAATCATAGGTAATAACAATCTTTAGCTCATCATCTCTAAGCCCAAAAGCAGCCCAAGGCTGCTGTAAGCCCAGACCAGCAGCAATGAGAAGGAGCAAAAACCAGCCCAAGTTGCTGCCCAGTCCTGAAATCGGCAGCGAGAGAGAGAGAGAGAGAGAGAGAGAGAGACGTGTGCAGCGAGAGTTCGGGAGAAGGAGCAGCAGATCGGGAGATCGTGGGTGAGTTCGAGGAAGATCGTGGGCAAAGATGGGAGCAATTAAAGAGGACAGCAGCAAGCTGTCGAAGAGGGAGAGGCTGGTCGCGTGGAAGGAGAAAAGGAGAGGGCGGTCGCGAGAGGAATCAAGCAGCCGGCTGTCGTTTGAGAGAAAAACCGAGGACGAGGGCTGTCGATAGAAAAAGGGGCTGTCATCAAGCAGCAGGAAGAAATCGAGAGGAAGAAATCGAGCAGCCGAGAGGAAGAAATCGAAAGTGGACAGCAAAAGGATAGAGGCGAGAGGGAACATCGAAAGTGGACAGCAAAAGGGGCTGTCATCAAGCAGCCGAGAGGAAGAAATCGAGCAGCCGAGAGGAAGAAATCGAGCAGCAGGGGGCTGTCGATTGGAAGCAGCAGAAGAGGGAAGGAAGCAGCAGCCGAGAAGAAGGGGAATCAAATTAAGAGGTTTTCAGAGTTAAATTTACATCTAACCGATTCAGACAAAATGAGACATTTTCAGCACTTAATTTATAAAAAAAAACAAACGCACTTAATTCCTCTAGGTCTGAATCGGTCAGACTTAAGAGGCAATTAAGTGATTTTTTAGAAAAACAAACAGGGCCTTAGAGAAACAATGTAGAGTACAACTATTTATATATTTACATGAGTATTCTAGAACTATCAACTGAAAGACTGTACAAGAGGCTTCTATCTCCTTCTATGGACAGTCTTCTAGAAAGCTTCCAGAAGAGCCTTGGTCCTTAATTAGTGGGGAACGTTTCAGATTCTAGTTAACCTTCGGAAAATGCATCCCATACTTGACGAATCGTCACACTAAGCCATCTTTTCGAAAAGCTACTTCAAGTAACGTTTAAATAAGCTTCAATGACTTTTTCACTTCTTTTTCGAGTTATATCTTAACTAATTCCGTGACTTCTGAGAAGATCTCTAAAAGATCTAAACCCTATTCTAATTCTAACACTTTTGATAAAACCGAAGCAAATAAATTCACATACAATTAATAGAACCCCAAAAATATTCCTATAAAATTCAAATGAAAAATGGCAAAAATAACAGGCACAACTTTTCTCGTAACAACAACTTGTCCTATCATATGAAACATTTTTACTTCATTAAAAGTCACATAATGATCGTACATATTAACTTTTTCCTCGTTTTTTGCATTTTCATGTCTTCTACCGCTTCAAAAATTGTCGAATATGTTGTTATTGACAAAACATGAGGGTTGAAAAATAACCCATATAGATCTAACGGTGAAGCTGCTACCAACCATAATAATTGTAATAATATAGTTTCGACATGATATAACTCATGTTCTTGGACATGCTTGACGGGTAATTACCTCCCCTTGAAATACTTTCGAGATCAATAATCAACGATAAAACTACGTAGCTTTTTAACCTCTAATTAAATCATAAATCAGAATCGATGGATGACGTATTAAATAGTAGCAAAAGCCCACCAATGACATGTCACATGGGAGGTAGGGGGAAGACATGTGGGGAATCCATGACAAGATCCAAAGTTGTGTCGTTTTATCCTTATGTTAGTGAAAAAGAAACAGATAATTTTTTTTTTTTTTTCAAAACTCTATTATTTTTTATTTTTATTGTAATTTTTTTAAATGGTTTATATTTTCTTTTGATCGAGAAAGAAACAACAAAACCATGCCACGTGATACGGTCCTTTTGGAAACTAGTTCCGGGTAAGAAGGCAAAGATTTCCCCTTTGTCTTCATGTGTGGTCTGCCACTTCAATCCCGATCCGACTTTTCTATCGGATTTGATAAACTTATCATCTATTAAGCAATATATACGTATAAAGATTGAAACAAAAGCTTTTCAATTTCGATAGATAGTCGTCTTGATTAAGATTTATGTATGATCAATAGTTGATTTGATCAACTCAGTTTAGTTAAAAGACGAAATGAAGCCTTCATTAGTGAATAGAAGATCACACATCCAATTCTACACCAAATCAAACTAACGTAGTAAATCATATTCAGAATAAGTGTATGGGTGAGATGTACACAGAGACGGATGGACAATTTGTTAGAAATTCGGGTTTTCGATTACTTGGATTCCACTGAAAGTCGTGTTACACTTTCAGATTGAAGTATTTTGATGGTACAATCGATATTTCAATCAGATAAAATCAACGGTTTTTTAAACAACGAATCGATTGTTATGAATCTGTGTACTTCAAAATCAAAATGACCAAATTGAATATGAAAACTGTCAAAAAATAGCAGTTTTTTAACCCTAATTTCGACCAATTCGAAATTTTGACCCCAGCCAGGGCTCTGCCCCTTGGACCCCGCCACCGGGGCCACTGCCCCCGGACCCCCGTCGTTTAGGGGCTTCGCCCCTAAATCAAAATAAACTCAAACAAGTATGCACTACGTACCTTCCTTACTTGTAAGATATTTATCATTATTATAATTGATCAACAAATTAATTCCATTACACTTAAATGATATTAGTGATACAGATCACCAACACAAGTAGCCATAGGGGCATTTGGGGGCATATCCCCTATGATTTTATAAATGCTTAGTACGCATAGTTTAATCCAACAATATAGTTTAATAAAAAATTCATTTTGAGCCTCCACTTGAAGAGGATGGACTCCTTGTTGGACCAAAAAAAGTAATAGATTAGCTAAAATAGAAAAAAATGAATTGTGGTAGGTAAATTATGTTTTGTGTAAAAATGTTGCAGTAAGTTAATATGATGTTTTAGGTGTACTAACAAGTTTTTTAAGACATTTTTGTAGGAGATGTTTGACATTTTCATATCTAATATTTAATGTTTTCTTTTAGAGTTTCAATATGTATTACTTAAATGTTATAACTTTGGATGATGTATTTTTGTGTACTTGAAAATATATAAGAGATTACGTTCAAGCGCTGTGGTTAAAAAGCTTGTGTCTCGCCATTGGATGTATACAGAACTGATATCTAACTCAAATAATATATAGCGGCCGTTTCCATAAAGACTTTCGTTTTGTGCAAAAATGAGAATAAACATGTAGAATGAACAAACACTAGCACATGGTGAACATAGAACAAGGAAAAACAGTAAGAAAAAGTAATGAATAACTACACTGAAAACATACAAAAGATAAGTAAGGAAAAAAAAGCATACAAAGCAAGTAAGACGAAAACATGTTCTTAGCCTAAACTGTGAGTCCTCTACCCACCAACCTCTCCAACTCCGTTGTGCTCAACCACGCTAATTACAGGTCTCATATCCAATTTACTACCACAATCATCCTTTTCCAAACACGAGTATCAAAATCATGTCCTCAAAAAAGTCTAAGACTATCATATTCGTCCTCGATTACTCATCCCACGTTCTTCATGGCCTTCCTCTCCGCCTGACCCCTCGACCATCACTCTTTCTACTCTCCTCTCTAATGCCATCATTGATTGGCAACAAATGTGTCCAAATCATCGCAGTCTCCCTCTCTCAAATTATTCTTTACAGCGACAACTCTCAATTTTTACCCGAAAAAATTCATTCTGAATTATGTCTAACTGGTTCGACCACATGTTCACCTAAGCATCTTCGTTCTACAACTCTTAACTTTTTCTCAACGATCTTTCTTGTCTTCCAATATTTCAGCCCATCGAACATAGTTGGTCTTAACAACTATATTAAAACCTAAATGTTGTAAGCGAAAGAAGCATGTCTTGTACCTCTTGTCATAACAAAAAAAAGGGGCAATCACGTTCACGTGCCTGTTCACAAATCAAGCAAACAAGGACATTCCTCTTAAGACTGGTAATTGTTGCATACCATTTTCGGTTCTCAATTATCAAACTAGTCACAACCACCTAAAAAAATACCTCTAAACAGTAAATTAAATCTTCAGTTTCTAAATACTTTTATATGCTCAAGGTCCGTTATAACACCGCTAAGAAGATGAATTAATAGGTTAAGTTTCCGACAAATTACCTACGAATTACAAGCAGAGATATTTATTTATTTACTTAAAAAAATAATTTTAATTAATTAAAATTACTGACGGATTCTAGTTAATTATTTTTTAATTAGAATCTTCCGATGGTCCGCAAGTAATTTTAATTAAATAAAATTATTCTTTTTTTATAATTTCTTGAATAAAAAAACATCTTTTTTGTATTATAGTCGAGATAGCCGCCACCACCACCATCCGTCAGTAAAACCCAAGTAAATATCTTTTTTTTTAATATAAATTTCTTGAAAACACATTTTTTTGGTATTACTAGGTGCTTGGATGTGTTTGAAGCCTTGAGATGACTTGTAGAAAAAGAAGCTTTCTAGGTTTGTGGATTACCGGATGGTGATGGCCGTCGATAATACCAAAACATATTTTTATTTTTATTAAATTTCTAGGGAAAAAAAACAGTTTTTTTTTGTATTACCGGTGGATTAGCGGCGTCCACCCCCATCCGCCGATAATTCCCTAGTAATACCAAAAAATGTTTTTATTTTTATTTTATTAGAAGTAAAGCTTACCGGTAGAACAACAACAGAAGGGTTGGCCGCCAATAATATGTCGGTAATCTATTTCTTAAATATTTTTTTATTTTTTTAAATCTTTTTTTGTGGTGGATTTGTGACGGAGCTGTGGCGGAGTTTTTAGAAAAATGTATTTTCTGGTAATTTTTTTCTTTTTTTTCTATCCGTAAATACTTATTCTTATTTTTTTGGGTTTAGGTTTGATATATATGTAAAATAATTGCATATTGTAGTGACTCCAGGCAATCTGCAAAACAAATAGTCGCCCTAGAATTAGTCGGCTCGCATAGCGGGTTGGATATCTAGGTTAATAAAAAAAAGCATATATATCACATACTACGTATAGTTAGATCATTATTCTCTTATCGAGTCCAACACAGATTTCATACACACATGGAGTACATACATGCATACAAACACGTAATATATTGTCATTGTTCTTATTGGCTTTTAATAAGTCATAAAAAAGTCTATTGGTCTTTAATGGATCTTAGTTAAGTCTATCACACACCACGTACATACACGCAACATATGTCTTCACACAAACACGCGATAAGTCACCGAGGATCATAAAATTACTTATTGATATTTAATGGATCTTAGTTGACTTTTGACAATCTGTTGGATTTATTCGATCTTATTGGGCTTTAATGGATATTAGTTGGCTTTACCGAATTTTACTTGGGATTTGATGGATCTTAGTTGGCCTTTAATAGATCTATTGAGATTTAAAGGTTCTTATTGGGATTTAAAGAGTTTTATTAGCTTTATTGGATCTATTCGTCTTATTCCGTCCTATAGGGTTTTAATGAATCTTAGTTGAATTTAATGAATCTTATTTAACATTAATGGATATTATTTAAGCTTTATTCGGTCTTATTGGTCTTTAATGGAGCTATTGAACTTTATTGAGTCTTATTGGTTTTTACTGGATCTATTGAGCTTTAAAGGGTTTTATTGGGTTTTAAAGGGTATTATTTGGCTTTAATAGATCTTATTGGGATTTAATGGATCTTATTTGGTTTCAATGGATCTATTGGGATTTATTTCATTTTTATTGGGTTTTAATGGATCATAGTAGGCTTTATTCGGTTTTATTGGGCTTTAACGGATCTATTGAGATTCATTTGCTCTTATTAGGTTTTAATGGTTCTATTGTGCTTTATTTAGGGGCTGTTTACTTGTGGCTTAATTAGGCTTATTGGTCTATCTGGCTTATTCGCACAACTCATTAGTCTTATTTAGCTTTAATGGATCTAATAGGCTTTGTACAGTCTTACTGGCTTTAGTGGATCTTTGGGATTTATTTGGTCTTATTGGACTTTAATGGATCTTAGTTGGGCTTTAGCAGGTTAGAGACATGGAAAGTGTTATGAATTGCACTGAGTTCTTTTAGGAACTCCAACTGATATGCTACCGAACTGACTTATTTACAAATTCTGAATGGTCCAACGTACCTTGGACCAAGCTTACATCTTTTCAAGAATCGAACAACACCCTTCCATGGAGAAATCTTTAACATTAAGAAATCTCCTACCAGAAATTCAATCGGTTTACGGCGTTTCTGGGTGTAACTTTTCTGTCGGTCCTGAGCTATTTTAATTCATTCCTGAATCTGATCTATCTTTTTCAAAAAAGTTATTTGAACGATCTCTAAATCAACCAACTGCATCTCCCCCACTTCATTCCAACACAATGGTGTTCTGCACTTTCGGCCATACAGAACTTTATATGGTGCCGCTTGAATGCTAGAATGGTAACTGTTGTTATAAGCAAATTCGATCAGAGACAAATGATTTTCCCAAGATCCCCCGATGTCAATAATACAAACTCTCAGCATATCTTCAAGGGTCTGAATCGTTCTTTCACTATGTCCATCTGATTGAGGGTGATATGACGTACTCAATTTGATATGAGATTCCATAGCTCTTTGGAAGTTTTCCCAAAACTTAGAGGTAAATATGTTGTCGCGATCTGAGATGATTGATAACAGAACACCATGACGAGTCACAATTTCTTCAATCTAAATCTTTGCCAACCTTTTTAAAGGATAACTTTCCTTAATTGGTAGAAAGTGTGCAGATTTAGTTAAACGATCTACAATAATCCATATGACATCATACCCTTTTGGAGTTCGCGGTAACTTCATGACGAAATCCATTGGGATATGATCCCACTTCCACACAAGAATTTCCAGAGATTGCAAATTCCCATATGGTCTTTGATGCTCAAGTTTTACTTGTAGACATGTCAAACACTGTTCTACATATCTTGCAATATCCTTCTTAAATCCTGGCCACCAAGATTTTAAATCTTTGTACATCTTATTGGTACCTGGATGAATCAAGTATCGTGATCTATGACTCTCGTCTAAAATCAACTCACGGTTGTTCTGGAACGTGGTATCCAAATTCTACCTTGGAAACATAGAATCCCCTTGTCATTCTTTTTCAGGATTGAAATTATTCCACCAACTCTTTCATCCTTGAAATTTTCTTCTTTGATAACTTCACCTTGATATCTTAGAATTTCATTATGAATGTCGGGGGTTAGGTTTCTTCTCAACGCAATGGCTTTAATTTGTAACGCCCCCAGAACCCCGTAGCAATGATATTGTCCGCTTTGACTAACCTGCCCGCTCAACCACAAAGCAGTAGCCGCACGGTTTTGTTTTTGGCAGCCGCACAACGCAAGCCCCAAAACCGGTCATGCTAGGATGAGGTATCCACACCCTTATAAGGAGTGCTTAGTTCTCCTCACCAACCGATGTGGGACGGGATGTTACATAATTGTTCCACTATTTTCCTTTTGACTAAGCGTGTCAGCCACCACGTTTGCCTTTCTAAGATGATAAAGGATTTCATAGTCATAATCATTCACCAATTCAATCCATCGTCTTTGCCGTATATTTAGTTCCTTCTGATTAAACAAATGTTGAAGGCTTTTATGGTCAGTAAGAATCTGAAATTTGGTTCCCAACAAATAATGCCTCAAAATTTTCAATGCAAAAACGACGGTTGCAAGCTCCATGTCATGATTCGAGCACTGTTTCTCGTGATCTTTTAACTGTCTGGAAGCGTAAGCAATAACTTTGGACCAATAATGTATGTGGACCGGATAGACGAGGAGTTCTTGGCACTCAAGAAGGGGAAAAACTCCATAGCGAGCTATTCCAGTCAGTTTATGGAAAAGTTAGACTTGGAGGGTCATTTGGCCCCAAATAAGAGGGAAATGATCAAAGCCTTTCTAAAGGACTTACCGATAGAAATGAAATTTATGGTCTAAAATACCAAGGTTTCTACCCTTTAAAAAGCAATGGAGGAAGCTCAGTTGATGGAAGATGACCTTGCTCAAGGCAAGGAAGAGAAATAGTGGTTGAGGAGAAGAGAAAGTGAGAAAGCCATTCGGGTCTTTCAAGAGGTCGAGATCATTCAACAAAAACCATGACCGAATCTAGGCATGAGGCTAAATGGTGTCCTAAGTGCCGAAGCAAGTATTTTGGTTCTTAAAACTCAAGTCCAACGAGCTGTTATAAGTGCGAAAAGTCCAATAATGTTAGGAAAGATTTCCCGACAAAAAGGCTAATCTGTTTAAAGTGCAAGGAACCGGGTCATTTTAGAAATGATTGTCCGAAGTTGAAGACAGACGGGGAAAGAAAGAAAACCCTCCAAGTGTTTAAGGCCGAGCATTTTAAATGACTGTTGAAGAAGACAAGGCGTCATTAGATGTGGTTTCTGGTACGTTTCTTGTAAGCTTCGTACCTGCTCGTATCATATTTGACTCTAGTGCAAGTTATTCTTTTGAATAATATTATTTTTTCTAAAATGTTTATGTGTTTGTTAATATCTTAAAGAATGCATTGATAGTAGAAGTAGCAAATGGTAGTCAGGTTCTAATCTGATAAGTTCTAAAGGGTTGTGTCCTTGAAATTTGGGGGAAGAAATTCCCGATAAATCTATTACTGATGGTCATTGGTGGATTCAATGTAGTATTTTAGACGAAGTGGTTGGCTGAGAAATAGGCTGAGATTTTATGTTCCAAGTAGTTAATTCGAGTTCCGGTGTTCGACAGCGATGTCGTACTCATCTACGTGGAAAAAAGGAAGCGAGATGTCGTAGTCATTTCGATAGAGAAAGCATGTAACTTCATGGTGAATGGATGCTTCTCATACTTAGCATATGTTATAGATGCCAAGATATAGAAAAAGAAGCTCGAGGATGTGAGAGTTGTTTGCAATTTCCCCTACGGATTTCTAGATGTCTTGCTCAGTTTGCCACTCGATCGACATGTAGAATTTTGGATCGATCTCATTTTGGGGGAAACTCTGATTGCTAGGATACCGTTTGGCTCCATTCAAGATGACAGAGATAATGAATCATCTACAAGATCTTCTCGATTAGAGATCTGTGAGACTGAGCTCGTTGCAATGGGAAGCTCCGATTTTATTTGTGAAGAAGGATGGCACCATGAAGATATGCATCGATTATCAGGAATTAAACAAAGCAATTTTTAAGAACAATTATCCATTCCCTAGGACTGAAGACTTGTTCAATCAACTTTAAGGGGCAGGTTGCTTCTCGAAAATCGACCTTCGTTCGGGATATCTGCAAGTAAGGGTGAAGAGTGATGATGTCCCAAAGACAACCTTTAGGATGTGCTACGGTCATTATGAGTTTCTAGTAACGCCTTTTGGGTTGACTACGTTCTAGTGGTGTTTATGGATTTGATAATTCAGGGTCTGTATCTTGTGTTCTTGATAAATTTGTATTAGTGTTCATCGAGGACATCCTCGTCTATTTAAAGGACAAGATGGAACAAGAATGATACCTTCATGAGTTCCTTGAAGTGTTGAGATTAGAGAAACTTTATTCCAAGTTCTCCAAGTGTGATTTATGGTTGGGAGATGTTCAATTCTTGGGTCAAGTGGTCACTTGAGAAGAAATGAAGATGGGCCCCTCCAAAATTGAAGCCATGATGAATAAGGAACCGCCCAAGAGTTCATATGAAATACTGAAGCTTCTTGGATTTAGCAGGTTACTATCGGAGAGTCATTCAAGATTTCTCCAAGATCACTTCTTTTTTGAAGGCCTTAACACAGAATAATTTGAAGTTCGTGTGAACCGAGACCCAAGAGAAATCTTTCCTGACCTTTTAGAAAAAGTTTTATGAAGCGTCGATTTTGTCCTTGCCTAAAGGATTCAAAGACTTTGTGGTTTATAGTGACCCCTCTAAGACGGGATTGGATTGTGTTTTGATGCAACGGGGGTAAAGTGATCACCTATGTGTCAAACTCAAAGAGCACGAGCGAAACTACCCTACTCATGACTTGGAATTGGCGGCTGTGGTGTTTGTTTAAAATTATGCCTACACTACCTCTACGATACTAAGGGCACCCTTAATACTGACCAAAAGAGTTTGAAGTTTGTCTTCGATCAGAAAGAATTGAACATGAGACAACCGAGATGGTTAGAACTATTCAAGTACTATGACTGTGAATTGATTTACCACTTGGATAAGGCAAATTATGGTAGTGGACGCACTGACTTCAAATATCACACTTTTCATAAAAAAAAAAATCCTTAATTCTCATCAAATATCACACGTAATATTCACAATCAATTCATTATCTTTTTCACTGTTTTCTCTCAATTTTTTAGATCGACTTTTTGAATTACATGTGATTAGTTTCATTTTATATATAATCTATTACATATCATATATGATCTACTTTGTGAATTTTTGTACATATCCATGGATTTGCAAAAGCTTCTTACTTTCATCATCTGTTTCTCAATCTCCTCTTCATCCTCCTCTACCGTGGTCGCTCCGTCTTCCCCACCTCCCTTTTCCACCGCCAACGCCCAAAACTCGCCCGAAAGCCATTGTCTCCGGCCCTTTTTTTTCGTATCTCGTCCACCATGGTTGTTTCATCATCTTCCCCACCTCCACCACCACCGCCCAAAACTCGCCCCAAAACCACCATCTCTATCCCCTCCTCCTTGTCTCCTCCACAACAATCAAAAGCCATGTATCCTTCTCTTCCATTTGGGTAAATCTACGTGCGGTTGTCGGATTTTATCTGTGGTAGTCAAAAGAGGTACATATCTTCAAAAGAAAAAGTAGGATATGACTGAGTTTTCAAATGAGGAGAGAGAGAAAGAGTGGGGAATGATAACATTAAATCATATAATATTTTAATTAAAATGAATGACTTACATTGAATCTCATAATTTATAAAGTTCTTAAATGATTAATATCCTCAAATTTCATTTTTCCTAGATTTTTAAGACCATGGAGAAGATCACATCAAACCATTTATTTATAATTGAATTGTACTGTTTTGCAATTTTCATTTGAAAAAATTGTTATTTCTGATGATCATCAGATTAATAGTATACTTGGTTTTAAGGAATTTTTGCTTTTTCATGATTTTTCCTGTAGCCAACCTCTAAATTATAATAAATTAATTAAAAGTAACCCTTGTGATCATGGAGGTTTACCTACGATAACTCTGGACCATTCATAATCGCTCGGGGTTTAGTCGGAGTATATAAAATGGCTGGATACCCATGGTTACCCCATAAAGGTATATACTAGAATAAGCATCAAATGAAATGTCGTAATAAATATGTATAAATTTACAAAAAATCATCTCTAAACCTATACAATATGAATGAGTTTCTCAACAATAAACAATAAGATTTATATACATACGTTAAATAATGACAAATTTCGGCCCCTAAAATTGCATGGGTGAGTCCAAACCAATTTGAGTCCCAGATTGAACTAATTAGAACAGGGGTTGTTTACTCAATGTTTATCTGATAAACATTTAGGTACAGTCAATATTGTCAGTTAAGTTACCTAGTAGGATTTAGTCTATTAAAACGACATCGTATACACTTTTTTATCCAATAAACGCTTAACGGGTAAGAATCGTCACTCTCAATTATCGGGTAGCTTTCTGTTCTTGTCATCGTTCTTGTTGGATAAGATTCTCAATTCTAGTTATGTTCATTCGATAAGATAAAGTGAGCCGCTAAACACTAACCGAGTGAGCGTTTAATAAATGACCCCTTTGACTCGGAGACTTGAAACGGGCGAGTATTTATACGAGTTATATAGGAAAAAGACAGAAGTGACGAGGTTGTGTACGTGAGGAATTGCATGGTATAATTTGTCCACTAACGTTTGGAATAATATTGTTTGTATACCATAGAAAGAATGTTGCAGCAAATTAACAAACGACAAACATCAAGACAAATACCCTTGTGTTCCTATCTCTATTTTAACATACTTTCTATATTTTTCTCCCACTACCCTCCAAATGTCCGGATATATATATATATATATATATATATATATATATATATATATATATATGTGTATTTGTGTTTTCTTTCTTGATTGGTTTATTCAAGTGATTATTATTTTATTAAGATTAGAGATTTAGAACACATTATCACTCTTGTGTATTCAACGTATTACATAAACTCATGTTTCATAAATTGAGTTACAGGTATTTTGTTTCTGAGTATTCCTTCTAATCTTCTAAATACAGTGGTTAAATGTAGTTATCAGATGTTATGATATATTTATCATTTAAAAAATTAAAATAAAAAATAACTCATTAAATGCTTAACGTTCAATCATAATCCCATTTTTTAGTCAGAAAATTTAGTTTCCCGTAAGATATTTTCGTTATAGTTTTAAATGACACATCATATTTGCAAAATTAAAAGAGGATTAATTGGACACTCAAAATCAAAAATAGACTTGTTTAATGAAAGAAATGAAATCGGGCTTAATCAATATCGGAATATTAAAATATTGGTATGAATAAACCAAAACCCCTTGTGGCAGAAGAATCCATTACAAGGAAAGCTCTGTCAAAGCCTCCGTGGACTATAGTTCATACTCTCTTCTACATTATTATTTAAAAACAAGAAATTGAAGATAGATTTATATCTCTTAACTTTCATGGATTTGTGTCTCGAGGAATAACACCGTACTTGACCCAGTCTTCGGAATCACATTTTGCGTCAAGACACAAAATGATTCATTTTTGTGTTGGGGGGGGGGGGGGGGGGGGTCACATATATGTACACACACTCTGAGACCGGGATGAAATTACCAAAATGCCTTACACAGGTAATTCAACCCTACTAGCTAGCTAGTCCTGAATTTGTCCTTATCAGTGCCCCCATGAAAAATAAAAAGCAAAAAAGAAAGAAAAATCCCAAAGTAGATCCAATGACACTAATGCTATTTTGCAAGGATGTGACATGGGATCATTCTTGAAGTGTGGGATCACCTTTGGAGTAATGTTTGCTGGTTGGAGAGTAGACGAACTCACAAGGTAGTCCCCCTCCCTCCCCACTGCCATCCTGCACCTATGTACTCTATTTGTACCTACTAAATTATTTTACACATGCTTTACCACTTTGATCAATTATTTACCCAATCTTGAAAGGTTTTACCATTACATTTTACAACACTATATATTGTTTGTTCATGCTTTATGTACATCATATATATATAGGTGTTCAATATATTTTAGCATGCAAGAAGCAAGGTGAGTCAAGTGATGGTATTGCTTGCTTCCAGGGAGATGATTTATATAAGATTATTTAACATGAAAATGAAGGATTAGGAAGGGTGGAGAGAGAGGATTACGGACTTGGAAAACCAGGTGTGGATTGAATAATTAATGCATAGGATGCCATTTATATATACGTATACAAGTAGCAACTAAAGAGAGTAAGGTAACATTGGTGCTAGTGATAAGTGAACAAGCTTTTCTACATATAGTCCAAAACAGAATTACAAAATTGGCTCATATATGCTTCTCTTTATTCCTAGTTTAGCCCCCATGGAGATTAAAATCTTGCCTTGCGTCCTTAACATTGCTTTCCTCCTTCGACTCTTGACCTAAAGAAACTAAAAAGGGAAAGATTTCAAAGCATGCATAAATCTTCATGCGTTCCATTAACCCTCCTTGACAATCGTCTTCCAGTTTCCATTGTCTTCGTGCTTGCATGTCAGAGAGGGAGAGAGAGTACACCTGATGAGATGGATGTAGTATCAAGTTCTGCTGGTCTTCTGTTGAACCCAGATGGAGAAAGCTTGGAGGGTATTCATGTCAGCTCTGTAATGCTTCTGAGTGAACTCGAGAAAGGTAGACCATGTAAAATCTGGATATATCCTAGGGTTATTTTCGTCCACCAGTTCATCTGGTGACCTCACCACCTTATCTTTCTTTGGACATAGAAAGAAAGCAAGTGACTTTCTAGGACTTTTGTTGTTTACTACAGCTCTGTGTAAGCAACTTTTGTATCTTCCATTTGAAAGTGCCTGAAACAGATAATCGGTTTAAATTCAAAATAAACTTCAAAAAGAAAAGCAATATGCAAATGAATAGTACTCGGAAAAAAGCCAAAACACCAAATAAAACCAAAACAGTGCAGGAAGGAAAAAAGAATCCAATTTCCCTGTACTTCCCGTAAGATCATTGATATACAACAAAGAACCTAATCACAAAGAGGTTGATTACCATGAATGTGTCACCGATGTTGACAACGAAAGCACTTGAATTTGGTGTAATGGAACGCCACTCGTTGTCCACGAACACTTCTAGCCCACCCACGTTATCTTGGTGTAGAATTGTCAAAGATGTTGGATCACAATGAGGTCCTGTCCCTAAGGTGAGGTCTGGCTTTCGACATGGTGGATAGTAGTTTAATCTCATAATCGAATTATTTTCTTCAAAGAATTCCTTGAAGTGAGCTCGGCGCACACCAAGGCTCATCCCCAGTAGCTCCATGATCACAAGAGAAAGCCTACTCATGGCATTGCAATATTCTTGATACACGTTCCTGTAATCAACAAATCATAGTGTATGGTAACAAAAATCTAGTTTATATATATATGTATGTATGTATGTATGTATAATTTAAAACATACCCGAGTCGGACAAATTCTTTTCCCATTGTGTTGTTGAAATAGTCCTTAACTATGTTGGATGAGTTCTTCTCGGCTGAGAATCGGAAGGAGAGTGTCTCTTTCCAAGGCAGTTTAGAAGAGAACCTTCCGGTGAAGCTGCTGGCATATCCACAGCTCTCACCGGATTTTCTTTGAGCTCTTTGCTTTTCTGAAAGTGGAAGCTCAAAGAACAAGTCCATGTACCGTTGAGCATCAGATATTAGATTTGCATCAACTCCATGATTGACGACTAAGAAAAAGCCATGTTTCTGACAAGCCTCACCAACTAGCCTGGAGGCTTCGTTGGCTGAACTGGAGTGTCCAGAAAGAAAGCCTCCAAGGTCTATCAAAGGAACCTCGAGGGCCTCAGACTTTTGGGAGTTGGGTTTCTCATGATCGGGCCATATGAACTGTTGGGGTATGTTAGCTTCGTGTTGTAGGACCGATGCATCGAAAACTAGTGACCTTTGTTGGTCTTCTTTGTGTTCTTCCTTAATGGAAGACACGGATGATGGAGTGTTGATCATGCAATCTATTGCCATTGTATTAATTCTGTTTCTTTGATCAAAGGGTAAGTTGAGTTGAGTAAGAAGAGAGAGACTTAATGAAGACTAGTATGAGTTTGAGAGGTGTGATAAAAGAAACGCCAAGGCCGTTTATATGGGTAATCGGTGAACCTCCCTGTTTGGAATCTTATAGTTATAGGCCCCTCTCTATACAATAAATAATTCTCCTTTTATTCCAATTTTTTTTTTTCCGATCAACATCAAAACTCAAAACTCACTTTTTTACGTTTATACCGCTAAATATATTCCTACTTGATCCTTTTTCTCTTCAGATACATCAACATCAAAACTTACTTTTTGATACATCAACATCAAAACTTACCTTTTATATTACCAACGAATAAATTGATTCGATTTTAATATTAAGATAACGAAAAAAGAGAGAGAGAGAGCAGAAGTTTATATTTATCTGTAGAGAAAGAAAGTAAAACTTTAGGTTTGCAAACAGGGGCTTCTAGTTCAGCATAAATTGCATGTAAGTAGTCGATATATTGACAAAGTAGGCATATGTTCAGAAATCCATTTGTCTTTTGTAATATTGACAGAAAAGCACTTCCCAATGGCGTTTTGGCGTTTCTTCTGGGAGTTTAATCGTTTTTTACCACTGTAAAAATTCTATAATATCCATTGTTCTTTGTAAAGGGTTCGAACTTAAAGGGGAGATTTCAGCAGTAGGGACAAGTGGAGGAGGGCCTCCACTCAAAGATTGGAGTTCATTAGCTGATCTAAATGGGCAACTTATCTCAGTAGGGTTTTTCTTGTTTTTTACTAGCTTTTTATTATCTTATTTATTTACTATTATATATATATATATATATAGAGGGTTGGGTTCGGGTAAGAATAACAGTTATAGCAAGAACGTGAGAACAAAACATTTATTTACCTATTTTTATTATTATGACTGAAAGTTAATAAATTTATGCGACTTAAAATGGAAGATAGAGGTAAATGGAATGTAGTTGAAGGTAGTGAAAGTTGTTGAACAAAATTTAGATAGATTAAAAGGTTAGAAGTGTGCTTATCGTTCTCATCATAACTGTTTTTCTTACACGATTCATCTATTTATGTATGTATGTATGTATGTATATATGATTCGGGCTCATGAGATTATTGATTTAAAGGCAAAAGGCAATCACAATATCTATATATGATTTGGGGTTCAATTGGGGACAATCAAGTTCAAGAAAGGCATGAAATTGAAATGTGGGGAATGGGAAGAACCTATGATGCATAACACCAATAAAGTTACTAGCTTTTTGTGGAAGACAAACATGATTCTCTTGAGATCTCATTGAAATTAAGGTGTACCATCCACTCAATTTTCCTTGGTCCTTTTAACCCAAGGTACAGATATTGGCGAACAACACTTCTGATAGGAAGCAAAGGAAATCATGATCATGCTAACATCGGATCACTGATGTTGAACTGGTAAATACCCATCAACAACCATCTGTTGCAATGTGGAGGCATACGTACATGATCAGTTGCCATGTAGTTTAAGCACACTATCGATTTTCCCCTTCCATAAATCAGTGGTAACAGTTGTCATGTAGTTCTTGTATCTGTTTGATCAAGCTTATGACCTCATGTTGACGATGAAATCCATATTTAATACCTTCTTGTAATGGCAGTCTATGTGCCACTAAGAGCAGTGCGAGTTGGGGTGTGGGGTTAAGTTAGGTGCTATCATGTCATGGATGTTGGTATGATTTTGAGATCTTTTTGTTAGTCCGGTTGTCAGCATCTCTAATTAAAACCCATTGCGGTTTCATATATAAAGATGAAGCAACGGCTTGTTTTTTGATACGGGCATTGTTGAAAGACTCTACGTACGTGGGAAACCAGACAAAAGCGAGGTCGATTGTTAATTTGGTTAATCCTTGCCTAGTAGTTATAGCTTAATTAGCATTTAGCTTTCCAAAGGATTAATGAACAAGCTAGCGTGGCGTTGGAGCGAAGGCCTTTTTTCTTCTTATATATCGTGGTTCTTTGATTCAAAGTTGCATACAAATGACTTGTAGATCGTGGAATACAAGACAAAGAAACCCTGGTGTACATCAATGTCAAATAATTCAAGAAAGCTAAAGGGGTTCCATTTGGTTGTCAGGGGAAAACCGATAAAACTCCATAACACAGAACAAGGCAGTACATAGAGCATGTATAGCTATAACTAGAACTATTTTTGTTTGTTGTTTTATCAAAATTTCTCCATCAATGAATGGTTAATTAATATGTACCTCTCATCAAATTTCTGAGTCATCTCAAACCAATTAGATGTCATTCCCTACTTTTTTGTCCCCTATTCTGCTTTTTTTTTTTGTTGCTATAAAGGAATCTATCAATCTTATTTAGCACATATATATATATGTATATATATGTGTATATATATATATATATAAAAGCCAAGGCGCCGATTGTTTTTTTTGAAATTTCCTCTTAAACACCTCTTAAGTTTGAATTATTCAGAGATTTCCGTTTTCAGACCGTTTTTTTTTTCCTTTCAAAATAAGAGCACAAATGGTGTTCTCTTCCTCTGAATTTTTAAGTGATAAACCTAACCTTTAATACCTCTTAAGTCAACGTAAACGCCTCCGCCTGATGGCTTGATTTCAAGCTTTGATCTCTCGATCTCTTCTGGGTCTCTCGAGCATAAACTTCATCCTCCCTTTGAACGAAAGAAACCAGATACATTATTGATTATGCTTGATTCTGATTCTCGATGCTTGATTTGATTGGAGATTAGAACAATGTGTGAAAAACTCATATGGATATCTCTTCTTTTTGTTTTCTGAAGGTTACCAATTTGGTTCACCGGTTGGCTCTGCAGCTGTGTACCTAGTTTATCTTGTTGCCCATTTACCCTCATGATTTGTGTTTGTTTATTTTGGTGAGTAATGAATTCCTATTGTTTGAAATATGTTGTTTGATTGATGTGAAAAGAAGTTGTGTTTCAGTTCTGGAAATTTCACCAGAATGCTCATTCATTTGAACATATCATTCTGCCTCCTTGTCCAAACATACATCAGCCACCTCCATTCCCATCAGACTACAGAAAAGACAGTCTTGATCTTGATGTGGGATTCACCGGGTTCGTTTGGTTTCAATCCCAAGCAGTCCCTCTGTTCAACAATTCAAAGCTTTCCATATATGTTTTCTACAAGTTTAAGAAAAACATGTTGGGTGCAGGTTCTTGTTGGCCTTTGGAAGTTACCAACTTTTCTTCATCTGTATGCTTAGATCAATTTCAAGTCAAATCAATATCGATGATCTTGAAGTTCAAGCAAATGTAATATCTTGTCAACTCATGTTATTATCTTAATTAGCTTGCAATTGTGATCATGTAGTGGGGTGCCATTAATGGAGTTTGTAGAACAACCATTAATCAAAGGAGATCAGATGTTCAAGAAAATCATAAGCATGTGCATCGCAAGGATCTGTTCGTAAAGTTGTTTCAATATTTGATAGCAGATGTTGATGATGATCCAACAAGTCTTGATTGATTGTTCGGATGATTCTTGCTTTAGATCTTATGCCTGAACAAGTTATCAACTTCATTGCATGTAAAGATGTTGATGCCCGTGTATTTAGTTATTGAAAAAAAAATGTGTATGTGTACTTCAACGCATACAAGATGTAACTAGAGAGACTGTATATACAACCATAAATGTATACATAATTAATTATGACTCTTTTGCAAATTATGATCAAGTTATTGCTTCAGATTTCAGACGATGAAACAAACAGTGTGACTAATTCAGATTTCAGACATAAAAAAAAACAGTCTGATTGTTTAAGATTTTATACTTCAGCATCACCTCTTATAAATCAGACTTCAACGTCTTTTAAAAAATAAGCGTCACCTTAATTTGGTCAGGATTCGTCCAAATCCTTGGGATTTGTTCATAATATTTGAAAATGGCTTTGAGTTTCAATTTCATATTAGATGTCATGCGTCAGATAATCAAAGATGAATTAACGGACACTCAACAAAGATTTCATCATAGGAGTTTTCTTAGTCAATAATAAGAAATCTGCTATGTTGTAATACAAAAATAGAATTTTTACGGATGGAATAATCAAAAGAATCAGTGGTAGATGAATAATGAAAAATATATCACGGTTTTCTTGGCAAAGTAGTTTCAGATTTTGGTATAGATAAAAAAACTTACAGAAACAACAAGTAAATTAATAATTTTATAAAATGAACAACCAATTAACTTTTTACATATTTCTTTTCCAATATATTTGGGCCCTTACTATAATGGTAAATTCTTTTTAGGTCCTATTAGACACTAAATAAATTTATATCTTTTTACTAAATTTTTTGAACTACTACGTATACTAAGAAAATTAGGCCCTTATTTCTTGTGGGGCATGGGCGTGCCCCCGTCCCACCCAAGGACGGCCCTATATATATTAACCTGTATGAATATTATGTAACGTTGATTTATATAAGCATCTTTAATATATATATATTTTTTTATTTTTCAATTATATACGTATGAATATTCCTTTAACATTACCTTCTCACAACATTTAGTCTTGTTGTTTGAACCATCCCCTACATTAATATTATATATACACATGTATATGTGTATAGAGGAGCGATCAAATGAAAACCGCCCCCATTTTTTGTAAACCATGTAAACCAATCTCATCCATCCATTTTCTTGATTAATGGTTAAGATTAGTTTAGTTTATTTTAGAAAATTTAAAAATATATATACTAAAAATTTTATTTTATAATAGCGAGAAGGGCAGTAAAATCAGCCACATCTTAAACCTCATGAACCTGTTTCATGAAACATTTTCACTATTCATCATACACCCATTTCATGCATCTTAAACCTCATCACGCACCCATATCTTCATGCATCATGTTCATCATGCACTCATTTCATGATGCACTTATTTCATAATCATTTTCACTCACTCTATGCACCAATGTCACCATGTATGAAACCGGTTTCATCATGCACCCATTCCATAATTATTTTCACTTACTCCATGCACCAATTTCACCATGTATGAAACTGCTTTCATGAATACTTTTTTTATTTTACTACTGATTTCATGGATTTATTATTCTAATAACTTATGATTTTCATGAATCTTGACAATAATAAATTGAAACACAATATAACAAAATCTAATTTTTAATATTATAATTTAATTAAATATTTAAATGTTACCATTTATAAAATTTTCTTTATTATGTTGTCTTAATTAAGATTTATTAATAACTTACATATTTAATAGAAAACAATGCAAATGACCAATATACCCTTAATGATTAAATTTAATTAGAAAAAAATGAAAATTTTCTATTGATCGAAATTAGTTTATACAGTTTCTAAGAATTGTATGGTTCTCATTTGAACGTGTCTCTACATGTGTGTGTGTGTGTGTGTGTATATATATATATATATATATATATAGTTTGTTTCAAATACAACCTATCGCATTTGTACAACCAATGCAACCAAATAAATTGAAATATTTATGTAAATGATGAGAGTTCATTTATTATGATTTAAATATTTATGGAATATGAATACGATTCATTAATTATGATTAATACTTTATAATAGGAAATAATCAAAACTTCTATAAATTACATATTCATCAAATTAAATGGACAGTTGAGATTGAGTTGTATTGATTGTAAAAATGTAAAAGATTGTATAATAACACACATCTATATTACTATATATATATATATATAGGGTTGGGTTCACGTGAGACCAGACTGTTTTCGTGAGACCCGTGAGACCACATTTTTGCACGTAACCTTCACAGTAAAAACACTGTGAAGGTTTAAAAAAAGTCGAACCTTCACAGCAAAAACACTGTGAAGGTTTTAAAAAGTCACCTTCACAGCATTTTGCTGTGAAGTTTCAAGTGTAAAATGTTGGTCTCACGGGTCTCACGAAACCAGGCTGGTCTCACATGATCCCAAGTCTATATATATAATGTATCTAATATATGTAAAGACGCAAACAACAAGAAGAAACAACCCCTCCCTCCCAGTCCCAGGATCCCAGCTGACGAAACCCTTACTACTAAGAAAGATGACTTTTTCCGGCAGAAATAAAATAGTCAATTTCCGTTGACTTCTATCATTAATGCGCCACTGCTTGGTTTGAAGAAAATATTTATTCCGGTGAATTTTCCGACGAATTATTGGCAGAAAATTTATTTATTTATTAATTACATTTTAAAAATAATTAACAATAATTAATTAAAATTATTGGCGGATTTAGTTAATTATTATTTTTAATTAAAATCGGAGGGAAATTTTAATTTTAATATAATTATTTATTTATTTTTTAAGAAATTTCATGAAAAAATTATTTTTTTTCTATTACCGGCTGATGATGGTTGCCGTTGATAATCCGCAAGTAATACCAAAGTTTTTTTTTTTTTAATTTATTTCATGAAAAAAATTAATTTGTTGTATTACCAGCAATCACCGTTATTCGTCGGTAATACAAGTTTCTTAAATATTTTTATGCTTTAAAAAAATTGTATATGGCGGCTTATTTTAAAAAAATGTCTTATTTGGTATTTTTTTTTTCTTTTTCAGGGTTTAGGTTTTATAAATTTGCAAAATATTTACATATATACCATATACGACGTATAGTGGATCATTATTCTCTTATCGAATCCAATACACACCATATACATATATGTAGCATGTACCTGCATACAAACACGTAATAAAGTATCATTGGTGTTATTGGCCTTTAATAAGTCATAAAAAGTTCTTATTGTGTTTTATTGGATATTAGTTGAACCCAATACACCAGACACACACACATATATAAATGCAATAGATGTCTTCCCACAAACACAAGTCACCAAAGATTATAAAATGACTTATTGGTCTTTAATGGATCTTAGTTTTCTTCCGTCAATCTATTGAGCGTTGTTCTGTTTTTTTTTTTTTTTTGTCTATAATGGATTTTATTGGGTTTTAATGGATATATTAGTTTTTAATGGATCTACTCGGCTTTATTTGGTTTTATTGGTCTTTAATAAATATATCGGGTCTTATTTGGTTTTATTAAGCTTTAACAGATCTATGGAGCTTTATTTGGTCTTATTAGGCTTTAATAAATCTTATAGCTCTTTAATAGATCTTATTCGACTTCAATGAATCTTAGTTGTCCTTTAATGGATCTTAGTTGAGATTAATGGTTCTTATTTGGCAATAAAAGATCTTATTCAGTTTTAATGAATCTAGTGGCTTTAATGGACTATTGGACTTTATTTGGTATTATTGGCTTTAATTGATCTATTGAGATTTATTTGGTCTTATTGGTATTTAATAGATCTTATAGGGCTTTAATGGATTTTAGTTGGCCTTTAATTCATTTTATAGCTTTACTAACAGCAGCGCCATCCGATGGATCACCCAGATAAATCGATCCATGCTTGAGGGGTCATGGTGCACTTACTCACAAATCCCTAGGGACTTGAGGTGCCATATGTGGCAGCATTTTCATGTTTGTCGTATATATTTAATTTGTTATATGTTTGGTAGTTCTATTTTGAACTTAAAAATCAACTAAACTTTTACGTATAAGGCTACTATATACTTGGAATGCGACTTTGGATGCCTATATTCTGAAGATATAAGTGAGAAAGTCGGCAAAAACCTACAATGACAATTTGAGTGTCGCAAGAAGGAAAGTTGTCCCATCTTGTCAGCCGGAATAGAGTTATCTATGATGAAAACAACCCTAAACGGGATATGAGTGTGTTGAAAAACGCCTCCCCCTCCTCCCCCGATTGGGTCTTTCTAGGAAATTGATGTGAGATAATCGATCGCTAGAACAATGATCATTGGAAGGGTGTTTCCGTAGAGGTCGTGTGGGAATAGGAATAAAGAGGTGGATTGCCAAATAGCCAAACACACTGGTGGATCGATTACATTTTCGGAGCACGGTGCTCGTCTGGTAGGACTTTAAAACCCATTACTTTAGAATCTTGATTTTTAATATGTTATAATTAACACATGATCGTATTATTTGACCTTTGAAGATGCAATTAAAAGTAAGCATGTCACTGACCGATGTGGAAGTATTCAATTATGCGCATAAGAAGATGTCGAGTGGAGAGACCACATCTCCGGAGACCGGAAAATACGTGACTTCTAGGTGTAGCCGGGTTGTGGTAAGTAAAACTTTTAGAATATATATATATATATATATATATATATATA
>NC_037543.1:17820079-17821333 GCF_001531365.2 Cynara cardunculus var. scolymus
TGTATTTCTCTAACATTAATGAAACTGTTTCATGTATTTCTTTAAAATTAAAATTATGAAGATGATATTATCTATGATTAACACCCTCCACAATAAAAATGATTAATCAATCTCTCATAATTACAAAAAAAATGAACAAAATGAAAAATTATGATTGGTTGAATGCGGTTTGCACGGTTTGTACAAATTGAGTGATTTGCATTTGATCGCTCCCCTATATATATATATATATATATATATATATATATATATATAGGCTGTTTCAAATAGAAACCAATCATATAGTACAAACTATATGAATCGATTTTGATCGTTCATTTTATCATCAAACGGTTATTATTAAATGCGATTAAATAAACAATAGTTTAATTAATGTATTAATTGATATGTGTATGAACAATTGTTCAAAGGGTAAATTGGTCAAACGGTCATTATTAAATGAGTATTAAAAAATAATCAATTAATCATTAAATTAATTGGGCTGCTTATGAACAATTGTTCACAKGGTATTTTGGTAATAAATCCTCACGCATCGTGAACCAGATATTCTCCAGCCGATTTGTAACCTACGATCGATTATGAACATATTCACAACTCATATTCACAACTCATGTTCACATGTCGGCCCTATGCTCGTGTGAACAGCATCTGTGTCTTGCAATGTAAACACTATGTTCATATGTTCATATATGTTCACATGTCGGCCCTATGTTCGTGTGAACAACATCTGTGTCTTACAATGTAAACACTATGTTCATATGGTGTGATTTTTTTCAATGTCATATCATATGACATCGTCACAGGTTCGTGTGAACAACGATTGTGTCTTTCAATGAAAACAAGTTGTTCATATGGTGAACATAGACTGCAAGAGATGCACAGATATGAACATTTTCAAAATCAAGGATCGTTGTGCATGTGTGCAGATATGAACATAGACTGCAAGCGTTTATCGTCTTCATTATTCTGACATTCTTTTACAATAGGATTCTCCATGTATCTTGAACGAAATGAAAATCTTGTACACTTAGACAACCAATTTCAATATATATATATAAAATCAATTGAAATGAATACCATGAACATGAAATAATAAAGAAATCATAAAAATCTCATGAACAATTAGATGTATCTTTTAAGATTTGTAACTCCCAATTAATTATTGGGGGTTACAAAAAGGTTGAATTACCAAATKACYCTWATCATTAATTTATAATTTAGATTTGAACCTAAAGTGAAGAAAGAATGTGATTG
>NC_037543.1:17822428-17829351 GCF_001531365.2 Cynara cardunculus var. scolymus
GTTTTCGTGAGACCCGTGAGACCACGTTTTTACACGTAAACTTCACAACAAAAACACTGTGAAGGTTTTAAAAAGTCACCTTCACAGCATTTTTGCTGTGAAGTTTCAAGTGTAAAATGTTGGTCTCACGGGTCTCACAAAAACAGGCTGGTCTCACATGATCTCAAGTCTATATATATATATATATATATATATATATATATATATATATAAAGAAGATTAGATTCACATGATACCAAAAGTTTTTATTTTTTGGTCTTATTCGTATTGCAATGAACCAGACAATTTATTTCCCGTTGGAACAATTTGTATTTTTTCGGCCTTAACAATCGTATTAGGCATTAATCATTGTATAGAATTAGATTTAATATTTACAGATTTATAATAAAAAAATATCAATTTTCTGGAACCGAGTGTTTTTGGGGCACGACGGATTTAATCCCCATGAAAGACGTTTCAAAAAATATTATTTAAATAACAAATTTTCCCTGTGGATTAAATTACCGGCGAATTTGACGCCTCTATCCACGGGTGATTTAATTTAATATAACATAAAGTGAAATAATTATGTTTTTTTTTATAAAAAACGTTTATCAACTTATTATAAGTTAGAAGAGTTTAACTTATTCAAAAACACCTTATTACCGGTTTAACACCGATATAAGTTGTTTATCCAAACACTCAAAAGTGCTTATTGCCGGTGTCGCATTGAAAAGTGCTTATTCCCATATGGATTCCTAACCGTAAACGACCGTGGAGGTGGTTAAGGGTCAAATGAACCCCATTGATCTAGAAACCCTTGGTTGCAACCCTCATTTCTTCTTCTTCCTCACAACACTACACAAAAACCCATCACCACCACTGGTGGTGGTTCTAGATTTGAGCGGTGCATGTTGTTTTACACACACCATGATTGATTTGAGTTCCACATGGTTTTTATATTTGAGTTTCATCGATGGATTTAACTTCCAAATTTCAGTTTCATGTTCTTTTTTAGGTGTTTGATTGCTTCTTGTTTTTTTTTTCCCTTTGAAATGGATTTATTGAGTTACAGACACAAAAACATGAACCAAAAACGAAAAGGAGGTTCTCTTTTTGAGTTTGAGTTTAATTGGATTTCTTTGAGGGTTGTATTGATCTATGTGTCCGTTTACCAAACACTTACCCGGTAAGCGCTTACGGGTAAATTTAACACTATCAATTACTTATCGGATAAGATTTTAGTCCACAAAAACGGTATCATATGCAAAAATTTACCCGGTAAGCCTTTTGGTCCTTGTCTCGCTTTTACTGGATAAGATTTTTGATCCTTACCATATTCATCCGGTAAGGAAAATGACTTGGTGTTCACTTACCCGAGTAAGCGTTTGGTAAACGGCCCCTATATCTATTTGACTATGCATATATTCAGGGACGTTTCAATCTTTTTGAAGACATTGCTACATCCATAACTTTTAATTACATTGCATAAATAAGATGATAGAGAATATATGTTAATAATAAAAATGAGTTAAACCTAAAACGATTAACAATCTAAATCTAAACCTAAACCATAAATGATTTGACCCTAAAACCAAATAATTAATGGTTTGAACCTAAATAATTTCGACTATAGTTTTACATAGGTCGATAAAAATACCCTAAATACATGTAAATTTGGGTCTCAAATTTTCAGGAGCCCTGTTCAAAATTTCACATTTAACATGGTAAAAAACGGCCATGCATATATTTGGGGATGAGTTGGTGGTATTTTTATTTTTATAATATAATTTAATCTATATTTGTATTAATGTTAATAGAAAATTAAGAAAATATCTAAAACACCTTTTATTTAATTGGAATATACGGAAGAATTAACGAGCTTTTGGAGGATGGACCAAAACCATTACGAAATTACAAACATTTGGGAACAAATCCGAGTTTTCGAAGTTTTGATATCGTTCAAAATGACACACGTTAATTTTGGTCCCTCGTCTATGGTTGGTTTCTGGTTTTCGTCCCTACAATTCGTAAAGTATACTGGTAGTCCAAATTTCGTATTTCGTAGGCAAAATTGGTCTCTCTAGTTAACACCGTTAAAATAAGCAAGTCATGTGACCCTTACGTGAGAGGCATTTTCGTCTTTTTATGCGTAAACTTAGAGTGAATTACATTTTTGGTCCCTCGTGTATGACTTCTTTTTTATTTTCGTCTCTACAATTTGTAATGTACACTCGTAGTCCATTTTCTGTGTACATCGTCCGTAGGTTTCTGTCAAACATGGAAGGGTGAAAAACCATGTCCAAGAACATGGATTCTCACATTGTCCCTAGGTTTCGTCTCTACTTTTGTAATAACCACTCCTTATAAACTAAATGTGCATTCTGACATTAATATTACTCTTCTTGGATTCAAACAACAATGATGATATAACGGTGCATTCATAGAACATTAGTGTTCCTGGTCTTATATGGTTTACTTCTCAGAATTAGGCAAAATCCACTTGTCTTGCATTTACGATATGAACTTACCAAGACCCACTGTCTTGCTCTTACTACATTCCATAAAAACACGTACCCTTATTGCTGTATTACCACATAAATACATTCAAATAATATAACCATGCACTCGTTAAATATCACATCCTCATCCACTTTCAACATAATATAGAATCACAACGTAAATAATAGTAAACTTTCATAGTAATTGCATGCAACCCATTTAAAGAAATGTTCCACTTAATTCACTTTGCTCCATAACTTCATACGCTTGTCGTGAGAGAATCCGATCTACTTTACAAGTCCTCAAATCATCGCAAGAGAATCCGAAATACTTTACAAGTCCTTATAATAAACTCCTTAAAACCCGAACTTTGAATCCTAGATACGAGTCTTCGTGTTGTTGTTTCCATTATGGTTCGATTGTTTAAAGGTTCCTAATGAGATATCATATTACCTTCGGGTGTATTCCATATTAAAACAGAGGGAGTGACTCCGGTCAGAAATAATGCCTTTAGTTTATAAGCTAAGAGGAAGAATATAGAGGGAACTAATCGATTCAATATTATTAAATTCTAAATATAATTAAACGAGTTCATGATAATTTAATATAATTTCATTTAAATGCCAATCTATATATCTATTAAAAAAGAAACCATCTGTAAATAAATTAATATATGCATTGATGTGTGTATATATATATATATATATATTAATATAACATATAATGTATTTTTAATCATGTAAATAAATTAATATATTCATTGATTTAATAAAAAATATTTGTTTGTGAATGCTAATTTTATTTATAAAGAAAAAAAATAAAGGGATGTTTGTTTACCTCTTAATGGTTTCATTAAGAAACAACCTCTGAATCGCTAAAAGGTGAATCTTGTTTGGCAAAAAAAAAAGTTTGTCTCTTAATGATTCCAGAACTCGCTGAATGATTTTGTATTATGGATCTCCCTTAACCATTCAGTACCCTAATTCCATTGTAAACAATTATATTTCATTTTGCATGATATCATGAGAGCCTATTAATCATTCTGATTACTTAATCATTCTGCACCAAACCATTCAGCAACTGTCAAACAACCCCTAAGTATGTTTGAAAACTTCTCATTGAACCACATCTTGATTATTATTTTAATATATTTTAAATATTGATATTGATATATTGATTGATTGAGAAATTTTGATAGATCATGTGAGACAAGTCTGTTTAATGAGACATGTGAGACACGATTTTTACATTTGAAATTCACAGAAAAACACTGTAAAGGTAACATTTACAATGTTTTTGCTGTGAAGGTTCGTCTTTTTTTATCTTCATGATATTTTGTTGTGAAGTTTCAAGTGTAAAAATCTTGTCTCACGAAAACATACTTGTTTCACGTGAACTCAACGGTAGATATATATCGATGATTTATTTTTTCAATTACCACGTGATTAAAATTATACATGTATTGATGTAAATAAAATTATATATAGTTTTATATATTTGTAGATTCAAATTTTCTTCATAGAATAATGAAAATGAAAAGGTTAGCAGTTAATTTGTTGATTTTATATTAAAAATAAATCAAAATAATGAGAAAAAATATAAATAGGATAAAAAGTTTCTCATTGAATAACTTTTTGATTCTTTCTTTAATATATATATATATATATATAGACTTGGGATCACGTGAGACCAATGGTTTTTTGTGAGACTCGTAAGACCAATTCTCAACTCTTGAATTAGATCTATAATATGAAAATCTAAACATTTATAAACGTCACGAGACTTCTCAATAATCACAAAATTGYCACCGTGCAATTTAGACCATTAGATCATTAACTTATAAAGTTGATCAATGAACATAAATTGGTCTTACGGGTCTCACGAAAAACCTTTGGTCTCACGTGAACCCAACCTTATATATATATATATATATAGAGAGAGAGAGAGAGAGAGATAGAGAGAGATAGATAGATAGATTTCAGTTCGTTTTTTGTAACTACAATTTGTAAAAATCCATCCTGTTTGCGTTCGCTTCCAAACGAGAACACCTACATTTTACGAGAACGTAAGAACACCCTTATCACATGTGATAATACGCATGAAAGACCCTGGGATTTGCGAACATCGTGTTCTACAGCTTTGGCCGATCCAAAGGTTGTCTGCGTCTATGATTTAGCATCACATGTGATGGTCTTGATGGATTATAATATCGTATCAACAACACCCTTATCACATGTGATAATACTTGTTACGGGACTTAGTGGTGTAAGGGCGACTTGGCCCGCAACCAATATCGTATCGAAAATTATTTGCGTCTTCAATTTAGTATCACATGAGTATCATATGTGATTGTCTATATTAAAAAGGTGTTCTCGCGTTCTCGTAAAATGAATGTGCTCTTGTTTGAACCCTTTCCTATATATATAGGGGCAAGTTCATTTGTTAACCCAAATTATTGTGTTAACTTTTTGTTAACCAATCCTGACCATTGATCTTTGAAATTTGTGGCTAAAATCATTCATGACATAAAATGTAAATAATTGCACACATAGACAAGGTAACATAAGTGAACAATGTTTACAAGGGGTATTTTGGAAAAATACTTTAGTCGTCCATTAATGACCATGAGATGTTTTGTAACCGTTCATTAATGGCAATGGATGTTTTGTAACTGTCGCCCATTAATAACAATGTAACTATCCGGGAATTAATCTTGTCATCGAATCAAAACCAACAGCAAGATCATCGACACCATATTTTTTTTACAGTTTTTTTTTGTTAATAGTTCATATGTGAACAATTATACAATATTTATGGGAATTGTTCACGTGTGAACAGGGGTGTATATGGAAAAAAGTCGTAATTTTTTTTGTAACATCCATGTTTTATTTTAGTAAACACATACTCTATGTAATCTTGTTCATATATGAAATAACTGTGGAATGATATCTGGTTCACCTATGAACGAACATCAAATTGTGCTTATGAACAAATTTCATGTGTTTACTTCTGAACACTTTTTAATTGTTTTTAAATAATTGATAATTTGTACATATCCCGTTTTTGTGTTTATTCATAATTGTTTGAACGATACCGAAGACTTTACTACCGGGTTTCCTCCACCAATCACAAATTCATAAACATTAAAAATGGAAGGTCAATATTAAAAAAACAAAGAAGATCATAATAATAAAGCACAAATCATGGGATTTTATAATCTTGTAACTCACAATTAAGGATATATGAATTATATAAAAAAGAGAATTACCCATATACCTTTGTCATTAAATTCTAAGATAGAAAAAAACATAATGCCAAGATGGATTGTGATTGGTTAGAAAAGTTTATAAAGTTAACACAATAGTTTTGGTTAACATTTATATATATATATATATATATATATATATATAGGTTGGTTCAAATAGAAACCAACCATATGGTGCAAACTAAGCTAACCAACCATATAGTGCAAACTAAGCTAACCAACCTTAACCAATCACATTCTTTCTTCACTTTAGGTTCAAATCTAAATTATAAATTAATGATAAGGGTAATTTTGTAATTTAACCTTTTTGTAACCCCCTAATAATTAATTGGGAGTTACAAATTTTAAAAGATACCTCTAATTGATCATGAGATTTTTCTGATTTCTTTATTATTTCATGTTCATGTTCTTCTTTTCAAGTTATGTTMTWCATATATTGAAATTGGTTGTCTAAGTGTACAAGATTTTCGTTTCGTCCAAGATACATGGAGAATCCTATTGTAAAAAAATATCAGAATAATGAAAACGATAAACGCTTGCAGTCTATGTTCATATCTGCACACATGCACAACAATCCTTGATTTTGAAAATGTTCATATATGTGCATCTCTTGCAGTCTATGTTCATATCTACACACATGCACAACGATCCTTGATTTTGAAAATGTTCATATATGTGCATCTCTTGCAGTCTATGTTCATATATGTTCACCATATGAACAACTTGTTTTCATTGAAAGACACGATCGTTGTTCACACGAACCTATGACGATGTCATACGGTATGACATTGAAAAACATCACACCATATGAACATAGTGTTTACATTGTAAGACACAGATGTTGTTCACACGAACATAGGGCCGACATGTGAACATATGAACATAGTGTTTATATTGCAAAACACAGATGCTGTTCACACGAGCATAGGGCCGACATGTGAACATGAGTTGTGAATATGTTCATAATCGATCATAGGTTACAAATCGGCTGGAGAATATCGGGTTCACGATGCGTGAGAATTTATTACCAAAATACCCTGTGAACAATTGTTCATAAGCAGCCCAATTAATTTAATGATTATTTTTTAATACTCATTTAATAATGACCGTTTGAMCAATTTACCCTTTGAACAATTGTTCATACACATATCAATTAATACATTAATTAAATTATTGT
>NC_037543.1:17829451-17832702 GCF_001531365.2 Cynara cardunculus var. scolymus
GAATATAACAATTCTATATATTTCTTTTGTTTCGTAAATAATAAATATTTGAATAAAATATTTAATTTAAATTTTTTTTTTTGAGAAATTATTAATTGACTAAGATATATAAGAATGATAAACTATGTTTTTATTTATATTATACTAGAAGGGTACTCGCGCAATACAACGAGAGATATCTCGATTTCAATGTTTTATATTATTGTTTTGGTCTTTGTCTAACACCAATTTATGTGGTTTTGAGCAAGCAAATAATGTTTTTTTAATAAAATATAAATTTAAAAATATTATAAAAAATAAAAGACATAAAAGTTTTTATTTTCTTGTGTAATTTATTTAATTTATTTTTTTATTATAATTTAATTTAGGTTTAATGACGAAATAATTTATTTTTGGTTTAATAATATAATTTTAGATAATAACTAAGTATTATGTTAAAACTTAATAATTATTCTAATTATATTTTTAGATTTTATATTTAAAATAAGAATTGTATCTTGTATTTGATTATAGTTATTTACAGTTAATTACACAAATTCAAACATGGAGTTTAATAAGTTATATCTACGTATAATTTACTTGTAATCTTGAATTTTAAGTAATATGCATCAATAAGCAGAACTTCATGTGTAAAAGATGAGTTTTAAGAGTTTTTATCAAATGTTTTATAATATAGTATAGATATAATGGTTATTTAAAATCATTATCTAATGTAGATATTTTCTAAAAGTTGTATTTGGTTATTAATTTTTACACATGTTCTTTTTGGTCATTTTACATTTCTTATCTACATTATCAGCTAGTTTTGTCAAACGTATTTAGTTCATCAATTAGTTTATCAGTCATCAACTAACTTATCAGCTAGTTCACCAAACATAGCCATAGTCTATGCTTTTGAGAGAGAAAAGATAGATAAGAGAGGAGAGAGATTTACTAGATACCCACTATGTGCTTTATCTAGTCAAATTTAACAAATGCACAATGTTTCTATATTAAGCCTTAATCAAAGATTTGTAGAATAGAATGAATCTTACATATCATAAATTAATATAGATTTGAGATCATATGAAACCGTTTTGTATTTGTGAGACCTGTAAGTCTATAAAAAATATTGAACTTTCACAACGAAAACGTTATAAAAGTACAAAAAGAATATTAAACTTTCACAATAAAAACACTACCAAAGTTAGTTTTTATACCTTCACAATGTTTTTATTGTGAAAGTTTAGTCTATCATGTGATTTCACAGTTGGTCTCACAGATATCCTAAGAACCCAACCTCCTCTTCTCGCTCGCTCTCTCTCTCTCTCTCTCTCTCTATATATATATATATATATATATACTATATTATAAAGTATTTGACAAAACTCTTAAAAACCATATTTATGCATTAAGTACTGTTTATTGATGCACATTATTAAACATTCAAGATTACAAGTAAATTGTTTGTATATATAACTTATGAAAGCTCCATGATTGAATTCATGTAACTAACTGCAGATATACATAATCAAATATTGGATAGGTATCTCGTTGTAAATGTAAAAAGTCTAAAATATATTTAGGATAATTATTGAATTATAATAAAATACTAATTATTATATTTAAAAAAACTATATTATTAAACAAAAAATAAAGGACTTCATTATTAAATCTAAATTATAATAAAAAGAATCGAATTAAAGAAAATACACACACACACAAAAAAAAACAAAAACTTTTAGGGGGTGTTTGGGATTGCTTATTTAAAACAACTTATGTTTTTTTTGTAAAAGTGTTTATTAACTTATGTGGTATCAAACCAGAGTTAAATAAAACAAGGTTAAAATTGTAAACGGGTAATAAACAGTTTTTCATAAGTTATGAATGATTAACTTATCAAAAACAGTTTATTACCGGTTTGACACCGGTATAAGCAGTTTTTTTTTCTTATCCAAACACTAGAAAACAGCTTATCAGCGGTGCCAAACTGAAATAAGTTAAAAAACAGCTTTTATAAGCAATCCCAAACACCCCCTTAATTTGATACTAAAATCGATATTTTTTTAAAATTTTTTTATTATACCTTCAAATTTATATTTTAATCAAAAAATTAAAAACATTATCGTTTTTTCAGTACCACATAAAATCATGTAATAACATCGATGGAGACAGAATAAAACAAAATATTATAATTAAAATGTATCTCGTTGCATTGCACGATATATATAAATAAGTTTGATAGTACGGATTTAAAACTTTTTTATTTCTATAAAATAATTTACTACAGTAAAAAATTACATCATCTTTTTGTTTTTCTTGAAACCAAATAATACTTTAAAGAAATATTCAAGTCTTGGTTTTTGATCAAGTCCTTTTGGCTTTCATGGATTTTAGTGAAACAATTTCTTTTCAAAAATGTATATATTTTTAATTAAATCAATCAACATCTCAAAACCAATTTTATTAATAATTTATATTAAAAATCATGTTAATAAAAATATAATGCTAAAATTAAAAACAATTATAGACCGTTTACTAAACACTTAGTAAGTGTTTATCAGATAAATTTTCTCATCGGATCAACATGAAAATGACCAAGAATCTTATCAGGTAAGAGTGATGAGAATGATGAAGAGTCTTACCCGGTAAGTGAGTATGACGACTCTTACCCATGTAAGCGTTTACCCAGTAAATTGTTGCATTCAATATGGTTTGATGTACTAAAATCTTGTGCATCAAAATAAATCATAATGTTGACTCCTATCAATAAACACTTACCACATAAACAATTGAGTAAACGGCCCCTAAAGAAGAACATTTATACAAAATAAAAATCAAATATCAACCTAAATGAGCAATCTCACTCCACATTAAAAAAATTGGGGGTCCCTTTCATCCATCCTTTTCATCAAGAACCTATCCATAGGTTTATGTCATACAATTCATTATTTTTAATTTCTTAATTAATGCGCTCGCTCTCTCTCTCGCTCTCTCTCACACACACACATATATATATATAGGGGCTTATTCAAGGGAGAACTGAGTTGTTTGTAGTAACTGTGAGAACTAATATTAATCACAAATCAATAGATAAATTAGAAAATTTATAAATTTGGTAATTTTAAATTAAAATCTTAATGCAAGGATATTTTTGGTATTTTAAAACTCTCCTCTCTCCTCTCTTCTCTTTCCGGCCACCATTCTCTGGCCTCCGGCCACCGTCTTCCGGTGATACCACTATGATACCACTGTGATACCTAAAAATATTG
>NC_037543.1:17833873-17856203 GCF_001531365.2 Cynara cardunculus var. scolymus
TTTATCAAAATTATGTTTTATTTGAGTTAAAGAATTTCATTGAAGTAATATTTTTGTACAGATCATATATTTCATAACAAAATATAAACTTCAAATTTTAGTCAACTATTTTGCTAATTATATTTAGAAAATATATGTTTGTGCCACCAAATTTTATTAATTAAATGGAGGAATCAAATCCTAAAATGAAAGTTGAGGGAGAGATCTACCAAATCTGTTATAAAAATAAAAACAACAGTTTGAGGGACCAAATTTGTTATAATAATGTAAATTAGTTTGAGGGGCCAAATATGTTATTGAAAATTAAAGTTGAAAAAAGAGGATGGTGAATAGACAAAGTTACCCCTTACTAACAAAAACTTAACTGAAAAAGTTAAATGAAGGACCATATTCGTTATATAAATAAAAATATAGGGACTTCCCTTGTTAATAATTCTTTTTAGGAACATTACTTATTACTTTATGTAAACTATATGGACCAAATTTGTAATTAACTCCAAATATAGTTATGGTCATTTAGCTATATTAAGAACCTTTAAATTTTCCTTTTAGTAATCACATATTTAAATTTGGGACATTTTTTCTACAAGATTTTTTTTACAAAAAAATAATCAAATAAACATTTTAATGAAAAAATCAAATTAATATAAAAATATTATTTTTAATGAATATAGATAATTTATCTTGATATTATCTAGGGGCCGTTTACCAAACACTTATCCGGGTAAGTGCTTACCAAGTTACGTTATCTCACCGGATGAATATGATAAGAACCAAGAATCTTACCCGGTAAGAATGAGACAAGGACCAAAAGTCTTACCCGGTAAGTGAGGGCGACGACTCTTACCACGGTAAGCGCTTACCGTGTAAATTGTTGCATACGATGTCGTTTTGGTGGACTAAAATCTTACCCAGTAAGTAAATGATAGAGTTAAAGTTTATCGGTAAGCACTTACGGGGTAAGTGTTTGGTAAACGGCCCTAAAACATAAATACTTTAATAAATAAATAATTATAAAATAGGTAAAAACACAAGTAATTTTCAGAAAAAAAAGGTAAAAAGAAAAGAAAAATTGAAGAGTAAGTGAGATAATATTGTCCCCACTTAACCACTCCAATGGTCCCAAAACTTTATAAACATCAAGATGATGAAATTAAAGAAATAAAAAAGAAAAATAGTAATTATTTTGATGGGCTTTTTGCATCATTGAGATTGCCATATTGGCCTGTAATCATACCCACATGGGCCCCACACCATGGCCCACTATCTTCAACAAATAATTCAAAGACTACTTCAAATCAAACCAACCCCATCATATTCATAAGTATTTTTCATTCCCTTCATAATTTCCTAAAATTATTTAATATATTTGTATTATAAAAGATTTTTTGACATATAAAATGCTTGTATTGATACAAATACACTGCAAGACCTAATAACTCTGGATTCAGCTTAAAACAGAGTAAAAGTTATCAACGTTCCTTAACTTTAAGCTCAGATGAAAATCACAAGTTTAATTCTGTATCCGTGTGGGACGGACTGTTATAAAATATCAGTCTTTCTTAACGAATATATGAATATTTTTTGGTCTATCATTCAAATTATGCATGAAATAGTTATAACAATAAAAAAATAGGTACTTTTTTAAAATTCAAACTTTTGATGCTTTGTATACCCAAAAAATATGCCCTTTTTCCTGTTTTCCATGAAAAATAAGCTTTTCCTGAACTAACAAAAAATGGCAAAAGCTTTGTGATCCAAAAGAAGGCAAATCATCTTTATTTCAAAAAAACGTCAAATCTTTTAATTCGTAAAAAGATGACAACGTTTGATAAAATCCAGATGTTTTTAGTACTGGTCTTGGTTTTGTAAATCGTTCGATAAGCTGTCAAAGAAACGATAAAACCCTCTTTGGGGTTTTCGGGTCTTTAAAGAAACGAAACCCCTGTAGACTCAGTACTCAGATAATGAAAACACTGTTTGTGAAAGATGTGGGAAAAAGGTTGGAAACAGGGACATTTTCTTTATGGAAACCGGAAATCAGAATACCGTTTGAGATCATGTATCTGTATTTTATGCATTAAAAGTTGTACGTAATGATATAGCATGAGTACCACAAGAAAAGAAAGAGGACCCAACTACAAGAATACAATCACTAAAGTTTTGTTGTGGTGTGGGGTGTGTTGTGGGGAAAGGGAGAGACAAAGACAAAACCCATCATCTCATCTCACATATCTCTCCTTATCAAACAACTTTATGTCCTCATCACCTCTTTTATCATTTGCTTTTAATTTTCAAATTCTAAATCCAAATTAAAAGTACAAGTTGTATAATATGTGAACTCTGATATTATTTTCCAAAACAGTTAATCGAGACCAGCGTTGCAACCTCTAACATATACCGAGAAGAAATGATCCAAAGTTTAGCTGATGTGAGACTTCAGCATGCCTTCTTTTAACAGAAGTTAGACGGACACAGATTGTCCCGAGTATCACGTCCTTAGAGTGCTAACTCTTGGTTATGATACCATGTGAGAATATATAGAATCATGTTAGATTAAAGAGTTGTTGAAGGGAAAATACAAGTTATTATTTTCCCGTTATATATATATATATATATGTGTGTGTGTGTGTGTGTGTGTATAGAGAGAGAGAGAGAGAGGGTGGATTCATATGATCCCAAGTCTATATATATATATATCAAAATTCTGAATTTTGACTAGCTAGTGTTTCACAGCGAAAAAGTTGTACGTAGATACAAGCCGATATCATGGATTAGAAATTCTTGAAGTACATGTTCTTGCAACAGTCGAAGAAAAACACAACAATTGTATAATATACAAGTCGTTATAGAAATTTTTATTTTCAGTTCAGAAATTGCTAAAGTACGAGTGACGATACTTTATTCCAGATTTGATAGAATTTTGTTTCGAAAATGTTCTGCCTACTTAAATAGTAGCCCTCGGGGACGAAATATATAGACTCGAGCAAAATAAAGTAAAACTTTAAATGCATATGATACAAGTTGATATGACATTAAGGTTCTAAATTAGATATCGTTGAATCGAGAAAATCATTTACTGATTTGGAATACCAGTATTTGTAATCTTATTTATTATTTTTCACTAATATTTAAAAAAGAATATTATATTTCAAATTTTAAATGGTAACAATTTTGTTGTGCAATATTTATACCTCATGATAAGTCAACTCAAAGGGGCCAAAAATTTATGGCCTCATAGTGTTGTCATCAAATTTATTGTCATAGAATTAAATAAAATAAAAAATTATTTAAAATATCTATTTATTAAATTGTTTCAAGAGTATGAATACCATTTATTTTTCAAAATTTCATTCGTCAAATAAAATATAATAAATACTGATTAAGACGTTTATATGAGAAAATGATGTAAATATACTTGTATATGAATTTCTTTTAAAGCTGATAAAACAAATAATGTCTTTTAATATATGTGAACTTCTGATATCCAAAAAATTTAACTGTACATCAATAAACAACAAAGTAGAATATGGTAAGTTAACTGACTGTAGGGATAGTAGCTAACGACTGAGGATTAAGAGCACATAAAAGTTGGTTGGATGAAATGATATCAGATTTCAAGTGAAGAAAATGACAATTTTAACCACAAGGGTGGTGTCTGATTGGTTTGAGCTTGGCTTCAAAGATCAAAAATACCGGGAGGTCCCAAATTCCAATCCAAAGAGGAATAAAAATCCCCTTGGGCCATGGAGGTTCAAATGCAGTGACTCCGGGCTATCTGCAAAACAGGTGGTCATCATGGGATTAGTCTGCTCGCATAGCGGGTTGGATATCCAGGTTAATAAAAAAATGACAATTTTAGAGAACTTCCATTTGAAAAAATATCTATACTCGAGCTAAAAACCGAAGAAAGAAAAAGTGGGGATGTTCAAAAAGATGTCGAACTAAAATCAAACAGTGAAGTGAACAATAAGTAAATGAAGCAACATGGTATAAATTTGGCAATCCGTAATATGCACTTTGGTTTTAGTTTGTTACTTTTAAAAAGGCACTTACCTGGACTGAATCATTTAAACTTATATTTAAAAAAGCACTACAACAAAATTGAGTTTATAGGATGTCAAAACTTCTTTAAGTATCTTAATTGACCGTTTTATAAGACTTAACTTATAGGACCACAAAAGTAAAGTGTCATATCTAAAGGCGTTGTAATAAGTACATAGAACGTTTTTTAGGTGTCATAACCAATTTTTAAGACATTTTTATAAATAAAAACGTCGTATTAACTATTTTATATGACACTATTTGAAAATTGTCATATTACAAGATGGGTTTAAAAGTGTCCTATAAAATAATTGGCACTCTATATTAAAAGTGTCATAAAAAACTTGTTAAGACGTTAAAAAACGCCCTATAAAATTATTACAAGTACTTTTGATATGATTTTTTTTTAATTTTTTGGTTTTATAAATTAAGTCTTATAAAAGAGTCTATCAAGACGTTTGCGGATAGTTGTCGTCCTATAAATCCAATTTTGTTATAATCAAATAGTATTTTATACTTAAAAAAATTAAAATGTTCCAAAATTTCCATGCTTTAAAAGTAAGGATGAACATGGTACGATGCTATGTCTTTTTTTCTCCATGTATCGTAGATCAACCATTTATAATTGCTACGCAAGATTTTATACCATGTACCAACTAAATTGGTACCAACTTTATTTGGTTGGTACAAAACATCGCAAAAGTTATAAATTTATTTAAATTGGCATCTTTACCAACTAAATCCAGATGCATTAAAAACATCGAGCATTCAAATAACTTGTTAATATGTTACCATTTAAAATTTAGAAAACTTAAAATATAGAAAACTTAAAATATAAAGTCAAAATATGTTGTATTATTGATTAAACTTTAATTAGTAAATAATTAACAAAATACATCGGTACACAATACAGTATTACCATGATACACAACTTTTAATACCACATAGCAACTAAGTTTAAATAGTTGATACGATACCACCAACCAATTAAATTGATATGATACTATTTTCTGTCCATGTAATGAAATAAATCAAGAAATCTTGTACCACTCTTCGTAGCTTGAGTCCAAAAATGGAACCTATACATTTGGAAAAATGGAGATGATTAGTGGACATTATTATCTTATAACCTTTTGTTTTCTGGATAAATATTAATCGCCAACTAGCCGATGATTATCACAAAATATGGTCGGATTTAGGTCTCGTTTTATGGTCGAACAACAAAATGAGTTTACGTTTAGGTTTGGTTTTCAATCAAACTGCATTTGAGGTTTGATTTCAAGGTTTTTCGAAGGTAATCGAACAACATACGGTTCTAAAAGAAGTGGGACTTTTAAAAAGAGTCGTTAACACCGTTGAGATGTCAATAATAAGCACAATAACATGTGAACATTTGTCTTTTAAAGAATAATTGATTTACCTCTTAAATGCATGATTTCATTCATGATCTCTCATATATGTGAAATTCATGTATATAACACCGTTACTTACAATATTTGTAATTTTATGACAAATATCACATTTTGATTCCAAATGCACTTTTTAAGTCAATTTCAAGTTCGTTTATCTCAATGTCAAACAACCTTGTATATTTGTGAAACAATAAACGGATCTATTCAAGTTGAACGATAACGGGTTTTTCTCTTTTCGGACGATGAAGAACTTGTTTTATAGTTTCACTTTCACACCCAGTTCAGGCACCTTGATAGCACCGATACTTTTGTGGTTTTATGCTACTGTATTTGAATAATTAGTTGGTTAGGCTAATTGTAGATGGTTATTACAGGATTGAATGTACATTTATCTCTGGAAACCTTGCTCCTACAAAGGCATCGGGAGGAGTTCTTGTCAGCTTCTTTAGTCCTTCATGATGAGGTAACATATAGAGCCAATAACACTGAACCATTCGTCAACCTCAAGTCTGTACCGAAAGGTCTATCTCATCCATAATATATAGACATCTATCTAATTCAACACAGACCCCTGCTTCTAAAAAAGAGCACCATAAGGAGCTTTCATTAGATCCTTGAAAATGTGATTGACATATAGCACCGTTTGTCAACCCCAGTTATCATTGTGACCTATAATTATAGAAACGTGTCTATCTCACGAGACTTTCATACTCATCTAAAGGTTGACGTATATAACTTTACTAGCTTATTTAGTACGGGTTTGACACATAAAACCAATAGTGGAACTGAACCATTCATGCGCCTCGGGTATTTTAACGATTGATCTCTCTCTCGTCTATAATTTATAGACGTCTATCTTTCTTATCACACTCCCTAGTATAATAACAGCTGATATAAGCAGTTTCATTAGCTCATTCAGAACGTGATTAACATGCAAACCCACTTATATTGATCTGTCCACCTCACGCCTTTTATCGAATGACCTATGTCATCCACAAATTCATAAACATAAAGCTTCTTTACTATGCTCCAACATTCAGTACCAATACGAAACATGTAAATACTTAAAGGGTATGTAATGACATTTCAAGAAAATGTAGGGTGTGTAGTAAAATTAAAGTCATGATGTTACAAAGGCATTTGGGCATGTAGTTATTTCAATAGGCCCCAATATGAACATGTGTAGTATGATGAAAAAGAGCTCAAACTTCATCAACCATGACCATGATGGTCCTTTATTTATCATCAAAATCAACTCCATTGGTGCTCTAACCACCATAGGTTTTAGTTTTATAATTGCAATGGGGGGGGTAATACCATGAAATTATAGTAAATAAAGATTATTAAAAATATATTATTTAATTAAATAAATTGTCAATTTAGACATGGTGGGGTTGCTAATTTGAAGATTAGATGATGTATGAAACCATGTGGGACCATCAATAACAATTATAATTATTATAGCATAAATTCTTTAAAATATATGATTTTAATAATGGCTTTATTTAACTATTGGTTCAATATTAAAAATATTTTTAATACGGATTTTTAATTGGTTAATATCATGTAAAATGGTGCAATACTATTTCCTAATTTTAATTATAATCTTTATAAAAAAGTTTAATTATTTATAGAATTTTAATTATTTCCTCTCTCTCTATATATCTATACTATATTATAAAATATTTGACAAAAATTCTTAAAAATTATTTTGTATACATGATGTACTGTATATTAATATATATATATATATATATTACTTAAAATTTAGCATTACAGGTAAATTATGCATAAATACAACTTATTAAAGCTTCATGTTTGAATTTGTGTAACTAACTGCGAATAAACATAATCAAATGGAGGATAAACATCTCATTTTAAAATATAAAAAATCTAATATATAATTAGGATAATTATCGAGTTCTAACAAAATAATTAATTATTATCTTTATAAGAAAATTATATTATTAAACCAAATATAAATTACTTCGTTATTGAACCTAAATTAAATTATAATAAAAAAATTGAATTAAAAAATTACACAAAAAAAGGAATTTTAAATAGTTAATTTGATACTTATATCGACATATTTTTGTCAAATTTTTATAATATCTTCAAATTTATATTTTATTTAAAATTAAAACATAATCGTTTTTTCAAAATCACATAAGACCATACTATAACATCGACTGAGATAAAAAAAATAAAATAAAAAATATTAAAATCAAGATTTTATCTCGCTGCATTGCACGAGTACCCTTCTAGTAAGTATATATATATATATATATATATATTTGTTAGTGAAGGGTTTTAATTAAATATCTTATAGCGTTATTAATTATTTACAATGCAACTAATTTTTAGAATAAGTAATATATAGAAATTGAATTTTTTTTTAAATTTAAAAATTAAAATATATCCAAATTATAATATAGTGTGGGTATCATGTTAACACTCTTAAAATAAAAAAAAATAAAATAAAGTAGAAATACATGAATCTTAGAATTGAATAATAATATTTGTGGGTTTTTTTGGAACCAATAAAAATGTAATAATTTTAAGAAGTAGTGTATCTTATCTTATTTTACATAACTTTTTTTCACCTACGACTTGAATTTACTGTATCAATTAACATATATTTGTTTCATGTAAATTTGTTTCACAATTTGAACATTTTTATGTGTTTGAATTTTTGGGGTTTGTTTATGAAATGGCCCCCAAAATGCAAAAAGTACAATAATCGCCCTTTGGTATGCAATTTGCTTTAAAAATGGTCCATATGCCTAATTTTGTTAAAGATGATCGTACGTGCTCAGCCTTTTAGTTTTTTTTCTTTACCAATTTCCCCAACTTTTTTTTAAAGTTCATTAAATATACATTATATTATATGTATATAAAATACACATACTAGTAAGCTCCCGACCTTCCATCTCTAGACTGCGATCCTGGTAACCTACCACCATCTCTGCAAATCTTCTCATCGTTGGTTATAGCAATGAAGATGAGAAGACAATCTTGTGATTAAATCCTTAGTAAAATTGAAGCATGTTTAGGGTTTTATAAGAAACCTAGGCTGCTAGTTATAGTAATAGAAGATGAAACCCTCCTTTTTCCTGATTTGCTTGAACACCTTCCTTGATTTTCTGGGTTCGAATCGATATACTGGGTTTAAAGTCCTTTAAAAAGAAACCCTCCAATTTAAATTTATTTTTCTAGGTTCAAGCTCTTTCTTTCTGTTCTAAAGAACAAATAGGGATGAACCCAAGAAAATTTTCCATATGGTGGCACTATATAAAACAGTTGTACCTTCTAAAACAACACGATTTCATCTTTCACGAACCTAAATTTGTTTACCTTACGACGGAGGGATTTACCGGTGGCACGTGCCACCATAGGCCCTTAATTGTGTTCGTCCCTGAGAACATAGGTTGTTGCATTTTTCCATCTTTGAAGGTGGTTGTGTTCTTAAATGATAATCTTAATTCGAGATCATCTAGGGTCCATTATTGATAGGTTTTGTGCCTTCGATTATATCACATGTTTTTTAGACCTAAAATCATCATAGGTTTTCGATATTTCGATCCTAAAATCATTTATTGTAACACTTTTTGATTTAGGTCTTCTGTTTTAGGATTTATTTAGGGGCTCGGTATTGGTCTAGAGTTTTGGATTTAGGTTTCAAGTTTTGATTTAAACTTTCACCAATTCTTTATTTTTGGACGACTGAGGTAGTTCTTGATGATGATTGTTAAGGGTGAGGGATTATTGGAGAAGAGGTATGAGGAAGGTGGCCAGAGTTGTTCTTGAGCCTGTGTATACGTTGGATTATGGAAGTGAGTGAGAGAGAGAGAGAGAGAGAGAGAGAGAGAAAGGAGTTTATTTATTTATTGAAATATTTAACTATATCTGTAAATTAATTCATTTAATAAAAATAAAAAACTGACAAAAATACCCTAACTAACGACACTCCAACTAAGGGAGTTAGGATTAAGAATCATTTTCAAAGCAACATGCATATCACAGGTACTGTTTTGTACTTTTGGTGTTCGAGGGACCACTTTCATAGTTTATAGCATACTACAGGGACCAAAATGTAGTTTGCTATTTAAGAAAATAGACATTTTCAGGAGTATTAGAATTAGGGATGGCAAAAAGCCACGTACTTGATGGGGAACCTCATACCAGAACACGGTGTGACCTGAGAATCCCCGAGTTGACCGGGGATGGCAAACTCTCGAATTTATCAATCGGGAATGGGATACCCTCAAACCCGACCCCGTGTATTTATTAACAAGTTTTTATGTATAGCGTGTATATGTGTGTGTGTGTGTATAATATATTAAAAATGACAAATCCAATGAGTATATATAACACATAAATATAATCAATCTTTGATGATGAGAAAACTTTCAAAAGGTATTATAGTACTAGTTTGCTTACGGAGAAAGTTTTGGCAGTATAACAACATAGATGTATAAAATTTGAATTATTATATATCGTAAATGATTTATTTATTTTTGAACTAGTCTTACGCAAAAACAACCATTAACATTTGGTTATTTGAATTTTTAAAGTAATACATCGTTTAAACGTGTAATTGACATTTATAAAGATATTATAGAAAAAATTAAAATTTTTAAATAACGAAAAATCCCCAATTCCCCGATGGGGATCCCTGTTCCCCAGTGGGGATGGGGAAAAAACTTGTTCCCTAGCAGGGATGGAACGGGGTTGGGAATAAGGAATGGGGAGTGGGGATTGTGATCCCCGATATTCTCAACCCCAGGGACATCTCTAATTATAACGTCAACTGTAAGAAGTTTTCTTGACTTTGATATCGAAAAAAATTCCTTGATCATTGATCATTTACTTGACATGTCATCCATTTTTTCTTAATACCGATGCTATTTGTCAAACAAAAATGGTGTGATTGGTTTTTCGCTATTAACTTAACGTGTTAACTTGATCACTTTGCCAAGCAAGAAGGCTTAGATTAGTTAAATTTTCTTCTTTTAGTCGAAATGCATTTAAAACGACATTTAAAGATATTTAAAATAAGTCTAAAAGAAATAAGACGCTAACTATTAGTTATTTTTGTGACCTAACAGCCATTGCAATAATAAATGCACATGATTTCTTTTAACAACAAAATTCATTACAAATTTATGCCATTTTACTTAATATAAAATGAAATTTTAACCACAAGGGTGGTGACTGATTGGTTTGAGTTTGAACCCCAAAAGTCAAAAGTGCCTGGAAGTCCCAGGTTCAAATCCAATAAGAAATAAAAATCTTCTTGTGGCCACGGAAGTTCAAATGCGGTGACTCCGAACTACCCATAAAGCATGTGGTCGTCCTACGATTAGTCGGCTCGTATAGCTGGTTAGATACCCAGGTTAATAAAAAAAATGAAATTTTAGTGGTATATTTTAAAAGGGTTAAATTTAACCATCAAATACCATTAGGTCTTATTTCATGACCAAGTTGTATCCTTGTAATATGCTTTTGATAGATGTAAATGATGTCATGGCTTATTTTTTATTAGGAAATTGTTAAATAAATAAAGTGATAAAATATTGTCTTAATTGAATAAAGACAAAAGTATATGAAACAATGTGCTTATTCAATAAGATTTAGTAGAGTAATTAGAAGTTCAAGATTAGGTGGTTTTGTTGAATTACTTGTACATACAAATGGTTTTTGGTTGGCCAAAAATAAAAGAGAAATAAAGATAATAATAATAATAGTAGGAGAGACTTTCTTTTTTTATTTATTTTTTACTAATTTATTTAATTAAAAAAATATATAATATAAAATTCATATGGCATTTTGTCCTATTATTTCCCTTTGTTTTGTTTATAGAAAAATATCTAGAATTAAATAAATAACACAAGAATTTGTGTAATATTATTTTCCTTTTAGATTTTATTTTATAGCTTTATCAGATGTTGGTCTGTATAAGGTGGTGTTTGATTGGTTTGAGCTTGACTCCAAAGATCAAAAGTACCTGGAGGTCCTAGGTTCAAATCCAAGGAGGAATAAAACTCCTCTTGTGGCCACGAATGTTCAAATGCAGTGACTCCGGACTATCTGCAAAGCATGTGGTCGTCTTGGGATTAGTCGGCTCGCATCGCGGGTTGGATATCCAGATTAATAAAAAAAACCTCGAATACTATGTGTCTATGTGTTATCTGATCTTTTAAAATCATGTTTGATAATTATAAATTAATTTGTTTTATAAACTTATTGAAAAAGTTTTGTTTGATAAGTTGTAAGCTAGTTTTTCGAAAATATAATTTATATGTTTATTAGGGGATTTTCCACTTATGCCCCTTATGTTATACATAAATACTCTTAGATTTTTATTTTAGACATTTTATATTATCGTATGGTTTATCAACTATTTGCTACCAAATGTAGCTAGTTTATCAGCTAACTTATAAACTAACAATTGGTTTATCAATTAGTTTGTCAGACATGGTCTTAGCTTTAAATATCAAACATTGAGAACTTACATTAATAAATATCAACAATGAGGAGACTTTTGGTCCCGTAAGTCAAACAATATGGCAATAACACAGTAGAGAGAAGTGAGTACAATGTTTTTCAATGTTGTAATATTCTTTTATTAAAACAGGTTATCTTTACAAAACAAAAAACAGATGTAGAAATAAACAAAGATCATAAGTGAACAGCCTATAACTATCTCTCTTAAATGAGAGATGTATTCTCTCTTGATTACACACTACATTGAACTCACTCAACAGATATTTACATAAGAAAACTGCATTTGCACTGAAATAGTAGTGGATAAGCTGATGAACTTGGAGTTTTTAAAAATGGCAAGATATTCTCTGTTGTGCTCTTTTATTACGTATTGGTCTTCAAAGCTTCACATGGTATTTACAGACGACATCCTCTCTGATGAGACAAAACATATGACGATAAAGTATGGAGATGATATCCCATATTAGATTTCATAGCACCATTAATCCTGTTGAGTTCGCATCTATTCTTTTTGTAGTTGCTACCACCATAATACATTTTAATGCAAAGGATGATGCAATAAAAGTAAACCGTTGTTGCATTTAACGCAAACCATGTCGCATTAAATTTTGAGTAAGTTGATTGTATTTTTCAGATTGACAATAGAGGAAAAATACTTTTGAGTTTATCTTAGATTGTACATTTGTCCTTGTTGTCCCTTATGGGGACACACATATTCAGCAAGAACATATGTTGGTCTCAACCATCGGATTTGTATATGATACTAATACACATCCGACCAAACACTTAGAAAAGAAACATTCTTTGTTATCAGGTTCATATCCGATGAAATACCATCCATCGGATATCCCATCTATCACCTATCATCCTACGTCTTTGCATACTTCAAATACATGATCACTTTGGATATATATAGTTGGCATTTCTTTATATGAAATATCTTGATCAAATTGATTTAGTCATCGGATGAATAATCAAACATTCACCACATATTCATTCATATCTGATGTAAACTTCATAATGTCTATAAAATGGTAAAATTTGAATTGTAGCTTACTTGTTGGATAGAGAAATAGGTAGGATCTTTTACTTGTAAAAGTCTTATAACTATCTGTATCGATCCAAGAGCAAAGTGCCTAAAATTGAAGGCTAGTTGAAGTGAAGGTCAAGATCGTCACTAGAACGGATTGGTTTGTCATCTAGCCGAAAAGAAGATCAGTACAAGGTAAGAAGTCAACTAGTAGTCTAACAAATACTACTACTGGTAAGCCGAATCTTGAAGTACAAACTTAGCCAACAAGTTTGGCTCACCAACTCACTTAGTTCTTATGTTAGTATGAGAACATGTGATCATGCATGTCAGCCTAAGCAAGTAAAAAAGTACCATGTGAATTGTACTTTATTTGCTTTAATGTTCCCTCGGCAAACTAAAGGATGGAGTAAGATAAAAGTTTGTCTACATCAAACTCAAAGGTTGAAGTAGAGAATACTAGGATACAACCAGAAGAAGACACACAGAAAAGTTGGGCATACTACATTAAATGCAAAGATGGCTATAAATAACCACCCTTGACATACATTGCAATTCACCCGTTTTTGAAAGAATAGTCCTTGTGAGTGTTTCTGAAGGAAATTTGGTATAACATCTAAAGATCTTTCCAAGCTCATTGGATCTGAAAGAGAAACTTTCTTCACATCTCTTTTTCAGTTAGCAAATTTGTCACAATCAGATTGTTTAGGATCACATGTCTTACCTTCTTAACTTTCGCAACAAAATCTGTATTTTTTTGTTTTAATACAAGTTATAGAGCAAATAAAAAGTGAAAAATATGTTGTGTTTGTATTCAACTGCCCTTCTACAAGCACTTCATGTGTAAGTCATCACTTTCCAGACCAACAAGATCACCAAGTGATGATCCATCAGTTGGTAGACCTTTAGGTAAAAACATCTTCAACTTATGAGTTGGCCTAAATGATATCATATTGATAGTATGTCGGGCTGTGTGTACTCTTGGGAGGCCGTCTGACCCGATAGTTGATATTGTAACTATCCTGTAGTACTATAGGATTGTTGTAGGAATGCTTTATTATCTTTTTGCTGAATCATTTGTTTTGTATCTTAATCAACCTTTAAACCATATGCTTCTTTTTACATTGATATTTTCTTAGTTGATAATTTAACCTCCTAATTTTAGATAAAACAAATACCTCGAATTCGTCATTTGAAGTTAGTTTTCAAAGACCGGAATTTTGAAAAACTTTATAAGTCTTCTCTGTGGGAACGATATCTAGTACTTATACCATTATTATTTGCTACAAGATAATAGTAGTTCAAGGTGTATACTTGCACTGAATTCTATTTTTGTGTTGAAATCTAAGGTTGCATAAACCGAACAACAATCATTAGTCTCTATTTGCCTTAACCTTTGTCTCAATCTCAGTCATCGGCTTCATTCTCAACCAAAACTACCATTTTCTTTACAATTCCCTTGCCTACTTCTGTATCTCCGTCATCAACCTTTGCCATCACCTTCAAGTACATCTCTGCCATGGCTTCCATCGAGCTCCTTACCTACCACATCTCTCTTTATCTGTCATTCTCACCAAAATTATAAGGTTTTTTTTTACTGTATTCACATTTTAAGAACGTAGGGTTTGCTAGCAAATGGTAAGGAACGAAACAACGACCAAGATGAGAAAGGTAAGTAGCGTAGAATTGAAAATACAACATAAACAAATCCGTCCTTAAAATGGTAGTCAACGTTCCAGTTTTAACATGTTTTTTTTTAAACTTAATGAATCGACTTTCTTCAATTAATTCATTTCATCAAATTATTACCGAAGAAAAAAAAAACCAATCCCTATCACAATAAAATTTTACATACGTCGTTGAAAATAAAGTAAAATTTCACTCAAATGTCTATTTTTATAATTAAACTATAATAAATATTTACGAAATTGTAGTTTCGATTTGACGTCCATTTTAATAATATTATTCTAATTAATAATAATTTGTAATAATAAATGTAAGTCAAGATTAGCCGCGTTTAATTAGTCAAAATATTATGAAGTCAATTATAGCAAGGACCGAATTTGGACACGTACATAATATTCCATAACTTCATAAAACTTTATCCAAAAAAAAAAACTTGTGCATAAAATTAATGTTGCAATTACAATTAATTATGATAATTAATTACATGATTAAATTTGGTTAGCTATGTTATGCAAGTTGAAAAGGCACTTAGGTTTTATTTCAATTTTCATGCTGGTTACTGAATTTAAATAAATATTTGTAAATGTTTAGAGTTTAGCTTAGCGTATTGTGGACTCATGGTTTATGTAACACATATCATAGATTTTCAAGTTATATAAAACAGTAAAATATCACATTGTAAACCACAAGAGTGGTGTCTGATTGGTTTGAGCTTGGCTCCAAAGGTCAAAAGTATCAGGAGGTCATAAGTTCAAATCCAAGAAGGAATAAAGGTCATCTTGTGCCCACGAAGGTTCAAATGCGGTGACTCCGGGCTATCTGCAAAGTAGGTGGTCGCCTTGAGATTAGTCGGCTCACATAGCGGGTTGGATATCCAAGATAATCTAAAAAAAATATCACATTGTATCATAACAATTAGAAAAATGGGTATGAGGAAATGATTCAAATTCAAGAAAAAAAGAGTCGAATTGGAAGTTAGACATTGAGTCTTCTGGGATGACTTTTAGTTCCCTTGGTTCAAGTAGTGTACGTAATAAAGAAATAAGATGACCTTTGAGGTAAGGATTGAGGGGGGTGTATATATATCATCGTTGTGTGCATGCACGCAAATCATATCGATTCTAATAATCAACCTCAATTAATCAATGTGTCAAGTATCAATCGTAGCATCAATCACCGAATACAGAGGTATGCCTTGTGATACACTTACTAGTTCATACATCATCCATCATTTAACCCAGTACATAAACATGTAGTAGCCATATACTGAAGCAGTTTCCTAGACATCAGTGTTGGTGTCCCAACATACGTATGACATTTCATGCATAACATCTCAAAAGTTCACATGTTCACTCGCAACCAAACATTTCATGTATTCTAGTTGATAACGAATTATTTAACCAATGGTAGAATGATCCAAACAAATCTCGTCATTTGTACGTTTATGATCAATTTGTGTGGTGTTAACGTCCTCTAAAAAGGTATTTGGCGCTTAAATACCTTCTTCAATCAACATCAGTGAAACCATGATCCTCGATGACATCTCTTAAGGTCTATTAGCAACTTGGATGCAGAACTGTAAAAACGATTGTCGAACTAAAATACACCCCATAAACATGTAATTTCAGACGGAAATTTCGTAACTCGTACCTCACTTCCAATTGCAGTTATGCTTTCATAAAACTTTTCATGTGTGTGTTTTTGTGTGTGTTGGGGTTGGGAGAGGAAGGGAGGGGTAATTAAAGTAAAAGCTTTGGAATGAAGGGGGGAAAATGACATTTTATTGTAACCTGAAGGTCTATTATGTAATTTGGAGAAATGTAATTATGCTTTCAATCTGCCAGTAAAAACAATCCAAGTGTCTACTGACATCAAGACCCACATAGCCACATAGGTGAAATACCCACATAGCACGTGACCCACTCTCAAATTATTGGATAATCCAGACCACATCAGCATCCATCTGTCTTATTATCCACGTAAGCACACCTCTCTAATCCACCAATCCTGTATAAAAACCTCTCAACTGACTCCATAAATTTCACTCACCCCCAATTCCCAAATACAAAAACAACCAAACCTTTTCACCACCATCATCGCCGGCAACCACAGCCTCGCCGGAAAATGAATATTCCGGCAATCGAGTTCTGCTCCTCCGAACGCCTTCCGAATGCAAGAGTTCCTGTTCATCGCCGTCACATTCTCCATGAAAAACACTAGAACAAGTTTTATCTGTCACATTTTCAGAAGTTATCCGTTTCTTATCGCTCTAACCGAGGGGAAAGGTATCAATTTTGCTTCCTTCAAACTGATTTTCTGATCCGGCGATGTCAACACGTAACGTAGTACTTACTCTGATGCATTGATTGCGGTGTACTTTCTCCATCGATCATGAATAATTTCTGTAAAAAAAGTGAGGGTTTCCTGTAGGCATTTAGTGAATTTTTTTTGTACGAAGGAGCCAGTTTTGATTTTAATTCGTCAACAGTTCGTAACAGCCCTCTCTCCCTCTCTTCTGAGAAGAGGAGGAACTAAGTATAATTAAGGTAGATTAATTTATAGTTTAGTAAATAGCTATGCATTTCCAGATGAAGATTCAACCGATCGACAATCAGACTTATGAAGAGTCGGTTAACTGCGAATCCCCGGCGACGGTGACGGTAAAGCCGGTGTTGAAGTCTCGGCTGAAGAGGCTTTTCGATCGGCAATTCCCTAGTGTTCTAAAGAATAATTCGGAGAAATCAAACGGAGCCGGTGAAGTCAAAGATGGAGAATTCGAGCCGAGCTCTGTCTGTTTGGCTAAAATGGTTCAGAATTTCATCGAAGACACCGTTCCTGAGAAGCCGAAATGCGGCCGAAATCGTTGCAATTGTTTCAACGGAAACATCAACGACATTTCCGATGACGAATTCGATCTCTCTGCTGCTGGATTTTTTGGCGATTCTACTAATCCTAACTCCTGGTCCGGAGATTCTTTCGAAACTCTCAAGGTAAACTGCTGTTCGAAATATGCACCACACCGTATGTTTATGCAAGGTTCCATTAAATTAAAGAAAAATTGTGTGATTGTGTAGAGCTTGACGCCCTGCGCGAATGTTAGCCAGAGAAATCTCTTAGCAGACACATCTAATATTGTTGAGAAGAACAAAGCTTGCAAGCGGAAAGACGAATTGAGGAAAATTGTTGCCGAAGCATTACTCTTAATCGGCTACGATGCTTCAATTTGTAAATCGCGTTGGGAAAAATCCTCTTCCTATCCTGCCGGTACTCATCTCTCTCAATCTGTTTATTCGTTTGGTTTTAGTTTGTAATTGTACTTATGGAGGTTTCCTTCACAGGTGAATACGAATACCTAGATGTCATCGTTGAAGGCGGAGATAGGGTGTTGATTGATATAGATTTTAGATCGGAGTTCGAGATAGCTCGGCCGACCGGAAATTACAAAGCAATCCTTCAATCACTGCCGTACATCTTTGTCGGCGAAGCCGATCGTCTGCAACAGATTCTGTCAATTGTATCTGAGGCGGCGAAACTGAGCTTGAAGAAGAAAGGAATGCACATTCCTCCATGGAGGAAATTCGAGTATATGAGATCCAAATGGCTGTCGGCACACATCAGGACGCCGCCATCCCCGTCGCCGTCGCTGCTCCTTCCACCGCCACCAACTCCACCGCCAACACCGAACGCCAACGCCTCACCCAAACAGATATTTTCCAGCGAATACAAAAAGTCGTCATCCGTTTCTACACCGGAGTTCGCGTCGGAGTGCGGAATTTTTGAGCTGATTTTTGGAGAGGAAAAGACGCCGTCGCAGTCGACGGAGACAAGTCAACTATCTTCACCCGGTGTTTTGCCATCGAGAAAATCCGATGACGGTTTTGACTCGTCGGCGGCGAGGATATGGCAACCGCCGGCGATAAAACCGAGGAATGTGGAGAAAGGAAGTAAATTAGTGGTCACCGGATTAGCTTCTCTTTTCAAAGAGAAAGCATGAAGGAATAAACAAATTTTGGAATTATTTTTTTTTTCTTTTCCTTTTCCCCCTTTACTCGGTTCCCCGAGTTAAAAAAAAAAGAAAAAAGAAAAATTATATGTAAAAAAGAATGCAGATATTATAAGGAAATCCTTTCTCATCCTACTTCATAAATTTAATTATAATTTTGTTGGCAACTATAAATTAATACCATTATGTGTATATATAAATTATGTAAAATTGTTTAGTAAATATATATATATATATATATATATGGAAAGAGAGAGAGAAAAGTTCGTTTGAGAAGTCTAAATATTTGAGAAGTGATTCTATTCTTTCATTTGGTCAACATTTGCAGTTTTGACCGGATAATTCCTTGTATGAATATGTGACGGAAGGTAGTTTTGTAACTTTTATAAATAGACGACAAACGAGTTCATATGTGAACCCATGTGATTAACGTAAAAATTATCATATGTGAACTCATGTGATTCACATAAAAACTATCATATGTGAACTCGTTAATTAGTTCACATGTGATTCATATATAAACTATTCATTTATATATGAATCTGTTAATTAGATCACATTTGAACTATTTAACTGAATCATATATGAAAGAGCATGTTCATATGTGAATTACAATGGTTCATATGTAAATCGGTTAATTAGTTCATATGTAAATTATACGGGTTAATATATGAACATATAGTTCATCTATGAATCACATAGGTTCACACATGAACCCATTTGCCGTCTATTTGCAAAAGTTACGAAACTACCTCCTTTATTTTTCGCATAGCCACAATTTTTTACCAGTCAAAGCCGTAATTCTTGGCCAATCAAATTCGATCTTGACCGTATGAAGAGTTACGATCACTTCTTTACTTCTCAAATAAATAACCATTGGATCAGCTAATCTAACAATTCATGAGACTGTATGGGTCTTCCATTTTTTGTGAATTTTTCCCCTCAACTTCACTTTATATATATACAAACATTTTTTTCTATTACTCAATGAGTTAATGATAACAAACAATTTAAATTAGGTTTTATATTAAAAACTAACAAATAAAAAAATTAAAAAGGTAAAAAAATCATGTTAAAAAACTGTACATTAAACATGGTGTGTCACAAGTTTAACGTGACGTAAGACACAAGTCTTGAAAAACAACACATCATGCCGATTATTACAGCGAGCCTTTTAAAATAATGTTTATAACTATCAAATATATGATATATACATAAAATAATGTTTAATGGTTCTAAAACCCTCTAAATGATTTTGTATATTGGGTCTCTCTTAACCATTAAGCACCCTAATTTTATTGTAAACAATTATATTTTATTTTACACTATATCATGAGAGCCTCTTAATCATTCAGACCATTTAATCATTCTGCACCAAACCATTCAGCAATTGTCAAACAACCTTTTATATGAAACTTGTTTTTAAGGACATCAATGTGAGGCGGTATTATTGTTGAATTACTCACTGGTTGAGGCTAGCGGGAGGTTTGGGAATAAACCGCGGACCTAGGTTTGGGAATAAACCGCGGACCTGTCTTGTATTTGAGTAAAGTCACATCGCCCATTTGTTAACTGAACCACATGTGAAAGGGTATTTTTTCAATCAAACTGATATAAAATTTGGTGCAAACAGTAATTTTATACCAACTAATTATATAACTTTTAAAATCAAATCAAATATTTCTAATTTATCAAGATTTCAATTATACCACTTGTATATTAAGTAGTTGTTTTATAAATTTAAGGGCAAATTGTATGAAAAAGTAACGTACTTTAACTTGATTCCTATTTTGGGTAACGTACTTTCAAAATTTTCATTTTGGTACCTAAGATGTAAAGTTTTAAACACTTAAGTACCCGGGTAACCCATTGAAGACTAATTTTAGACTAAAAAGAAGACTAATTTTAGATTTAAAAAAATCCATGTCACTGACCAGGTCAGTTGGATACCACATCACTCGACAGATCAGCATGATAATCGGTTAATACTTCAACCAGTTACCCGAGTACTTAAATGTTTAAAATTTTACATCTTAGGTACCAAAATAGAAGTTCTAAAAGTACGTTACCCAAAATAGAAATCAAGTTAAAGTACATTACCTTTTCATGCAATTTGCCCTAAATTTAACTATAAGTTTTTCTTCTTGCAAATAACTTTATAAATTATAATATTATAAGTTGTAACAAAATAAATTATTCATATATTTGTAAATAATTAATTAAACTAATTATCATTATTTAAAAAAGTTACATAATGAAATACATTTAGGGGCCGTTTATCAATGTATATCCGGATAAGTGCTTACCGGCAAAATTCAACACTATCAATTACTTACCGGATAAGATTTTATTCCACCAAAATGGTATTGTATGCAACAATTTATCCGGTAAGTGCTAACCATGATAAGAGTTCTCGTCATCACCTACCGGATAAGATTTTTGGTCCTTGTCATATCAATTCGGTAAGGTAATGTAACTTGGTAAACGTTTATCCGAATAAGCGTTTGGTAAACAACCCCTTAAATAAACAAAAAGCTTACATTTAAGCATTTGAATAGTTTTCTACAGATGATCGATTAATGCATTTCATAGATCAACATGAACTTATTTATCCCTTGTTTGTTTATATCGTGCATGAAATTATTGGAATCGACCATTATCATTCATCGCTATTTAATTTTGATCTCTATTGGCTTAACTTCTCTTTAAAGTTTGGTCCATCGAGCTCATGTTCATCTGCAATTAATGCGTGTATGTATTACGTCATGTAGTGATTATATGTTTCGAAAACAAGAGAGGTCCCTTAATAATTGCGAAGCATGATTGAAGAACTCTGAAAGCGTGTTCAATGTCTTTTCGACATGCGTCTTGTTGTATAGCGGAATATTTTCTTGTTATGTATCGTTTATTTCATCGTGTTGTAGTATATGTATACGGTCGTGTATTTTAATTTAAATATGTTATTATGTTTTTAAATAAGCCTGAAACATAAAAATAAAATTTATAATATATCATAAATTAATATAAAAATAAAATTTATAATATATCATAAAAACAAACCAGTTGTTTTTGTGAGACATGTGAGACCACATTTACACTTGAAACGTCACAGCAAAATGATGTGAAGGTAAACTACACAGTGTTTCTATTGTGAAGGTTCGACTTCTTTTTTACCTTCACAATATTTTTCTGTAAAGTTTCAAGTATAAAAAAGTTGTTTCATGTGTCTCACATGAACCCAACTATATATATATATATATATATATATATATTATTACAAAACCTAGTATTAATATATATTCACAGAGAGCTACTTTATTACCTCCAAATATAAAGACCAACATTTTTACCTCCATGGCTCTATTTATTTAGTGTTTAAGTATTGAGTTGGATATGACACCACCTCATGTTTTACGTTTTTAGTGTTGGGTTAGATTTGGCCTAATGTGAGAGGCTAATGGCACCCCTATGTATTACTAATGGCACCCCTATGTTAGGTTTAATTATGATTGTTTTTTGTCTTTTTGTTATTATTATCTTTTGTTTTATTATTATTTAAAAAAATTAATTAATATATATTATTCATTTTATTTTCTGTTTATTTATTTATTTATATTATATTTTAATTAATATAAATTATTAGTAAAT
>NC_037543.1:17857569-17861227 GCF_001531365.2 Cynara cardunculus var. scolymus
TTAATTAGGTTGTTTCAACCTATTCATGTTCCCTCTAATAAGTAATTTTTTAACTCTCATAATTTCTTTTATGTTTCATATTCACATTTAAGATCTTTTAATTAGGTTGTTTCAACCTATTCATGTTCCCTCTAATAAGTATTCTTTTAACTCTCATTATTTCTCTCTATTCGGTTATAATTTTTCATTTTCTCTTCATGGTACACCTCTGTAATAATCTTTCAATTCTTCATCTTTATTCATGTATAAGTTTGTGGTACATCTCTATGATAACTTCTCTATTAATCTTTCAATTCTTTCTCTCTATTCATGTATAATTTTGTAGTACACCTCTATGATGATCTCTCTATTAATCTCTCAATTGTTCCTCTTTATTCAGTTATAAATTTGTGGATGCGATTTGCATTTTTGTTGATTTGAGATGTCATTCAATAAGACAAATCATAGTATAGATTTTTGCTAACGTAAGTATAATATTTCTTTTTTTAGTCAGAGATATTCACATTAAAGTTGGAATTATGTAGACATATGGAGTTTTTGTGGAATAAAGTGACATATGAATCCTCAAAGAAATAGTGTAACATTGGATAGGAAAAAAAAACCTCTCAATTCTTCCTCTCTATTCAGTTTTTGAGGTGATTTGCACTTTTGTTTATTTGAGGCGTCATTCAATAAGAAAAATATAATATGGGTTTTTGTTAATGTAAGTATAGTATTTTCGTCTTTTAATTGGAGATATTCACACTAAAATTGAAATTATACAAACATATGAATCTCTCAATTCTTTTGCTCTATTCAGTTATAATTTTGTGAGGGTGATTTGCATTTTTGTTGATTTGAGGCGTCATTCAGTAAGACTAATCATAATATGAGTTTTTGCTTATGTAAGTATAGTATTTCGTCTTTTAGTCGGAGAATTCACAATAAAGTTGGAATTATGTAGGCATATGATTTTTTTTTTTGTGAATGAAGTGGTATATGAATCTTTGATGAAATAAGGTAACATTGTTTAGCATAATAATCTCTTTTAATCTCCCAATTCTTATTCTTTATTCAGTTTTTGTGGATGTGTTTTTTTTTTTGTTGATTTGAGGAGTCATTCATGAAAACAAATATGATATGAGTTTTTGTTTTTGTTGATGTTAATTGGTCTATTGTGATTTTTTTTCCTCTTTTTAGCATTGAGCTTGGAAATTATTTTATAATATTTTTAATTCTTAAAGAAGAAACCAAACATAATGAGGTGTTATCCTCTAACCAATTTTTTCTTAGATTTTTGATTTTTTAAAATATTTGATATATGTAAAAGATTTTCCATTCCTATATTTAAAATATGAAATTCAATATAATACATATCTTTTATTTTACATAATTTTATTAAAACCTCTATTTTCAGGATTTTTTTATAAATAAACCAAAATATGAACTGTCTAAAACAAATCTAAAAAGCTTGAACAAGTCAATGAAAAAATAACAAATCAATCAGACTCTTATATATCTAGAATGTTCATAATATTAGCTATTATTTTCATTTTATGCAATCGCATGTAGGAAAAAAGTGGTTTCAATGAGGTTCTTGACCAGTGTTACAAATGAGTATATCATGAACTAATATAAGCAAATTGCAAAAATATTCAACAATTATATCAATGTAAATAACAACACAATTATTGCTTGGTGAATATAAATATTTTATGAGAATATACGTAGAAGATAAATTGATATGTATTATGGTAAAATAATTCTCTTAATACACCTCATGATTATAATCAATATTTTCACATATTTCTTTTTTATGATTTTGAACCAATCACAAAGTTTGATATAATAAAAGATTGATATATAAGACTTAATAATTATATATATATATATATATATAATATTAAAAGAACAACCAATAATGATAAGTTAGATTCATATATCAAAAGTAATGTTGATTCTTAATAGTTTAATATTTAAATGTGATCATCGACTCATTTAGCTAATTTCAATAAAAGAAATTAGCTAAATGAGTCGATGATCACATTTAAATATTAAATGAGTCGATGATCACATTTATCGTCATCGTGCAACGCACGATGTCAAACACTAGTATATAATTAATTGAGTTGATGTTTATGAAAAAAATGATTGGTTCAATTTCCAAGCAATCAACACCCCCTACTAAGGGGGTGTCATTAGCACTGCCCGGTCTAATACCCTCTTCGTTCCAAGTTATGTGTCCACATTTCTATTTAGTTTGTCTCAAAAATAAAATTCCACTTTTAAAAGTAAGTGTGCAATTCATATTCTACCCTTAATTATGAGATGATAAAAATTTATCTCTCTATTATTAAGGATAAAAACATCATTTAATTAATTAAAAAAATATAGTAATCAGATATTTCTAAAATTGTCTGTCATTTTCATTCTAGACATTTATTTTGGGACGTATGAAGTAACAATAAATGTTACCGAACCTTGCATTGGAGATGCTACATATAATACTAAAGGGTGCTGCTATATACACACTTGTTTGGTTCAAATCTGTTCAAATTTTCGTTTTGAAAATGTAAAAAGATTGACCTGTGGTATTAAACTAAACATACCACTTACGAACGTCGTATTAATTTTTTTATTAAGGTTATTTATATTGTGTTCACCTTATGTGCACGATATATATATATATATATAATTACTAATTATAGAATAAGTAAATAAAATAGAAATTTCATCTCGTTCAATTCGTATTTAGATTATTTAAAATTGCAATTAATATGTATTAAATACATAATATTTATTAAAATGAAGGTTTAAAAAGGTGTGAGGCGTGACATGACGACGAGGTCAAGCCTCAAGCCTTACACGTCCACGTCTCAATGTTAACGCGTTTTCTAAAACATTAATTAAATGTAATTATCAAATAATTATAAAATTAAAATTAAGTGATAAATAATTTATAAACAACGTAACTGGTCTATAGATTTCTTCTCTATTTTGTAGATTTTCCATCCCACTTTTGCATAAACAATCAGTATGTAGCTTGGACTTCAAAGGTCAAAAGTGTCTGGAGGTTCCATGTTCAAATCCAAAAAGGAATAAAAATACCTTGTGGCCACGGAGGTTCAAGGGTGGTGACTTCGCAGGCTGATCGTCCTGAGATTAGTCGGCTCGCATAGCGAGTTGGATATCCAGTTTAATAAAAAAGATTTAATAGAGAAAATCTATAGCGCATAATATGGGTTAATACGTACGATATCAAATTTCGAGTAAACGTCAGATTAAGTTAGTGAACGATCGTTGAAGAGATTCTGAGAGGGAACATTTTGTGATTTCTAAACAAATATTCTTTTGCACTTGTTTTTGATCGAGGAGGAGGAGGAGGGCCGTGGCTCCCGTGGAGTCTTGGCCGTCGTGCGGAGGAGGCAAAGTGGTTAGTGGTGTTTTCCGGGCACTTGAATACCGTGATATTCTCTGTTTTTGGTTTCATGCATTTTAACTTTACTTTCACCACTCTCCCATGTTTTTTAATTTTATATATATATATATATATATATATATATATATATATATATAAGGATGAGTTCAAATAAAAACCACTCAATTTGTAAAAACCGTGAAAACCTTATTCAACCAATTATAATTTTTCATTTTGTTCATTTTTTTGTAATTATGAGAG
>NC_037543.1:17861372-17881172 GCF_001531365.2 Cynara cardunculus var. scolymus
TTCATAACCACATATGAAACAATTTCATCAAAAAAAGTATTATATGAAACAATTTCACAAGATTAACAATTTCATGAAAAAATTTCATAAGACTAACGACGGATGAGAATAGTTTTTACGGTTTTTACAAATTGGAGTGGTTTCATTTGATCGCTCATATATATATATATATATATATATATATATATATATATAGACTTGGGATAAGGTGAGACTAGAGGTTTTTCGTGAGACTCGTAAGACTAATTCTCAACCATTGGATTAGATCTACAATCTAAACATTCATAATCATAAAATTGTCACGAGACTCCTCAATAATCACAAAATTGTCACTGTGCATCTTTAGTATCCAAAACTTCCATTTTAACTTCCATAATTTTATATTTCTTTAATTTTGAGGGGTTTTTGTTACATGTATTAAACAATAAGCAATAAGTACGAAAATAAAATCAATAGTCTGGTTTATATAATATAACAAGTCCATTTTTTTAGTATCCAAAACTTCCATTTTAGGTTAAAATTGAATTTATTCTTATTTTAATTTTCATTCTCATTTTTAGATATCTTAACCGGGTAAATAATCATCATTTTCACTTAGCTTGTTGGGTAAGATTCTCGATAATCTAGATGGGTAAGATTATTACCATGCGTCATTTATCCTGTAAGTGTTAATTGGGTAAGATTCACCACCCTCACTTGCTGGGTAAGAATACCGGTCCTTGCTTTTGCTCGCGCGATAAAGTAAGTTGATCCGGTAAGCGCTTACCCGGTTAACATTTAGTAATTCATTAGCTAACCAATTAGTTAATACATAACTTATCAACCAACAACTAGTTTATTAAACATAACCTAACTAAAAGCTATTGTGTTAAAGTATTAGAGGCTATTTGACAGTTGCTGAATGATTTGGTATAGAATGATTAAGAGACTTTCATGTTATAATGTAACATGAAATATAATTGTTAATTTGGTAATTGTTTACAATGAAATTAGGGCGCTTAATGGTTAAGGGAGACCCATAATACAAAAGCATTCAGAAGGTTTTAGAACCATTAAGAGACACATTTTTTTTGTCAAACAAGATTAATCTTTTAACGATTCAGATGTTACCTCTTAATGGAACTATTAAGAGGTAAACGAACAACCCCTTAGTGGGTCATGTCAAGTTCCTATAAAAATACATTTGTTCAATTCAAATGTTCGAGGGCATTTGAATATGCTACAAAAATGATTTTCGTTTTGCAGTTTTCGGAAAATCGATCAGAATTAGAATTTTTTTGATTTTTTAAAATTAAAATTATCAAATTTAACGAAACATGTTCGGAATCGCTACAAGAGAATTAATCATTACTGTACTATAAATTATTTAATTATATCTAACTTTAATCAGATAATCATCTGATTTTGGTTCTTAAAGTTGAAATAATTGCTTTTGAAGACGCACATTTAAATCCCACCTTTTTGTAGTTGCATACTCGGATACTCCAGATTTAGCAAAATAAAGGTTTGACACAACCGATTCAGAAGCCAAAAAGTATTAGGAGGGGAGTGGATTTTACAAATAGATTTATTACTTTTAGCTGGGAGACGAAAATTATTTGGTTTATGCTTTTTCGAACGACTTTATTAGCTTCAAAATTGCTAGTGGAACGATTGCACTAACCAACCACTCTCATAATGTGATTAAAAAAAGAAAAGAAAATTAGCTTTGATTTATAAATACGATTAATGACATCAAACTGCATGACAAGTGACATAAAAATTGTAGTTGAAGGATTTAACGATTGTGTGTGACGTGCATTAGAACCAGACCCCTACTTAAGCTATAAACCCTATTCGAGATCAGGACCCGTTCTCGAGCTAAGACTCCTATTCGATCAATAATCGCTCATTAACATAAATCTTTAACTGGTTTTTTTTAAATAATCAATAAATTATTAGGAATATAATTTATATAATAAAATTGTAAAACCCTTTTTGCAATTGTAATATATGCTTAGTTTTTTTTTTTGTTTTTTTTTTCTTTTAAAAAAATTGAATTATTATATAAAAATTAGAGTTGAAGTTGGGTTGGGTGGTCTTTTTGTGTAACTTTATAGTTTGACCACACAATTGAATGTGTGAAGGTAGGTAGGTGAGAACAAGGGATGTAAAAAATCGTGAACATAAAGCTTTCCACACGTGCTGCTCATGCATGGGTCTCGTTACAAATATTTTATACATAGTTGTGTACCCGTGCAATAGGGCGAGAACCATGAATTTTAACGATTTTGAAGTTCCACTGATTTTATAAGATAATATTTAACGATAATATAGGTTACACTTGGTCTTTACATATTAATACAATTTGAATAAATAAGAGTTATGGTTCCAATTACAGACTATTGATGAAAAAAATTGTATAACAGTTTAAAATCCAATATATTTAAAATCCAACATATTTAAATGACTCAAAACCAATAAAGAAAACTACAAATATGACAGATCATAAGCAATAAAAAGACAAAAAAAGATGGGTTTTAGAATGAAATTTCAACTGCTTACCCTCTTTCTTGTCCAGAAACTCAGATTAAGGTTGAATTAATACATGTATATATAAATTTCAAAAAAACCCAAGAACATATTAATTCAAAACATATTATACAGTGCAATTTGGACAGTCTAACCCCAAAATATGTAGTATATATATAATTAAATAACTATAAAAGTATAAATCGTAAATATTAAAAAAAAAATTCACAGTATATATAATATATAATAATATAATTAAGTCAAAAACTATTTAATATTGGACTCATTTCGAAGGTATTAACGAGACGATTGTAATGATGTAACTTGTTAAAATAAAAATGTATTTTTTAAACATGTTTTAATTGATATACGATAATGTATGTTAATTTGATAAAGGTTTAAAATGAAACATTTAAAAGTAAAGGACGTAAAATAAATAAATTAATTAATTATAGGGGTATAAAGTGTAAATTTAAAATTATAATTTAAAAAAATCGGTTGTGAGAGGGTGAGTGTATGTAAGGGGGTGAGTGTATGTGAGTAGAGGAAGGGTGAAAAAGTGAAAAAGTGAAAAAGTGAGTATAAAGGGTATTTTAGTCATTTAGTATTTTAAGACTTTAAGACATTTGCTAAATTTGCTTAATAAGATAGTATAGATACATACACTTTTGAATAACGTATCTCATGGATATTAATATGATATATCTCAATGCATTTCATTAGTGTTGATTTTCAACTATGATTAATTCAAGGATAGAGATCTATTGTTCTCATCGGAACCCAACCTTATATATATATATATATGTGTGTGTGTGTGTGTGTGTGTGTGTGTGTGGAGGTTCTTTTGTTAATCAAACAAATGGTGTTAACTATATAGAACCATATGCATCAATAAGAAACCATTGTTTTTAGTTATGAATTTAATGGGATGTTACAAAATAGAGTTGCATGATTTTGGGGATAATGATTATATCGTCTCTTTCGAATTTCCCAATGAACAAGTTTACAGATGAAGAAAGACGGAGATTCAACTTGAACAAGTTTAAAAGTGAAACCAGTGAACAAGTTTCACTTATGATAAGTGTTCACCTATGAATAAGGCATTGATCAGTATCATGAACATTGTTTTATAGTGTGAATGTGTTCATGATCAGTTGTGAGCACATGCATACTAATTTTGTATCTCTTAGTTCACTTATGAACATGGTTTATTCACTAACATGGTTCACTTATGAACAAGTTTCAGTCATGAAAGCATTCACTAATGAACGTATTTTCACTTATGAGCTTATTCAAGTTGAGTCTCCATCTTTCTCCTTTGGTAAACTTGTTCATTGAGAAACTTGAAAAAGATGATATAATTACCATCCTTAAAATCATGCAACTTTTTTTTTGTTCATTGTTGTTCACAAACATCATTTTGAATCTTATTACAAAACTACCACTGATCAATTTCATCCGTAGATTAGACAAACTAAAGGCTAAGATTGGTTCATAAGTTAACACCAATTATTGGTTAAGAATTGAAGAAACACCTATATATAAGGCTAGGTTCCGGTAAGAACGAAAGTTATGATGAGAAGGGCAAGAGGGATCTCTACCTTTAGATATCAATCCTATTTGAAGATCAACATTAATGCGATGCACATAAATTCACCGGATCAATTCCTGTGATAACCGCAATTCATAGGTGGGGGTGAGATTAAAAGTGATTAATGGTTTAGATCTCTTCTTATGTTTTTCATCTTAACTTCTATTCTCACACGATCCTTTGTATCTCTCTCTCTCTCTCTCTATATATATATATATATGTGTGTGTGTATATATATATATATAATAAACCTCCCCTATATATATGTGTGTGTGTGTGTGTAGGTAAATATAAAGATAAAAAGAGTCCAAATCATTTGCAAACCCTCTAATTGTTACAAACTATATAAACCAAATAATTGAGATATTTATGGAAATTGGTAAGACTTATTTATGAAAACAATTTAGATATTTGTGGGACCACATATTCTAACATAGATAGATGGTTGAGATTACGTTACATGGTTTATAACAATTAGAGGGTTTCCAAAAAGACGTGGACTCTCTCTCTCTCTCTCTCTATATATATATATATATATATATATATATATTCAAATGAGAAGATGACTTGTGTTGACATTTGAAAATGAATCTCATTTATTAAATTAGAATATTGAATATTGATAATAATTGATTTCTGATCTACTCTTCCACCATGTAATGATTGGCGACTTTACAATAAATAGAATTAAATCTCATTTGCCTAAGGCTCTTTATGAATATGAACATCGATGTTTTTTTTTTCGTTTTGATCATTTGAAATGGAACCAGCTCAAAAGATCTCAATGGACCATTATCATAATCAAACATTGATAATTAGGTGCATATTACTTCATATGTGACATTGTGAGTGTGAATTCTAACATAGATTCACATATGAATTAGCTGATATTTTGTATGTGAAAAATTATAGCATATGCTCATATTCATATGTAAATCTTTAAAAAGTACACATTTATACTGAATCTTGATTTAAAAATAAAAAAATTCTCATCTTTTGATATAACTATTTAATAAAATCTTGATTATATTTTAGATCATTTAGTTTAAAATAAATTGGGTAATCCATTTTTAATTACTTGTATAAAAGTTTCAAAATGACCCCTCAACTTTGTTAGATTTTTTAAATTAGTCATCATTTGTTTCTATTTACATATATGCATTTTAGATCTTGAACATTAAAATTCGCATCTAATGAATGAGATCTCTTCCTATATTCTCAACATTTAGGGATCGTTTACCAAATGCTCATCGGATAAGTGTTTACTGTGTGATACACACCATGTGTCACTTACCTTCCAGATAAGCATGAGAAGCATCTAGAATTCTATCCGGTAAGAAGCATAACAAAGACCAAAAATCTTATCTGACAAGTGAGATTTATTACAAAATTTAAATTCAAGTCTAAATTGGGGATAGCCTAACTCCAAGCCTTATAGCTCACACATTCTCCTTGCCCTTGCTAAAGCTTTCAACATGATACTTTCCTATTTTTTTTTTCCAGTTTTTATAAAAGAAAAGTTAGAACAAAGGCCTAGTGAATTTCCTCTAACACGATAATTCACACTAAAAATGATGGTTTTATAGCATAATTGAAAACAACAATCATCACACCAATAGGTTTAAAACACATTGATACACGTTGCAACGGTTGATCACAGTTATGGTCATGCACACTGGTGACCAATTACAGACCTACCCTTGTTATGACCTGTTGATCAAAATACCTATATACATAAGCATAAAAAACTCACCCTTTGAAATAAACAATTATTAAAAATGGCCAATATCATGCTTTTGTGTAATAAACAATATCAACATGACTAGAAAGTGAACATTTACCACAATAATAGTAAAAAGAACTCACTTGAGGTCCAAGCCTAAATGTGCACCCTTAAGATAGGATCACACCAACTGAACACCTGACGCGGGCCATTCAAACGGTAAGTTAATACCGCAATTACGTCCCAGTTTGAACCATTAACAAGCCCCAAAGACAAGGACCCAAAACACTGCCCCAAATCTCTTCCTCTATGCACAAACCAAAAACAGGGACATAGTGAGTTAGGCGACCTGGCATGCGGCCTAGGTCGGGGGAATACCCACGGGACTCATTCTCCCTCTATGTCATTCTTGTTCGAGCTGCACAGCTCAAACCCAATTCCTCAGCAATTTCCACTCCCATAAACATTCATAAACACTTTAGAATTAACATATGATACTCCATACCTTTCCTTATCCATTCTAACCAACCAATCTATGGATTACAATCCAAATAGTAAAATTTTATCAATTCGATAAGTTTGCATAGAATTATGATTCAATTCACCATCAGGAAATTGATTTAATCCAAATCCTCAGTTGGAGTTTAATACTCAAAAGGTTTTTCCACTTCATAAACCATTTTCTAAACCTAAATCATTCCAACACAAAATAGAACCCTAATCCCAACAATTAATCATCACTAGAGAAGGAAAGTATAAAGGAGAAGATGATCTTACCTGAGATTGATCCCGTTACCTCTTGAATCCCTTTCTCGAATCTACAATCAATTCCTCTTCTACACCACCTTCAGTTTCATGAACGTGCACGCACGCGCACACGCACACACCCATACTAGTCTTTCAACCGATCTAAGTAAGGGGAAAGTGTAGACTCACCCCTTTATTCTCTAATTTGCACTTTTAGTCCCCTGCAATTTAGTGCCACGTTTCAACTCCATCCTTCAACTTAATTCATTTACTTCAGAAATTTAACTTGGGTTATTAAAAATATACATTTTTATTGTTTATGAATTCTCGCGTCAACCATTCATACGATATAATGATACATCCAGCTTTTCTCATGTTTTCACAAAAACTGTTTTTCTCACTGAATCCAAGCCCCTCTCACTCTACCTCTTTACGCACATGCATGCATGCATGCATACATACATACATACATACACACACACAAAACTATTAGAGTGGCATAAAATAAATAATATGACAGTTTATTTTAAAATTGTTCTAAAACTTTGTTAAAACACCCAAAAGCGTCCTATAAACACAATGTAACACTTTTAGATAAAACACCTATTTGTTTTGTACAAAAAATATCATATTAGGATGCTTATAAACATATTGTAACAGTTTTTCTATCACATCATCCATATTATCCGACATATTCATTTGTTGTTGTTGTAAAAACGATTTCAATAATTTTCTCCTATTAGGTTTTATGCCATCATTCTTTGGTGGTGAATCTCTTATGGTAACATATACATTTAGCTAAAAAGAAATACAAATATAAAACCAACAAACATTATGTAAAATTTTAAACATTATTACTATATAATATAATAGACAACTATATATTAGCGACATGTTGGTTCGGTGAGTTGGGTTCGGTTGAGCTAAGACAACACAATTTCATTCATATCTTTCGAGATCCACCCTACAATATGGGGTAAAAAAGCCAAAATAAGTGATTTTAGCCCTTATAAAAAGAAAACTGATTCTTGAACCCTCTCAGTTGGTGGTTTAACGGTTTGCCAGGTTGACGGTTTGGCAGTTTAGCGGTTGGGTGGATTGAGCGGTTTGACAGTTTTTTGTACACCCTTATAATAGGCGAAATACATGGAAAACCTCAAAATTGAGAACTAAATAACCGTGGAAAACGTATGCAAAAGTATTTCATTTAATAAGCCTCATGAATAGTCACGTTAACTATTGAAAGTTTCTCAGCCCAAACTTACATACAACCTATACAAATATCATAACACTTATATAGCTTGCTTAAACATGACATACGAATTAACCTCCTATCTGGGTCAACCGTGGTCAATGTGTCATTGATCGGCAACCTGAACTCACGCCTCTTAGTCGTGGCAATTTGGCATGCAAGCTCAAACTCACATCACTTCTAGCCTCCAAACTACTTGTGTCAACAACAAGTGTCAAGACCTAGGTTTCGCCTTGCTAACTCAACGACTTATGGCTCACTAGCTACTTCCTCTTCATGACGTAAACCTAGCGACTAAGGGTCACCGCCTTAGATCGCTTATACGATATTAGTAGTCATTAGGCCATTTCAGGTCGTTCTCCTTTATTTCTAACTCGTTTATCTTTATTATTTTTGCATTAAAACACTACTTCATACATATTAAGACAATTTAGCACATGAACAACGATTATATATATATATATATATATATATGTATGTATATATTTCATCGATTTTGGGATTTAACTCACTTATCACTTCAAAACACCAATTGCACTCATTTCTTGGTCTAAAACTATCGACTTCTTGAGATGTTTGTACTAACCGATTTTGGAACATTATTTACTACCACCCCATGAATTAAACAAAGATTTTGGTATGAGTTTTTACCTCTGTTCTATTGTTCATGCTTCCGATATCTGATATCTCTACACAACTTACATACTGATTCCTGGGGTTTTGTTTAGTACCAAACACCCCCTTGCACTTTTACTTTCAGTATATGACACTTTTAGTCCTTGTACTCAACTTTTTCTTTGGGGGTGTAATTACATCAAGTTTCAAAATTTCCCATTTTGGTTCCCAAATGAAACCGTATTTAAGTCTTTATTTTTGTTGTAGTTTTAAGGAACATGAATTTGGTCACATGATCTCAAATTTACTATTTGTGTAATTTGATTTAAGTTATATAAATAATGTAATACAATTATGAATAGAGATGCCAAAAGGATCTAGGATCAAATCTAGATTAATAGGCTGGACCAAAAAGGGCGAGTTAGGACTAGTCCGGTTCACATGCCTAGATCGGTACTATTTTCAGACCAACAACTGCACTAGGACCACACGTTCGATTAAGAATCAGTAATGTTTGGGCAAAAACTAATTTTTTGAACACATAAGCTCTAACCTTAATTTCAAGAAATAATGGAGTTCAAAAAAAGTTTTGTCCAAACTGATAGTGATCGGTTAAGGACTTCGGACCAAAATCAGTCATAATCAACGTACGAACTAGACCAGTCTTTGGTATAGACTCTGCCGAAGAAAATCGGGATAACTGATATATTTAAGTTATATAAGTATGTAATTAATAAAATTTTCATTTAAATATATAATTAAAAAACATGAAAAATAGTAATCAGAATTTCTATATATTTTTCCTGTTTTCTATTTGAAACAAAAGATAACATAAAAAAGAAGTCACATGTTTCATGTGTGATATTCTTTAAAATTGATTGAGGGGTGTTTGTATATGTTGTAAATTTGATTATTACAGTTCAAAGATGACATAATCAGATTTATAATATTTAATAAATCTGGTTTTGAATTTTAATATTATAAGATGCAGATAATATGATTTTGAGAAGCAAATGAGGTGTCGTTTTATAAAACCAGTTTCTAATAATAAATATAGAGATTTTGTTAGAATTGATTATGAAATTTAATTCTTGAAGTTGACAATTAATGAAAAGTTTGTTTGAGACGTGTACATATGAAATAATTGATTAGTTAAATAAATAGATGCATTCCTTTTCTCCATAGCCATACTCAACAAATCCATGACAATCATGGTGGAATGGTCCATTCTTCAAGCATTGGATAATTGCACATTTATTTGTGATCAGTTTAAATCTTTATATATAAAGAGAGATATGGGATCATGTGAAACCAGTATGTTTTCGTGAGATAAGTGATATCACTTTTTTACATTTGAACTTCACAGTAAAACACTATGAAGGTAACCTTGACAGTCTTTTTACTGTGAAAGTTTATATTTTTTTTACCTTCACAATATTTTATTGTGAAATTTCAAATGTAAAAATATGATCTCACATGTTTCAGGAAAACATAATGGTCTCATATATATATATATATATATATATATATATATATGTGTGTGTGTGTGTGTGTGTGTGTGTGTGTGTGTATTATATACTTGTATATATAGACAAAAGATCATATGAGAAGGAAAGTTAATGTGAGAAACATAAGAAGAGATCTAGACCCTTGATCACATTTAATCTCAAATAACTCATCCCTTGATACGGAGATTGATTTGGTGCATTTCATCCTAAATGTGCATCCAGTGATGAAGATCCCTTCTTACCTTTCTCACCTTAACTCTTCTTTTCATCGGAACCCAACCCTATATATAAAAGGGGGACCTTTTGAGAACTTATAAAATTGTGATAAGTTTGAGAATTAGTGCATCATGTGTTATTTTATATGTTTTTTTCATCTATAGTTAGAATTTAACGTAGTTATTAATATATATTTGTTTCAAAATATGATTATTTGACATGTATTCGGTTCACAGTTTGAACCTTTTTAGAGTGTTTGTGAAACAACAAATACATGTAAATAAGTTTCAGTGAAACAAATACATATAAAAAAACACATTTTGAAACAAATATATGTTAATCAATAATTAAATACTACACTTAGATGAAAAGAATCATGTGAAACATAACCTTAAGCTAGAAGTTCTTATGGATCTCACAAATTTTGGAGTTCTCAAATGATTAAGCCTATATATATATATATATATATAGAGAGAGAGAGAGAGAGAGAGAGAGAGAGAGAGAGAGAACGTTTCAAATGCAACTCATCTCATTTGTACAACCAATGCAACGTAATCAATTAAGATATTTATGAAAACGATGAGAATTCATTTATTATGATTTGAATATCTATGGAATATGACTAGGTTCATTAATTATGATCAATACTTTATATTAGAAAATAATCAAAACTTTTATGAAATCACATATTCATCAAATTAAATGTACGGTTGAGATTGAGTTGTATTGATTGTACAAATATAAAAGGTTGAATAATAACTCAACTATATATATATATATATATATATATATATATATTTATCATTACTTTTTGTTAACCAACAGATTAGTGTTAACTTTGTTAATCCAAACAGGTCATCCAGGTTTCACCAAATTTTTTGGTTTCATCCCACCCTTGTTGATTGTGGGGAGGGCATTTATGTCAAAAAAAAAAATTAAAAATATAAAAGAATATATTAATCAATTGAAATAACCTTCTGTTTATCTGTCTCCTTAATTATCTCATATATAATTACGAGCGGTTACTTGAGTTTTATTTTTATGGTTTTAGTGAATTTATTTTCTTCTAAAATTTGTTCAACGCATTCAACATGTTGGGTATAGTTAATCCAGGAAATAGTAATAGTTATCACAAATGAAATCACTTAATAATCCCTAAACGTCCATAAGTGAAATAGGTAATTGTTGATTGGTGAATACAGTAAACGTCAATTCCATAATTAACAAAATGAAGAAAACACCAAACAAATTATTGACCATGTTGTTCATCGCTGAACGTTTTAAATGTTCATAAGTGGACATTTTGTTTACTAGTGAACATATTAAACTCCATAATAAACAAATATTTTGTTAGCAGAAACAAAATAAAACGAAAAGGTGTTGCCACTGTAATCGATACAAATTAGGGGAAATTCTAGTGGAAAAGTTATCAAAAGATATTGGGTTAGGAATGTCACAAGAGATGTTCATATGTGAACACACACATACATCAATGAACATAAGAGATTGGTGGTGAACATACATATCATGATACCATGATTTCAGGATATGGATTTCATTTCCTAATTTGACTCTACAAATCATTTTACTATATACTACTATTCACATGTGAAATCTATATATGGTGCGTGTTTACTTTACTCCCAAAATTTAAAAACATTCAAGTAATATGTCAAATGTGGATGGTTGATATTGGTTAACAAAAGAATATATATATATATATATATACACACACACACGTATATGTATATATATATATTGGTTAACAAAAGAATATATAAGAAGGGATATGAACCCTTGATCAATTTTAATCTCACATTCATGCCATGAATTGTGTTTAATACGAGAATTGATTTGGTGCATTTCGTTATTGTTGATCTTTAATTATGAATGATCCAATGATGAAGATTCCTTCTTACCATTCTCAGCGGAACCCAACCATATATATATATATATATATATATATATATTGGGTTGGTTCACGTGAGACAAGGTTGTTTTCGTGAGACACGGTTTTTACACTTGAAACTTAATAACAAAATGTTGTGAATGTAAAAAAAGCCGAATCTTCACAGCAAAAACACTGTGAATGTTACCTTCGCAGTGTTTTGCTGTGAAGTTTCAAATGTAAAAATCGCATTTCACGAAAACAACCTTGTTTCACATGATCTCAAGTCTGTCTCTCTCTCTCTCTCTCTTTCTATATATGTGTGTGTGTATATATATATATATATATATATAATTTTATAAAATATTTTAGGTAAATTCTTAAATTCTAAAAGTATAATATTTCTACAGTATTAAATACAAATCACTAATACATTAAGAGTCACGATTTGTTAAGACTTTTTATATAATATGATGTCCCAGAGCAACAAAAAGTGGAGTTGGCTCTATGTCTAAAAAAACACTTTAAAGATGATGTTTGGTTAGCAATAATATTTCTAGACAGATTAAAATATGTTAAATGAATTAGAACCGAATCTAAAAAAATTTGACCAAACGTTTGATTGAAAAAAATTAATCAAATTAATTGGAACTTGTCCATGTGTTTCACATGATGTATCTTCAAACTTCAAATGTAAAAAAAACAACTTACCAAATACCCTCTATGATTATTATTTTATTAAAAGTGAGTGTCCTATTTTTATTAAAATTTAATTATTTAATATTTTATAAAATATGATCAATAAGAATAGGAAAATCAGATCACCCAAAATCCCCAACCCTCTGTGTCAAAGTGGACAAAACATCATCTTTTACATCAACTGATTGGTGATCCTTCCTCTAAATGTTATTAGAAATAAAATAACATTTATGATGTTATTAATCTAATAAATCAATATATTCATGAGTACGATCTAAAGACAAAATTTAATGTAATTATATAATGAAATTTAAAAATACTTAATATTGGGTTTGTTTTGAAGGTATTGATGAAACGATTATATATAATAATGTAATTTGTTAAAAAGAAAGGTATGTTTTAACGTATTTTAGTTGATATATGATTATAAATGCTAATAGATAAAGATGTAAAATGAAGAATCTATACTATATTATAAAGCATTCAACAAAAACTCTTGAAAACTATTTTTTATGCTTGAAATATTGTTTATTAATGCATATTACTTAAAATTCAAGGTTACAAGTAAATTGTGTGTAAGTACAACTTATTAAAGCTTCATGTTTGAATTCGTATAACTAACTGTAGATAATCATAGTCAAATACAAGATAAACATTTCATTTTAAATATAAAAAATCTCAATTATAATTAAGATAATCATTGAATTCTAACAAAATACTTAATTATTATTCTTATAAAAATTATTTATTATTAAATCAAAAATAAATTACTCCGTTATTAAATCTAAATTTAAATTATAATAAAAAAATTGCATTAAAGAAATTACACGAAAAACAAAGACTTTTAAATATTTAATTTGATACTAATATTGATATATTTATTTTCGAAATTTTATGATTTTCAAATTTATATCTTATTCAAAAATAAAAACATTATCCGTTTCTCAAAACCACATAAAATCGTATTAGAACATCTACAGAGACGGAATAAAACGAAACATTAAAGTCGAGATATATCTCGCTGCATTGTGCGGATATCTTTCTATTATAAAATAAATTAATTAAATAATTAAATGGTGCAAATTGTAATTTTAAATTCAAAAGTTACCAAAATGTTGAAATCTTTCTAGGGAGTAAAGTGATACCTTTTTTTTAATTAAATTTATAATAAAATTTTACATGCATAATGATGATAAATGAACAAATTCTTGCATTTTAATATTTTCAAGATAATAATTTAAATAAGGTTTATTTATATATTTGAATTAGACAGCCTAGAAATGTAGACATAAGTAATTTATTTAATTATTTATTTATAAACCATTTAAAATAATTATATTGTATCTTTTTAATACTAACAACTTTCTTTGTTTCAATTCTTAAGTTCCGTTTATTGTGTACGTTTGATTCCGTAAAGCGAGAGTTCTGGAATATCGGGATTTGATTTTTGTTACAAGTTATTGATGTGTTGTATTGTCGTAGGTCATGTTAATATGTAGTAAATAAATTAAAATCCGGTTAAATTTAATCGGTTTGAAGCGGATACAATGATTTTAAGGAATGAGTAAATTACGAAGATCGTCCCTAAGGTTTGTCAAATGGCTGGTTTTCGTTCCTAAACGTTTGTAAATTACTACGATGGACGTCAAGTTTTCATTTTCATAGCAATTTCGTCCCTGGCTGTTAAAGCTTGTTACCCTATGTTGTTAAGTGCCGCATATGTAAGTCACATGAAGGACATTCTCGTCATTTTTCATAGTTTTTATAAAATAACTTGTATTGTACAAAGGTTTAAAGCAAGAGTACAAGCCTATCAAAGCATTTGTGAATAAACAAAAACAAGACCTAACACCCCAATTTTTTTCCCGCCCCTTATACCAGCAGCAACTCCCCTCCCTCGAAATTAATCAATTCTTTTCTCCTTCGACTCTTGTTTTATGAAATGGGTTATCAAGAATGTCGTTATGTACAAATTGTGCGACCTTTGAGGAAGGTTACCGTTCCTATCTCCTCACCTAGTAGTTCCCAATGTTTGGCACTCATCTTCACACCTCATACCTTCAAATTGTGCACATCAGCTCTCCCCTCGCCGTTGTTGTGAACCAGAAAACCAAGAAATCCATAAATTGATTCTGCTGGTTTTGCGATGAGGGACAATGAACTCATGAGAGGATCATGAAAGTATCTGTGATTTCTCTTCTTTTAACTTTCTTTTGTTTTGTTTTTATTACGAATTGATGTAGTTTGAAACTTGCTTTGAGCGAGATGATTTTATGATATTTATATGCTCTGTGAATGAAACTAGTGATAGATTTGCAATCTTGCAGCCATTACAGACGTATGATTTCTAAGGTGGTCATCGTCAGTATTAATGGAGTGGGATGAGTTTCATCAAAGATGATGATGATGATGATGACGGAAATAAAGGTGTTCGGTTGGGGAATAAAAGTGGTTGTATTGGATGGGAGGAGCTTATATTGACGAGTGAGTCGTAGTATGATGTGAAAGTCGCCTGATAAGGGGGGGGAAGGTGGATTTTAATGAGGTTATTTTATATTTATCTTTTTTACATGTTTTAACAGCTGCATTAAAGACTTGTACACTAATTTGTCAATAAACTGAAGGCACACAAGACCAAAATGTCATTTGCAAGTGGGACACTTAACGACATAGCTTAACAGGCTCCAATGACTAGGGATGAAAATTGCAATGAAAACAAAGTCTTGATGACGATTTTTTGCAATTTCCAAATGTTATGGACGAAAATAAGACTTTTAACAAAGTTCGGGGGCAATTTCGTATCTCCTCTTAAATTTTAATAAATAAAATAATTAAAATATAAAAACTATAATAGTAGATTAGACAAATGTAGGGTCAACCCAAAATGAAAAAGACACATGTGGGGTTGCTTTCAATTTAATATATATATTTTTTTATAATTTATTTAAAATTCCCATTTTACCCTTTTATAAAATATAGTGGGAGTGGGGCCTACTTCATTCGGAAAGCAAATAATAAAAGCAATTTCCAAAAGTTTGACAAAAATAATAATACCCTTTGAAAGCAACCTTCCACCAACTATATTATTGTTATTATTTATTATTTATTATTATTTTATTATTATATAATATTCAAAAAATAACTAGGAATAGAAATTAACATTATAGATCAAAATGCATTATTAATTTTCCCTAATGATTAATAATAATTAACAAATTAAAAATTGTTAAACAAATAAATAATACATTTCTAAAAGAAAATTGTATTTTTAATTAAATAAATTAAATATAATATGGTATAAATAATTATACTTATTAAACAAACTTTTTGTTGTATAAATAATCACCCAAATTGATGTGAAATGGAAATAGTTTTGTAAATCAATAAAAATATATTGATTATAACCAGTTATTCTGCACCTAGATTTATAAAGTTTTGTCTTAAATGAGAAAATAACGTAGTTGATATCTATACTATATTATAAAACATTTGACAAAAACTCTTAAAAACCATTTTTTATGCATGAAGTGCTGTTTATTGATGTATATTATTTAAAATTTAAGATTACAAGTAATTTTGGGTAAGTACAACTTATTAAAGCTCTATTTTTAAATTCGTGTAACTAACTGTTGATAAATATAATCAAATACAATATAAACATCAATTTTAAATATTATAAAATCTAAAATATAATTAAGAATGTTTAATTATTATTTAAAAAATATTATTAAACCAAAAATATATTATTTTATGTTATTAAATCTAAATTAAATTACAATAAAAAATTAAATTAAAGAAATTACAAAAAAAAAGAACTATTAAATAATTAATTTGATACTAATATCGATTTTTTTACAAATTTTTATACTATCTTCAAATTTATATTTTAATTCAAAAATAAAAACATTACCGTTTTCTCAAAATAACATAAAATCATATTATATCAATAGAGACAAAGAATAAAAACTAAACATTAAAGTCGAGATTTATCTCGCTGCATTGCGCGAGTACCCTTCTAGTAGTTATAATAATATAAGTACAAAGTAAAATTGAAATTATAACAATTCAGTAAAATCTTTTGCTTTTTTTTAATTATCAATGTATCCCATCTTTGACGGGTTCTTGATATTCGAATCCACCTATCAAAGCCGTACAAAACTCTCGTTTAACCATGTTTGATACGGTCAATAACAATAATTAATCATGCTCAACGAAACCTGAAACATCTAATTTCATAATCCCTCAACGTCAATTTTGTGTTGTTTTTTATGTACGAAATTTATATACATCTGGCTTATAAAAGACACCAATAATTGACCTACACGGTACATCAGATACATAAGTGCATATTCAAATGAAGAAAAAAAAATTACAAGGTTAAAAAGTCGTATTAATTGTTAAAAAAATTACGATTTATACTTGTTAAGATAATGCATATTTAAGTTGAAATCATTGGATCTGTCACTTGTCTCCAGATAATTCATCATCGTTTCAAGTGGGGCATTACTCTTTACATCACACTTGACATTTTTCTATGCGGTTTTTATTTTGTAGCGTTTTTCATGTATTTAGAAGCAATCAAAGAAAATTCATCTTATAAATGGTTATTTCCTTTTTCGGTTTAGCTAGGGGGTGTTTGGGATTGCTTATAAAAACAACTTATTGACTTATTCCGGTGTGACACCGGTAATAATCACTTTTGAGTGTTTGGATAAACAATTTATACCAGTGTCAAACCGGTAATAAGAAGTTTTTGAAGAAGTTAAACTCTTTTGACTTATAATAAGTTGATAAATGCTTTTATAAAAAAACATAAGTTGTTTCAAATAAGCAATCCCAAATACCCAGAAAGCCTAACAAGTTAGTTTCTAAAACTGTGTTAATTCGAATTTCACATGTATTGATAATTTTTAAGAGTCGTTTCTATTAATTAGAAGATATAAGGAATGTGTCGCTGATGTGGAAATGTTATTTTACATGGATATTGTAAACTAAATTGAACCAAAGTGCTAAAAATTCAGCTTGTTAAACTCAACTCGAGAAATTGAAGATATGTCGAATTAAATACAACAAGGATACACGTGTATGTATCCCACTGTATCGAAACACATGTCAACTAGAGAGGAGATGTTTTTTTACCTTTTATCAAGCCTTTTAGATCAGGAGCACATAAATGTACAGGTTCGCTTGTTGATACGTTAGATAGGCAATCATCACCATGTACCTTTCCCAGTAATCGATCGTCCAACTAGCTGTCATTATCTGCTTCTTTTGTAGATAGGGATAGAAAATAAGAATAATGTGGCTTATTTGAAGAAGATTGACATTTCTTAAACGCGCTTAACACTGAAGGTACATATGGCAGTCAAACAAATGCAAGGCATATTGTCAAATAATTTAAAGTTAAATGATAAAGAACGAATGGGTGGTCGTGCAAATAAAGAAAATATATCTGATCTAATGTGAATCTAGGAAGCATAAACATCCCTGTAATTCTCTGCTCCAATTACGAATAAGTTGTTCCAAACACACGAAAACGAGAATCTTGGCCAGATTATACATGAATCCAGAATTTTTGGATTTCTCAACATGGCTGCATTCGTCACATTGTTAAGCACCTAAATCGGAACCAACACAGAAAAACACGGGTTCATATCTGTTTTTTGTCCCTAGTTCTATTTTAACAAAAACCTAAAACTTCAAAATGCAATTAAACTAGCCACGTCGTTTCTTTTGTGGGAAAGTAATGACGATGTTCAAGAAGTTTTCAGAACATAAAAAGACAGTCTTCAAATAACCATTTGAACACCACGATAACTGGAAAAAAAAAATTATTAACCTGGATATCCAACCCGCTATGCGAGCCGGCTAATCCCAAGGCGACCACCTGCTTTGCAGATAGTCTGGAGTCACCGTATTTGAACCTCCGTGGCCACAAGGGAATTTTTATTCCTCCTTGGATTTGAACCTGAGACCTCCTGGTACTTTTGACCTTTGGAGCCAAACTCAAACCAATCAGGCACCACCCTTGTGGTTACGATAACTGAAATTTACTTTTCATGACATTGTAAACAATAACCAAATACCTTCTCGTTCTGTTACGCACCTTATGTTCTAGAAAAAACGCAACGTTTGACTTGACACATAATTTAGTAATTTTTTTTTACTGTAATCAATTACTTAAATACCCCTGCAATTTCAGAAAACGTGTGAACTGCAATCAATTAAACCAAAATATTATGGTGTAGTTTCTTGATAATGTTTTATTTTATTTATTATTTAAAAAAAACTAATGATTATTAATTAATAATCCAATAAAGTAAAAAATTATTTTATGAAAAAAAAATATGTTACAAAATAGGGAATAAAATGTTGCACATTACAAAATAATTAGCCAATCAATGGCCATATTAGTAGGTGTATAATGGACCCACCCTAGTGTGTGTTGCTTACCTAAATATTTTTTTTTATTTAAGAAGAAATATAAAATTTGAGATAAACATAAATAATGATTTTAATAAATATATTTTAATATCTAAATTGGTGTTGGTTAATAGATAAATTTTATCTTAAAATTATGTTATCTATTTATTTTTAACTAGAAGGGTACTCGTGCAATGCATCAAGGTACATTTCGATTTCAATGTTTCGTTCTATTTTTTATATATGTCGATATAATAAGATTTTATGTGGTTTTGAGAAAACGATATTGTTTTTATTTTTGAATGAAATATAAATTTGAAAGTATCGTATTAAATTTACAAAAAATATATCAATATTAGTATCAAATTAAATATTTAAAAGTTCTTGTTTATGTATTTTTTTTTTAAATTTAATTTTTTTATTATAATTTAATTTAACGTAACTAAGTAACTTAATTTAGATTTAATAATATATATTTTTTATAAAGATAATAATTAAGTATTCTGTTAGAAATATAGTATATAGATACACATATTTATACATCGCGCAATGCAGCGAGACACATCTCGATTTTAATGTTTTATTTTATTATTTGTCTCTGTTGATGTTATAATACGATTTTATGTG
>NC_037543.1:17881242-17883383 GCF_001531365.2 Cynara cardunculus var. scolymus
ATAATGAAATAATTTATTTTTGGTTTAATAATATAATATTTTATAAATATAATAATTAAGTATTTTGTTAGAACTCAATGATTATCTTAATTATATTTTAGATTTTTTATATTTAAAATGAGATGTTTATCTTGTATTTGATTATGTTTATCTGCAGTTAGTTACACGAATTTAGATATAGAGCTTTAATAAGTTGTACTTACGCACAATCTACGTGTAATCTTGAGTTTTAAGTAATATGCATCAATAAACAGTACTTTACGCATAAAAAAATGGTTTTTAAGAGTTTTTGTCGAATGCTTTATAATATAGTATAGATATAAAAAAGTGTTGTTTAGTAAAAAATATATATAAAAAATTATTTTATTTAATTTTAGGTTCTCCAAAATATTAAAAATATAATTTTCTTTATTCGTAAATAAAATGCAACTTATATAAAACGCGATATCATGTCATATGCCTAAACCAATGGATTAATGGATCGGTTGAATTGAACAGTTTGAATCGAATTTTTAAATACTTTAGATGTGCTATATAATTTTATATAATATTGACGGTTGACTTAATAAGTAGGTTAAATATAACTGATTATTGATCAAATATTTCTGGGGAAAAAAACTAAAGACAGTTCTAATCATAATTTTAAAAAGTCATAATTTTTTGGTAAAAGTTTCTGAAATTAAATTAGGATTGAATTATCAAAAAATTCAAATAGAAATGGTTGCATATTTTAGATGAATTAAGTATAAATATTAGGAGTGTGTATCGGATTGGAACGAATTTAAAAACTAAAAAGTAATGGTTACAAAAATCAGATATATATACACTAGTGGGGCTTGAAACCAGCCAGTAAACTGAATACATGATTGAAATTGTTTTAATTCGAAAAATATAAATAGAAACCCCGTCATTTTATTTTTTGGTATATGAATAAAAATAAATAAAATGACTGTACGATAATCTTGAACCAGACTGAACAAAGAACTTATTTGAAATAAAAAAATACTGAACTGAGAAACAAACTGAACATAATTGATGTCGATTTAGTTCTTCAGTTCATAATTCATATTTTAAAATCAGATTTCACCTATTTTTATAGAACGATAAAATATTAAGTTCCAGTCGATTATATAAAAAGATATGTAGTTTGAGTTGTTAAGAAAACCAGATATATGGACTTTGAAAATTGAATACAACCTATACCTAACAATACCAATCATTACCAAAACGATTCATGTTCACATAATTATGACATTTTTTGTTATTTAATGGAGTTTTTTTTAACCTAATTGTGGTTGTATCGTTTTAAATGCATATTTAAAATAACTGTTATACACTTATAGATATTTGAAAATATGATTAACGGTTGAAATAAATTTGGAGTTTTGTAATGGCCTCAAATTTCACGGAATGAAAATATGGACGTTTGATTTGTCAGTTTCTTCTTCACATTGGTTGTGTCAGCATCATTGTTTTATGACTTGAACGAACAATGACATTGACTAAATGTCCATCTGTTATCACGATTCTTATACCAAATTGATCGACGTCAGAAAACCTAACAATGACCGGCAATAATTTGAAAACGGAAAGTAATTTTGCAAAGAAAACTGTGGACGAAAAGAGGGATTGGTGTTTAGTGTAAGAGAAAGAACAAGGTGATGATGGTGGGAAGAAACTGAATTCTAATATTTGGCTATCAGCTTACTTTGATTTTACAGGGAAAGTATAATTCTGTTAGTCATGAGTTAGCTGATAAATTAGTTTTTTTTTTTTAAATAGGCGTTTACTGTTCCACATGAGGGTTTTTTTTCGCTCTTTCTAATTATACTTCTTATATCTTCCGGTTAATTTTTTAACATGTATATTTGCATTATTTTTACATCATCAGCTCATTTTAACAAACATAACTAGTTTATCAACTGAGAGCGTTTCCAACAGATTATATATAATTTCTCTAAAATAAAAAACCAAAAATTCAAATCCCTAAAAGGTTGTATTTATGTCCAATGGGTTCTCATTTTGAGATTTTTCAACGCTAATTATATTATTATTATTATTATTATTATTATTATTATTATTATTATTATTATTATTATTATTATTATTATTATTATTATTATTATTATTATTATTATTAT
>NC_037543.1:17885158-17903633 GCF_001531365.2 Cynara cardunculus var. scolymus
GGGGGGGGGGGGGGGGGGGGGGGGAGGGCAAAGGATCGTGTGAGATGAAGAGCTAAAGTGAGAAGCGTAAGAAAGGATCTGAACATTTGATCACTTTTAATCTCAAACTCACCTATGAATCGTGCTTGATACGAGGATTGATCTGGTGTATCTCATCCTAATGTGCATTCAATGGTGGAGATCTCTTCCTACACTTTTCACATTAACTCTCATTTTCTCACTAGAATTCAGTTCTATATATGTGTGTATGTGTGTGTATATGTATGTATGTGAATGTATATGTATATATGTATATATATGTTATTGTAAATTGTATATGATGTAATAAAAGTTATGAATTTGATTATTTCTGGCAGGAATAAGACCAGAGCCATCATAACAACAATATCTTAAATAAGTTCTATCAAAGATGAAAATTTTACATCTGATATTGTAAATAACACAACCAAAAACAAACTAAGAAACTGAAACTGATTGTAACCAATTTTAGAAATAATATATGAATTTCAAAACTTTTATAACATAAAATATATTTATCTATATAATCTAAAATTCATATATTCAATATTTGAACCTACTTGTGTTTTTATATGTATATGAACAAACACATACATACATGCATGTGTCATGTGTGTCTCATATATAGATACATATATCTAATATTCAATCGAAAATAAAAATCTCTTGAACCAGACTTAAAACGCGTCTTAAATCAAGCCTAATCGATCCTATAACCTAATTCTAATTGACCCTCCGTCCTAACCGAGTAACTAGGCTTTGAGCTAAATATGTAGACACACATATAGACCATTAAGCCTAACCCCGGTTAGTACCAAAACTTTTAATAAACCAAACCAAACCAAACCAAAAAAGAAAAAGGTAAAAAAAAAACTCGATGAATCACACATAGTACCATAGTAGGTCTAGGAAGCATCAGATGTATGCAAACCTTACCTGTACCCTAAAAGGTAAAGACTGTTTTCGTAATAAATATATAAAAACTATGAAGGTTTTGAGAAAATGATAGGTGTCCAATAGGGGTGCTCAAAAAACCCGACCAACCCGATTAACCCGATCAACCCAACTCAATCCAACGCAAAATAACTCAACCCGAAGCAACCCGATGTGTAATCGAGTTGTAAAATTTTCAAACCGTATGTATTGGGTTGATATTGGGTTACTATTATTTAAATCCAACCCAACCCGATGAACCCGATATCCTTTTATTTCTTGGATTTAATATGATTGTTGAATTTCTATTAGTATACACATTATACAATTACATTATCATGTATGTTTTTCATATGCCCATATTTTCAATCTATTCATATCTCTATATAACTCATTCATATACATGTTCAGTAATTGTGAACATATACAAGTAAATTGAGAAAATTAATTGCATGTGATATACGTAAGAATTATGGATAAGTTGTATCAAATGATTGATGATGAAAAAGAAATTATGAGTGAGAAATAACATATTCAATGTTAGAAGAATATTTTAATATATCAAAGTATCAACCCGACCAACCCGTACGGGTTGGATTGGGTTGGGTTGTACTTTGGTTTGGTTTGAGTTGGGTTAAGATTTTTCCAAACCGCAAGCATTGGGTTGGGTTGTTCACTGTATTCAACCCGATCAACCCAACCCATGAGCACCCCTAGTATCCAATAATGCATCTATATTGATGTGAATTGGGTTAGGCCCTATATTGATGTGAATTGGGTTAGGCCCAATATTGCATCTATATTGATGTGAATTGGGTTAGGCCCATATTGCATCTATACTCTATAACTAGATCAAGCAGAGGCCGTTTTTCAACACTAACCAAGTAAACATTTACCAAAAAAAAGGTTAGGAATTGTTTGTTTACCTCTTGATAGTTTTATTAAAAGATAACATCTGAATCATTAAAAGATGAATCTTATTTGGCAAAAAAAATCTCTCTTAATGGTTCTAAAACCCTCTAAATGATTTTGCATCATGAGCCTCCCTTAACCATTAAGCGCCCTAATTTCATTGTAAACAATTATCAAACAATTATATTTCATTTTGTACTATATCATGAAGGCCTTTTAATCATTCTGACCAATTAATCATTTTGCACAAAACCATTCAGCAACTGCCAAACAGCCTCTTACCACTCTCACTTACCTCATCGAGTAAGAATCTCGGTCATCAAAATGACATAGCAAATTGTTGGAAGCGTCTCTTACTTTGTAAGCACTAACCTAGTAAAAGCCACCGCCCTCATTTACCGGTTAAGATTTTCGATACTTGTCAAGTTTACCCAATAAAGTAAGATAAGTGAAGATGATGACTCTTAACTGCATAGCGTCAATAAATGACCCCTATACTATGTTTGACAAACTAGCTGATAAGTTAACTATTAAAGCTAGTTGTTTGCTAATAAACTAGTCATTTTTTGTATAAGCTAGCTGACAATGCAAAATAACTTCAAAAGCATAAATGGCATAACCAGAAGAAAGAAAAAACATATATCTTATTGAAAAGCTACTTGAAGTACCTTCTCAAAAAGCTAGCTTACGGCCAACCAAATGGGACTTTTTCAATAAGCTAAAAAAAGCAAGTTAGCTTATAGTTGCCAAACACTCCCGAGTACAATTACAGTACTCAAACCACATAAGACTCTCCTTGTCCATAAAAGTTACGATAAAACGACAAGGGAAAGGCTCCATTCATACGAAAAACGGATGCTAAAGCAATGACAATCAGTCCAACAATAGGAGATAAGAGCAAAGTAGCAAAGCTCTCAAAAGACTTCAAGATTACACATCAAGGTAAATAACAGAACATGAACAACCTTGAATACTAAGACCACGGAAAACGGAACTGGAGCCTTACATTCCTTTCATTCTTTGCCATCAGCAGCCCTGAGAGATCCGAGTTGAACCGGTGCTTGGGTCCCAACAACTTTAGACGACCCATAAACCGAAAGGTCAAAACCAGCACCTCTTTCTTTCTCAATTTGCTCCTTGATCCAGAAATATGTGATTCTCAAGCCATCCTGCATATCAATCATAAAGTGAATGAAGTGATGATAAATCGACACACAAGTATGCATACCAATTAACTTGGAAAGTCAAAACAGCGCTTTTACAGTTATATTTGTAAAATCTCCATATCTAGTGCTACGAGGTGCATTTTTTGTTGTATCCATGAACTATTAGTCATGATTATTAGTAGATTCAGGATTAGGGACAGAGGAGGGGAAATTTTCGTTTTTCCCTTGTTTCTAAAAAGAAAGGAAGGTGAATAAACCAAATTAAACGAACTCAGTAAATATAACGTACAGTGGGGTCTCGGAAGGGTAAGATGTATGCAATTTAATAAACTAGAAAGAAGGGCTAGATGGGGTTATCAGCAGAAGTCCAATTCTGCTATCAACCAATACGACAAAGAACAAGCACACACTCTCACACACACACGCATACGCATATATATATATACACATCTATATGTAGAACAATATAGGTACACATGTACATATGCATAGGCATATGCAGGCGTGCTTATACACAGAGAGAGAGAGTTGGGTTTTGGTGAGAATAACCCCTTTTTCACGAGAACATCAAAGAAACTGAAGGTATCGTCATATTGTGTGAAGGATTATCATGAGAAGTGTGAAGATACATTTATATCATGTGAAGGTTACAGTAACCTTCCATTACGTATGTGAAGGTGATGTGAAGATTACAATCTTCACACAAAATAACATAACATTCACACAGTATAACATGGAAGCGAAAATTTCACAAATGAACTTTGACTCTGCAAGCATATATATAACTATGGATTATAACACAAAACTTTTCTTTTATTGGTATGACTTTTGGTTGGTATGCATATTTAAATGTGCCCTTTATCATACACTTTTAAAATGTATGAACCATTATGTATTTATATACTTACAACGAAGGGAAAAGGAATACCTTTAGTTTCATGGTAGGGGCCCATCCAAGCTTCTCTTTGATTAAAGTGTTGTCCGAGTTTCTACCACGTACTCCTTCTGGGCCTGGGATGTGGTGGATCGGTAGCTTCTTGTCCTCAAAACCGAGAACAATTTCAGCCATTTCATTCATGCTTACCATCTCATCACTTCCAATATTCACTGGTTCACGGAAGTCGGATTTTGTCAATCTGTTAAACCATGTGAAGAAGAAGTTCGTATCAAGATAACCCCTTTGATTCAGTTAGTTTCAAGTAATCACCTAAAGAAAAAATATCTTACAAGTTTGAAGTCCAAAATACGCTTTGGTAAATTAATTCACGAAAAATGGAATAAAAACCATTGGTGGCTCTCACAAACACGAATGAAGTACCTTAAGACACCTTCGACACATTCATCAATGAAGGTAAAAGATCGAGTTTGTAGCCCATCTCCCCACATTTCAAACTTATCGGTGGATGTAAGGGCTTTTCTGCAGAAAGCAGCAGGTGCTTTCTCCCTTCCACCTGCAGTTGTTAAGATGTGAAAAACCAAATTATATTACACCCTCCGTCCCAGAAAAGAATCAACTTTACAATCTTTCTAGTCAATATTTCAAATTCTAATATGAAGACCAATTTGATGTCCCTAGTTTGCCCTTTGTTTATAAAGGAATCATATTGTAATTGATATTAAACTTGCTCAAAACTCGTGAAATTGTAGAGTGGGTCTTTTAAATTGATTGTTATCTGGAGATTAATGGGTCTTCAAAATTGTACCTTTCCATGTGCCGAAAGGTCCGTAGATGTTATGAAAGCGTCCAATTCGGCACTCAATTCCAAAGTCTTTGGTGTAGTGCCTGCACAACTCTTCAGTTGCTAGTTTCTCCAAACCATAAGCATCTTGAGGCTAAAATACAAGGGGGAAAATGCAGACATAATTAAGGATATGAACCAAAATAGGTGATAGAAATATATTCAGCAAAGTTACATGTGTATATATTTATATTTATAAGTGTATGTATATATTCATGATTAGTCAAGAATCAATAACCTCGGCAGGCCAAGCGTCTGCTTCCTTCAAGCTCACATTGGTTTCCAACTGCTTAAACTCAGGGTAAATGCAAGCACTAGAGGCGTAAAAGAACCTGTACACCGTAACATGAAAGTCAATGTATTGTCTATCTGTCTCATTAAAATTGCAACATTTTACTAGACATACGCGCCAATACCTATATCAGGATTAGACCCATTTCGACCGAGCGGCAACCGAAATAAAGGTTCATCAAACTCGAATGTATTTCAGTGATGACAAAACAGAGGGAATCTCATTAACCAAGCTCGATCATAATCATGATTTACAATTATGACAATTGGAAAATAAGTAACTTCAGCTTCGTCCTCTAGGAAACCCATGAAAAATTGGAACATTTTCCTTTTTGGGAATCCCCATATTGCAACATTCCGTCTTTAGGGAAGTTTCAAGTTAAAAACGAATTTTTCAGCCATTATCATCCTTGCAAATTAATGGATCACATATTTCCAGTCCAAAAAGTACGTTTTGTTTTGTTTCTATTGAAGGGCATTTTAGATATTTGACAAATGGTCAAACACGTTCCTTAAACTATATGTCAAGTCAAACGACTTTTCATGGAACAAGGGAACTTATAATAACTGGACATCTAAGAAGATTCTCTGATTTAATACCATATCGAATATTTAGGGTTCCAACTCAAAACCAACAGCAACGAGTGTATTAACCGAGGATCATATATGCATCTAACTTATCCGTGGGATCACTAGCTTTACAAACACAAAATTAACTCTACACACGGAGATAAGTCACAACAAATGAAGTCTCACTATGAAAGTGTGAATTGTGTAAATGGCTGCAAAAGGTTATGTAAGGCTGTAAGCATATCCACACTAGATATCAACAAGGAAAATAGAGTATAGTTTAGTGAAAAGGATGACTATTAGTCAGATATCTAAATACCCTTCAACAACATTGTGGACCAACATTAATGTCATTAAATTTGCAATAACTACCAATGAGCAAATAGGTAATTATAGATTGAAACTATGCAAGTAAAAAAGATATGTCGGATTTATTTCAAAACATCCCATTTAGGAAAGAAAGTTGTTGCATTTATTTAGGGACATGGAGTAGCTTCTCATGGAACCATAATTAAAAATGTCATAAATAACGGTTCTAGAAACAACTTAAATTCCAAATTGTAATGGTTATAATAACAAGATTACATTGACTAACCTCTTAACTCCATTGATCCTCGACGCCTCGAGCATGTTAAAACTTATCATTGTGTTGTTATACATAATGACCGAGTGGTTTGACTGAATGAAGCCCATACCACCCATATCAGCAGCCAAGTTAAAGACATGATCGACATTCTCTGTAACTTTCAAACAATTATCCATCACCCGAAGATCAACAAGATGGAACTCATGGCAAAACATGTCCTCTGGCATGTGCTCGTTTTTCTTCCAGTCAGAAGCAATGATGTAATGGCCCTCAGTTTTCAAACGACGAGCAATGTGTGAGGCAATGAATCCACCAGCTCCAGTAATGGAAATCCGAAGCTTGTCTGATGGCCAGTAAGGTTCCCTCTCAAGATTCTCGTAAGTGAATGACCCATATTTGGTTTCACCAGTTCCCATCCTACAAATTTTACCATGAAAAACATGAGTTATTGATGTAGGCGGAAAACGTATTACAAACACACAGAACAATTACTGCTTTACCAGCTTGTACTTCATGGAAAAAATTGATAACTTATTACTTACCTAACATACACCACTTTCGAGAGGTTGTATTCTCCTGCCTTACGCCTCACTTTGGTTACAAGAAATTTGGATAGCCAACCCTTACCCGACCCCTATATTTATAACCACCAAATTATTCCACTGGCTCAATTATCTCCCAAGTCCCAACTACTTCCACCTAACTCACCAGATATTATTATTATAACCATGCCGTGCACCAAATCTTTCTATGTCTACTGTATGTATATTTGATCTGTGGGTCCAATAAATAACATCCATCAAACCAATAATATTATCATCCTCAACAATTCCTATCATCGCAAAGAAGTTATAACACACCACAGACGCAATTTTTTGTTGATTCTGAGTTTCAATAAATCTGATTATTTCCCAAAATGAAACTTGAGAGGACAAGAATGGATTTATGAAACAGAAGTGAGAAGGTGAGGGTTGTTTTGCAAACCGACAACTTTATTATAAATGTGAGGAAATAACGCAGTTACAAGCAATTAAAGAATATTTCAAGTTATAGAAATCATAAAACCATTAGTAAACATTTATTGCTTCAATATGCACCCACAGATATAACTATGAGCACGGAACACATCATCCCATCTATCATTCGGATAATATAGCGAAAGTAATCATTTACTAAAAGACAACATCACTAAAACCTAGCCTACATGAGTAGATTTATTGTCAAAATCTATGCTGGTTCACCATCAGAAAACATTGTTTCTGTAGTGGGGCTGCGTGATCTGGTTTTTTAAGGAATTATGATACTAACACCATGAACTACAAAGGGGAAAGTTTTGGGCAGAAGGCCTGCTGCCATGTGTGTGCATGTTTTGTGTGTTTGACATAGTAACCAACGGAGATGTGCCAAAATTTCTGGATTTAACAATTGTAAACCATGAGTCTGGTCTAATATGGCTTGACAGGTTTGGATGGAATCAAGATGGTGAGCTTCTTGGGTCTGGGTTTGAAAGGATAAGGGGCCGTTTACCCAATTGCTTACCCAGTAAGCGCTTACCGATAGGAGTCAACACTATGATTTATTTTGATGCGTAAGATTTTAGTATATTAAAACATATCGAATGCAACAATTTAGTGGGTAAGCGCTTACCTAAGTAAGAGTCATCTTCCTCACTTACCGGGTAAGACTCTCCATCATTCTCATCGCTCTTACCCGGTAAGATTCTTGACCCTTCTAATGTTCATCCAATGAGGAAATTTATCTGGTAAGTACTTACCAAGTAAGTGTTTAGTAAACGGCCCCTAAGTCTGTAATCAGACTTCTAATAGCCAAAACAGACCTTATTACTAAGAACGTATTAGATTTGGTAACAATGAATTAATATGTTTTTAAATGATGTAGAAGTGCTTTCCAGCAATGTAATTGTCAATCCTAAAAAGCAGGCAAACCCAATAACCTTCAATCAACTTAAAACTATGGTAGGAAGTTGTTAGTAGCTCACAATGGTGACTTATAAAGGGCTCATAGTCGACCTAGTTACAAATGTGATGATACAATGTTAGAAGCACGGAAACAAAGCAATACAAGCGTTAAATTTTAAAAGCTAAAATCAATATCACTAGTAGAAAATGGGTATAAAAACTTATATCTCGCGGTAACAAGAATGTATTGTTCTGGGGTATATCAAGGTTCAGTCTCGGATTCATATTTCATCGACCAATCCCTCCCATTTCATCAAGTGCTAAGGTAGGATGATAAGAAATTCTGATCAGGGCAAAACAAGTTATGGAAAACAGACAAATGTAATTTAGTTTTGAAAAAGATTTGCAATAAAGAAACGGATTTCATTTGGTGCTCAAAGCATGATGACAAGAAAATCCTGATTAGGACAAAACAAGTTATAGAAAACTGACAAATGAAATCATGGATTTAGAAACAATCGCATAAAGGGACAGATTTCATGAACAGAGAGTTTTATAAGCTTCAGGAATCATCATTCCACACTTAACAAGAACATGCAAAAAAGGAATGAGCATAAAATGAAACCCCAGCCTAGATCTATAAAGTGCTAGCCATGCTCTATTACAATGGTTGTACCATTTCTTGAAGTGGACAACTGCCCACACAAATTTGATGATTGACCGATGACTCTCTCACCTTTTTTGAGATATATATTATAGGTAGTCTTGATTACATGGTACATTAGACCAAAAAAATTGCTGCAAATGCCATGGGAGCTCTCTCACTTGTACACATGCACATACAAAAAAGGTCAGATAGAGTGTCACTCTATCATTTTCAGCAAGTTTCATTGGTTTTGTTGTATAACATCATAAAAAAGACATGTTACTAACAAATGTATACAATAACTTCTCTTAACCAAAGGGCCTTTGGCCTAGCGGTATGTGAGTCTTTGGCCTCCTAGGAGGTCAAAGGTTCAAACCTCACGAAAGGTGAGGAGGGTGTGTGAGTTTATTTGTTCTATTTGCCGTATATAAATATTATATACTTCAAAAAAAAACCTTCTCTCATTTTAAAAAGTAAACCAAATCTGTAGAAGGCAAGTGAAGATATTGAACAATAGACAATCTAGTTAGCATGACTAGCCATTGTAGCCAATCACAAAGCACATCAACGAAATGAAATCAGCCCAAACGAACTATCTGCCACTAAGCCGAAATGGTAAAAACAATAGGCAAGTGATAATTTTAACAAGACTCAATGTTAACAATTTTCATATGATATTTTAAAATGGAAATCGTTAATAGAATTAAAGCAATAGAGTGTGAATGTGTTTCCTTGTGTCTCTCTGATGGAAGAAGAGAGGCAATTCACACAATTAGCACTTGGGATGCCATTAGAACACACAACTTTCAAGCAATTCACACAATTCAAAGGGGCAAGCAGTAGAGAATTCATCTAGGAGAACTATACACAAATCACATCGCAGAGTTTTAGAAAATGTAACATCGACATACGACACAAATGCCTAGTTACACACATAAACTTGAAAAGAACATTAAAAAAACCCAGACATTCTTGTGCCCTTTCAGCAAAACACCACAAATCTCAGCAAAATCAACCAAAATCCGAATCAGATCACGGCATAAATAAAAACCGATGCGAATTATACACAAAACCCATGAATTGATCAGCAGTTCACAATAGTAAGAAAAACAAGAATTTAGAATCACCTCGACAAAATTTTAGAGGGATGCAGCAAAATTGATCCCTCTTGAACGCCACTCGTATCCTGAACTCTTATGGTGGAAACACAGTCCAACTATCCTTCAACTTAATGTTTTTTTTAGGTTTCTTGGGCGCCCCTTTTTTCTTTTGTCTATCTTTTTGGAATTGTGGACATAAAAGATCGATCTTTAGACAAAATAATCTATGACGTGAATATAAAGAACAAAAGTCTTAAACTTTCCTATCGCTATTAAATTTCTAAGCTCGTATGGTCCCAAAAACATCCAATGTGTTGAAACCTGCTTAATTAAAAACTAATTTTTCTCTAGTTTTTGAAATATTTGTTTCCTTTGCATAAAAATGGAACGTAAAGCAAGATTGATACCAATCAAAGTTAGACCTGTCATGAAAATGATATGTAAGATCAAAATAGAAAAAAAATACATCTAGTGTTACATGTGAAGGCATGGATCAATGCACATGCAAGAGCATGTGTCATTGTAAAATTACTTATTAGCCTTTTCGCCATTTCGGTATCAACGAATTATTCCAACTCTTCATGGACCATGCCCACGACAGGTTGTTACAAAGAAAAAGCAAGAATCACTGGGATTCAATACCGTTGATCACTGGCTTTTAGCCAAAAAAGACAACTTATTTTTCATCCTTTTGAAATTTATCGAAACTTTTATTTTAAAGAGTCTCGTTTTTGTTTAAAACTTAATGGTGTTTCTAAACCATGTATTGCACTACGAAATACGCTCCGGTGTCGAAAATGAGACTTGTTGTCAATTCATTAACATTCTAAACCATTGTTTTGAGGGTCAACGCATTCAAATCATTATTATTATTTAATTTATTAGGTGAAGTTAAAAGTAAATTTCATTTAAGGATGTAGGTGTGGATCGGATTGTTTTATTACCCCATCAAAACCCGAAATAATTAAACGTTGATTTGACATATTTAGAAGATTCCTAGAATAGTAAGGGTGTTTGGATGTATATTTTAATAATGATTACGTGATAACAAATAATCTAAATCAATTAATTAGTTGTTAAAAAAGTAATATAATGTTTGGAAGTGTTTCACAACTTCAAAGTTGTAATAATCAACTCTCATGGTGAATGATTTGACAATTGTTATATAGGTAAATAAGATATATAAGTAATTTTATTCAATTTGTTACTAATCATGTCAAACTGATTATGTGAACAAATAAGCAAAAGCACGATACTTGAGAAATTGATTAGTCCAAAAAAAATGAAACCCAAACAACAATTGACACGAAAAGAATGTGTTTCCCTCACAGTAATACGTCAACCTCCGACAAGAGTACTCTCCAAATTCATGGGTGGTTAAGGATACACAAAGATAGTCGGTCTAAGAGATTCATGACCGATTTGTTAACCGGCATCCAATCTAAGATGCAGTTGTCTCGTCGCAATTCAACCTCTATGCAAGGCTTTACATTCCCAAAAACCACTACTATAAATGGAAATCTCCCTACTTTGATCAGGGTGGTGGTTTTATGTCGAAATCCGCCATCTCCTCCATGTACCACCGAACCTAAACTTCTCACGACAAAAACCCATGTAATTGTCGTGTCAATAAACCACCGGCTGGTGTCGAAATATCTTATTTCGGTTGCATACAATGAGGACTCGCGGGAAGGGATCAAGTGGATGGCCGCCCATGGTAGAGAATGGCTAAATGACAACACTAATCTCCATAAGACGTTTCTTAGTAGAGACTAGGCCAGGGTCAACATTCCCCATAACATGGCTATGGGGCAGGTTTAGACTCGGATGAGGTAATAAGCCTCACAGGTCTTATTTCGCTCCATCTGTTTTTTGGTTGAAAATACCTAATTTGATCTGAGTCAAGTAAACGTTGCCAAAACAAAGCCTTCGTGGATCAATATAATGCATCAGATCCCATTACAACTTTGCCAATAAACGTATTTGAACCAGATAGCACTTGCGTTTTTTAGAAAATGTTGAATATAACAAGGCTGGAAAAAGATGTCAACTCATCATATTCAATACATTTCATTTGTTTCATCATAAATATATCATCTTCAAGACGATGTAGCACTAACAGTTTCGCCATCTCTAGCGAATTCTCTAAAGTAGAGAAAATGAAGATTTTGGTTTAATCAAACATGATTCTCTAAATTATCCTCTAAAATAGAGAAAAAAAAAAGAATATAAAATTCTCCAAATGTAAAGAATTCTTTAAAATTTAATATGAGGAGAGATAAATGATTTTCTTTCGCACCAATGAGATTGAATATATTATGATTTTATAAAAACTTTTTAAAAGTGTATTTAATTGATAACATTATACAAATATAAAATATTATAATAATATAATTAATATTGAAGTCTCCAAAGTTAAAGAATTTTTTTGGAATATTTTTGGATTTGAATGTGATTTTTTTTATTTAAACTTTTTATCATATATTTTTAAAAAAAATTATAGAGAATCTATCGAAATGTTTAAATATAAACCAAAAGTATATAATGCAAGTGAAAATAACGAAAAATAGCCGATGAAAACCCACATCAACAAAACTAAAACGATCCTAAATGATGGACTCATTTCACCATTTCACATGGTAAATTGGTAATTTAACAATTAACTCTTTTAAAAAAAGAAACATTGACTATCTTTGATGATATTCTCAAACGGAAATTGTTTCGATTTCTATGGAACGAAAGTAATAATGGTCAGGGAATGTGTTTTATTATGGATCTCTGCAGAGAGGAAGAGCATACACACACACACAGACTGTTCGGAGAACTCAGCATTGAATTCATCTTAAACCACACAAATACCTACCTACTCACACACATAAAATCGATAAGAACAGCATGAAACCTAGACAATTCAGCAAACCACCACAAATCTCAACAAAATCAACCAAATTCCGAATCAAATAACAGCATCAATCGCCGGATATGTGAATTATCGACAAAATCCATCAATCAATCAGCAGTTCACAAGCGATTAATGTTGGAAAGCCAAGAATTTAGAATTACCTCGAAAAGAAATCCGAAATATTGAAGCGAGCGAAGTTTCGTCGAACAAAGCCCTTGCACTTGGTAGAGGATTTGGGCGCCACTGCAATTATCCTTCTGATTGATGGTCTATTTATTTTGGGTTTCTTAGATGTACATTTTGTCTTTTTCTGATTTTGTGGACGTAATAATTCAATATTTATGGAAATTAATTTATGATATAAATATAATAAAAAAAACATTTTAAATTTTCCATTTATGGTAATTAAATCAACATAATTCAAATTCAATCAGATTAACGTGACATATTATTAAAAATTAAATAAAATATAAAATGTTTTATTTGTTTTTTATCCCATTTTTGTATATAATTGAAGTGAAACTCTCATATAGATTACAAATAAATAATGCATAAGTATAACTTATTAAAGCTTTATGCTTGAATTGGTGTAATTAACTGCAGATAAACATAATCAAATACTGGATAAACATTTTATTTTAAATATAAAAAATTTAAAATATAATTAAGATAATTATTGTATTATAACAGAATACTTAAATATTATCTTTATAAAAATTATTATATTAAATCAAAAATAAATTACTTCGTTATTGAATATAAATTAAATTACAATAAAAAAATCGAATTAAAGAAATTATACAACAAAAAACAAAACAAAAACTTTTGAATAGTTAATTTGATATTAATATCGATATGTTTTTAAAAAAAATTTAAGATATCTTCAAATTTATATTTTATTTAAAAATAAAAACATTATTTTTTTCTCAAAACTACATAAAACCGTATTATAACATCAACAAGAGACAAAATAAAACGAAACATTAAAATCGAGATATATCTCGTTTCATTGCATAAGTATCTTTCTATTATTTTATAATATGATTAATAAAATTATTTAATTATTAACTAATATTTATTTGAATATTAATAAAATACTCAATAGTAATAAAATACTCAATAGTTAATATTTTATTCGAAAAAGTAATAATAAAATATTTGATTGGTAGTAAAAAATTTAAATTTATTAATTAATTAATATTTTTCAACAAACTTTAGTTTTTTCTAAAATTTACGCTTTTTTATGTTTTATGAATATATTTTATAACATTTGTAACATCCTCAACATGTGAGAGTCGATGTTATGGTGTGCGAAAAATTCATAATAATATTACAAGTATAATATAAAAAATAAAAAGTCATAACTAAATTTAAATGAAAATTACGAAACTACCCTTCTATTTTTTCATAGCCGGAAATTTTGACCGATTAAATCGGTAATTTTTGACCAGTCAAAAATGCAATTCTTGATCAGTCAAATCCGATCTTAACCGTATGAAAGCCTAAGATCATTTATTTATTTCTTAAATATTTACCACTTATCAAACCATATGTTATTTTGGTAAAATATTTGTTTTTTAAAGATAGGGCAAAATAGCAATCTACTTTAATAAATTTTTTTAATTTAGCATTGTATTTTCAGTTTTCTTATTACAACAATGTGCTTTCAAACTATTTTTTATTAAAATATTGTACTTTGAAAAATTTACCCATTTTAAAGTGTGATGCCTTAATAAAAAATAATTTAAAAATGCATTGTTGTAATAAAGAAAAACAAAAATAGAATGTTATAATAATTTTGTTTTATAAAAGTAGGTTGATATTTCATGCATTTAACTCTTTAAATATATTTTCTAAATCTAATTATTAAAATTACTAATTATTAACTAATATATTTTTTGAATATTAATAATACTCAATTATTAGTTAATTTTTTATTTGAAAATGTAATAATAAAATATTTGGTTACTAGTTAAACAAATTTAATTTATTTAATTAAATAATATTTTTCAACAAACTCTAATCCATTTATATTATATATATAAAATCTAACCAAAGGGCATTTGGTCTAACGGTATCGTAGTCATTGGCCTTCTAGAAGGTTAGGGGTTCAAATCTCACCATAAATGAAAAGGATGTATAAGTTTCTTTGTTGCATTTGCCGTATATAAATATTATATATTTAAAAAAAAACTTTCTAAAATCTAGACTTTATTACGATTATGAAGATATTTTATTACATTCGTAACATTCATAACATGTGAGAGTCGTGTTATGACATGTGAAATATTCTTAATCATATCATAAAAATTTACTAAAGCAGTTAACATCATCAATCATAACGATTTTTAGTTATTTTTCATATTCTTTTTTTAAAATAACCGAAGTTAATTAAAATACTTTTAAAAAATACGTTTTTTTTAATTTCTTCGTTATAATCATTTCGTCAATATGTTCAAAGTGAGTCTAATATTAAATATTTTTATATTTAATCTTATATTATTAATATTATAAATATTTATGAATTATTTTAATACTTAATCTTATATTGTTAAATACTTACACTTTATACCCTTATAACAGATTAAATAAATAACTAGAAGAGTATAATGTATAAATATTAAAAAATGATTCATACGTATTAATTATATTTAATAATATAAAATTAAACCCAAAAGTATTTAATATTGAGCTCATTTTAACTGTATTGACGAAATGATTATAACGGTGTAATTCATAAAAAAAACGTAATTTTTTGATGTAATTTTTGATCTATTTTAGTTAATATATGGTTGTGTGTTAATTTAATGAATATGTAAAATAAAAAATGAATAAGTAAGAGATATAAAATAGATTAAATAACTAATTATAAAAATATAAAAATTTTATGCAGAAATCCATATTTTTTTTTACGTAAGGGTGCTTTTTAAACTTTTTATTGCCCAGAAACAATCTTTTTTCTTCGTAAAATTCACTTTATGCATAAATTTTGGCTATTTTGATAATAGACTTTAAAAAGTGTGTAAAAAACGAATTAAATTCATGAGATTGGATAATTTAATAAATTTGCTTAATCTATACTATATTATGAAACATTTGGCAAAAACTTTTAAAAACTACTTTTTATGCATGAGATATTGTTTATTGATGCATATTACTTAAAACTTAAAATTAAAAATAAATTATACGTAAGTACAATTTATTAAAGCTTTATGTTTGAATTCGTATAACAAACTACAGATAATCATAATCAAATACATGATAAATATCTTATTTTTAAATATAAAAAATTTGAAATATAGTTAGGATAATCATTGAATTCTAACAGAATACTTAATTATTATTTTTATATAAAATTATATTATTAAAATTAACTTTGTTATTAAACCTAAATTAAATTTAAAAAGTTATACAAAAAAACGAAAACTTTTAAATTGTTAATTTGATACTAATATCGATATATTTTTTTCAATTTTTTATGATATATTCAAAATTTATATTTTATTGAAAACAAAAACATTGTCGCTTTCTCAAAATCACATGAAACCGTATTATATCGACATAGACAAAATAAAATGAAACATTAAAATCGAGATTTATCTCGCTTTATTACGTGAGTACCCTTCTAGTATTACAAATATGATATGGAAAGTATTATTAAATCTAAAAAATTTAAAAAACTATTTATTTCGTATACTAATTTTTTTAATATGATAAAATAGATTAATGGTTTGTTTTACTTATATCATCTTATGTTATATCCAAGTAATTTTTTAACATGTCATTTTTATCATTTTATATTCTTTACAACAAAATCGGGTTTATGGAATGTCCAAAAAATTTAAGTGTCATATTTAAAGCCATTGTAATAAGTTTATAAGACGTTTTTTGGACATTTTAACTAGTTTTTACGACACTTTTAATGCAAAGCGTCCCATTAGCAAGTTTATAAAACACAATTTGAAAAAATGTTCTGTAAAAAGCGTCTTATAAAAAGAAGAGTTTATAGAACTTTTTCTCAAAATTGTCCTATAAAATTTGTTAATGCAATGCTTTGTAATAAAAGTATGCTAAAAAAAACTAGTTAAAACATTCAAAAGCATCTTATCAACTTATTACAACACTTATAGATAGAACGTTTTATATCATCTGAGAATTCATTAGACCTTATGGTTTAACCCTCGCTTTTCGAAACTAAACCATTTTCAGGTAAGTTTCGCGTTGACAATGCTTCAAAAGGGAATGGAAGATTTGATCCAAGCGGAGTTTGGCTTGGAGTTTAGCAGTTGTTTGTCCCTAGTTTTGGTAATAAATCTCAGTTGTGGATGTGGATTACCTGCTATAATTTATTGAGATGTATTGAAAAACCTTGTATTCATCTACATTTGGTGTCGGTTTGATTTTTCTTATAAATCTTGTTATTTTGGATTTTGGGTTGTTACAATTGGTATCAGAGCCATAGTTTAAGGAATTTAGGTGACCAGTTATGTCTAAACTTAAACTACAGGATAAGGAAACACAAATTGAGATATAGGGATCCATTAGTAAAGACCTCAACATGGACATTTATGATAAGGTAGCGAGGACCCCCATATAAGGTAAATTTAACATTACATCTGGCCAATGTAATTATGAGTTTATATGTATTTGATTTACCTTATTATTATGAAACTGTTGGATTAAGTTTTGTTTATATGTGTTATTTCAATGTTAAAAGAATTTAGACTCTTTATGGGGTAAAGTTTAGGATCTTCGAGAAGTCGTCAATGAGTATAAACAAATTAGCTTGGGGTAGAAATTTCAAGACTCAAAGAGGGAGTAGAATGGTATAAGGGTGTGGGTGTAAATTCATTTGTTCTGTAGGGACTAGTTTGGTAAATAATGGAGTAAAAGGGGGTAAACCCTTTTCATATCCTCATCTGGTTGACGGTTTTGGAGAAGCTCTAGGGAGAAAGGAGATTTTGGAAGATTGAATTCTTTTGGAGCTTTGGTGTAGAAGTGAAGATTTCAGAGTAAAAAGATCATTATCCTCAAGGTGCTCAGTTTAGGATTTTCAGTTGTTAGGTTTGAGGTGGGGTGCAAGACACCAGATGAGTTCTCTTACCCTTATTTTTATAACTCGTGATCGTTTCTAAATGATTTTTAGAACTGATTATGGTTTTATGCATTAATGATTTATTATGTGAATTTACTATGTTGTACGTTGGAGGTAATTGAGCTGTATGTGGCTACGTAGAATGTGGAATTGCACAACAGACATTAGGTACCTTGAGATAGTGATATCTCTTGGGAGTGATAATATGTGTACCTTGAATTTGTTTATCGAGCACATTGGATAGGCATCTACTAAGGGCTTGAATTGTAATTGTCACGAGGGTTGAGGCAGAGATTGGCTACAAATGTTGTGCAATGTCCGTGTGATAGAAATGTGCCCTAAATTTTAATTGAGTATGGAAATTTTCTATTGTTGGTTTTATCATTATTTCAACTGTTTGAAATGTTTAAATGGTGATTAAAGGAATTCACTAGACCTTATGGTCTAACCCTTGTTTTTCAAAACTAAACCATTTGCAAGTAAATTTCGCTTTGAGAGTGCTTCAAAAGGGAGGGGGAATTTGATCCAAGTGGAGTTTGGCTTGGAGTTTAATAGTTGTTTGTCCCTAGTTTTGGTAATAAATCTCAGTTGTGGATGT
>NC_037543.1:17904311-17909172 GCF_001531365.2 Cynara cardunculus var. scolymus
GGTCAAATCCGCGAATCTTAAACCCAACGCTCCTGTAGCAATGCAGGAGCATCCCACATCGGTGAGGCTAGGGAGATTCAGCTTCCTTATAAGGAAGTGGGAGTCTTACTCCTACCAGTGACGCGTTTTAAAGCCGTGAGGGGTTGTGCTGACCAACCCATAGCGGACAATATCACGTGGGCGGCTCCCTAATGCAGTTACCGGTCCAACAGGAAACCCCACGAGTTGGCTCAAAGATGGTAGCTTTTTTAAATGTTGGAAAAAGATGGTAGCTAAAAGTTACATTAACCAACCTTTCATCATGTCATACTTTGATATACTCGCCAACATTTGTCAATCTTATTTCTCTTTATCAATGTGGGATAACCAACTTAACATCATAATTCGAGATTTGATCAATTCTACCTAATCGTGACAAACCCCATGAGTTGCTACAAAGATATCTCAACCTTCATTTTGTAACACCCTAAGATCACATTTGCATATAACCACATATTTCATATATCATGAAATATAATTTACATATTTGGTCCCACTATATACAAAAGTTACGTTATAAAAGTAACTACCAAGTTTTTTCATATAATCTCAGTACAAAACTTGTATACATAACAAGTATTCAAGTACAAAAGATATCACATCATCCCAAAAACCAATCCTATATTCTTTACAAATTCCCCTTCCCTTTTTCATCAGACCATGTCTGACATGTAATGCACATTTTAAAACACCAAAAATGAGGGTTAGACCTTGAGGTTCAGTGAGAAATCTCTTTGATTGCTATTACATGGTGAAAATCACCAAAACACTTTTATAAAAACTCATATTTGTATAAATAACAAATACACAATGTTTTTATGTGATAACCGGATCCTGGTTATTACCTAATATATTTATTATGTGAATTAATTGTTTATATGGATACATGCTTACATGGGTTAAAATGCGCGAGTATGTGTATTTTATGCATAGGGATATATGCATAATATGTAGATGTATATATATATATATTATATATATATATATATGTGCATGATATTATATATATGTGTGTGTGTGTGAAAGAATGCATGCATGTGGGGGTGAGGTAGCCGACTTTCCATATTTGGAAAGTATAAATAGCTATTTTGTGGAAGAAGCTATTCTTTTCTTCTTCATTTAGAAACTTTGAGAGTATTGAATTGCTTATCCGGAGAACAAGTTTGGGATCAATTTGGCTTTCATCTTCTTCAAAACCGAGTTTTTACTTAAAGGTGAGTAATTTCTAAAAACACTCTTTACAAACTTTGGTTGTCGTTTTAGAACTGCATACTACCTTTAAAAACTGTTTGTACGATTTAAGGGTTTTTATCCGGATAAAGAGTGACCGGATTACCTTAAACCGGTCATAGTGTTGTCCGGATTGGTTCTAAACCGGACACGTGTTGTCCGATTTAGTTATAAATCGCTCAAGAAATGTGATATTTAATGAGTTAGCAAGATGTTAAACTATGTAAATCGGTCAAAGGTTTCGATCGGAGAAGTAGAAATACGACCAAGCTTTATGCGGTTTAGCCTTAAATCGCCTAAGGGTCATACTGATTAAATTATAAACCGATCATGTGCTAAGCGATTTAGTCTTAAATCGACCAAAGATTGTGTGGGTTATTTATTTATCAATTAAGGGTTGTCCGGATTTGATAAATCGGACAAATAGTGTTATCCGGATTTGATACATCGGACAAAGGGACAGTGTTGTCCAGCTAACTTGTCCGGGTGTTTATTTGAAGAGTGTTGGGCTTTCTTGGAAATTTTACAAATTGATGTTTATTATTGATTTTAATTATGTTATTATAAAAATGGGTATTTTATATCTTTTTAAATAAAAGATATGTTCCTACCAAGCGTGGTGACGAAAATCTGTTTTAGTATGGAATTGGGTTTTGGGAAACGTTTCTACCAAGCGTGATGACGTAAGTCTGTTTTGGTATGAAACTATATTTTGAGAAACATTCCTACCAAACGTGGTGACGTAAGTCTGTTTTGGTATGGAAGTGGATTTTGTAAAACCGTTTCTACCAAGCGTGGTGACGTAAGTGTGTTTTGGTATGAAACTTGTTTTAAGTGGTAGTTCCCCCAGACGTGATGACTTTTGTCTGTTCTGGCTTCGAACTGGGAATGGATACTTTCAGACGTGGTGACTTTTGTCTGTTCTGATAAGTAGCCATGTTTTGATGGAGGAATAAGGGTGGCATATCAAGGAGAGGTGTACTTGGAATAAGGGAGACATTGTCATATGTGATTAATAATATAACTCTTATTATTGTTACTAATCGGATTTAATAACTTTAATTCATCATTTTTTTGTAACATGATGAATTAGAGATATTATTCCTATTAGAAACAATAATTTATATGTTATTGAGAAAGTGGAAATGGTTTGTCATAAAGGGCAAGGTAATTTCCTTTAAAATTTACAAAGGAATGGTTTGGTGATTAAAAAAGCTTTGGTCATAATATTTGTTTTATATTGAGAATGTTGGATCTTTAAGCAGATATATTTATTTAATAGAACTGAAGTTCTTGAGTTTATTCTATTATACATGTCATTGAGAATTGCATTATTTGATTATATTGCAAATATTTCTGAGCAAAGATACTTTATTATATTTTGGTGTTCATCACCCTGCGTTTGTAAAGAAGGGATTTACTCACTAGACCCTTCTGGTCTAACCCTCATCTTCTGTTTTAAAATTATGTAATGCAGGAATGACGGGGTCCAGGGATAATGAGGGGAAAGGAAAAATGTGATTACTTTCCTAATTTGTTATCTGCTTTTGAAGATATGCTTAAGATTGCATATTTTGAAGTTACATGTTGTATTACTTGTGTTAGTACATGATTTATTTTTGGAATTTTTCATATGTAGATTTTGTACATATAAGAATCTTTGTACTAGTGAGACCTTGTGATGTAAACTATATTTCCATGTAATGAAATATGTGTTATATGTAAATGTGGTGTTTGGGGGTGTTACAGAAGTGGTATCAGAGCCTTAGTTTAAGAGATTTAGGTATTCAAAGCATGATGCCTAAACTTAAACTGTCATTTGCATGTTAAGAGTCCTAGACATTATTAGTATCACTGGAAATAAAATATAATAGGTTAAAGAGGGCAGTATGTAAGGTGAATTCGAATTACAAATGGCCAATGTAATTATAAATTTACAGGTACATACCTATACTCGGATACCATATTATATTTGGGAATGCGAATACGCGATATTTAATACTAAAATATCTGCAGATGTCTAGTCGATCACGAAGATCGAAGAGAACTGCCCGCCCTGCATCTGAAAAAAGGGAGGAGTCTCCCGTTAATCCACCAACCTATGCTTCAAGGAGTAGAGGCCGTGGAAGGGGTAGGGGTAGAGGTCGAGGAAGAAGTCAGATTCCTGAGAGAAGTCAGGCCGAGATTCACTCTGATCAAGGGTAATCTATTCTTAGGAATGCTCAACAAGAACAGAGGCAACGATCAAAATTTATAACTAGAAACGATCTGGCAGAAGAAATGGAAAAATTGAGGGAAACTCTAATATTCATTATGGGATTGCCAGCTAGAGTAGAAACCGAGCGAGTTGGAATTAATCCTTCAGCTCCTTCAGCAGGCAGCAATACTCAGGGAGGGGATATAAAGATGTTTCTGACATGTAAACCTCCAACTTTTTCAGGAAAAAAGAGATCCAGTAAAAGCAATGTGCTGAATAAAAGAGATTGAATCGGTATTCAACACCAGTAGATGTTCTAAAGAAAATAAGGTTAGATTTGCAGTGTCTATGCTTAAATCTAATGTCTTATATTGGTGAGATGTGGAATCCTCAGCACAACCGAATATACTACAGACCATGTCTTGGGAAGAATTTGTGAATAAATTCAAAACACAATTCTGTCCTACGACAGCAGTAACACAGATGGAGGATGATTTTCTGAAACTAGAACAAGGGAATAGATCTGTGCGGGATTATACCGAGAAATTTATTGAGTTTTTCCGTTTTGCTGAACATATGTATCTTCAGAATCCCGAAAGGTAGAAAGGTATATTTGGAGTCTAAAACCTTCTATTCGAGAGTTCATGATTGCTATGAACCCTGAAACTTTCTCTTTAGCCGTCAATGCTGTTGAAATTACTAAAAGAATTAAGAATCGGCAAGGTGAGAGAAATTTGTTGAGAAAAGAAAGTGGGAGGGGTCTTCAGCCAGTTTTCGAAGACCCAAGTTTATTAAAACAGATAACCGTGCTCACAGCCGCCACCTCTTGTTAGAACCTGCCCACAGTGTCAGCAGGTGCACCAAGGAAATTGTCCATCTGAACCAAAAAGATGTTATCATTGTGGGGACACAGGACATCTATCAAGGGACTGCACTACACCCAAAAGGTGTTTTCAGTGCAATTCACTGGACCATATCCGACCGAATTGTCCATAACTGAGAGCTCCTTGTTTGACATTGGGAGGAAATACTCCCAGTAACCGTGGAAGGCCAGTGCACCGAGGGGAGGCCAGATTGGAGCCAGAGGCAGATCGTTCCAAATGACAAAGAACGAGGCAGAAGCAACCCCAAATGTAGTAACAGGTACCTTTCTTCTGAATTCTATACGTGCTAAGGTGTTGTTTGATTCTAGTGCAAAATTTTCATTTGTATCACCATCATTTGCTCAATATGCATGCTTGAATTCGGTGCTCCTTGATGACGAATTAGTAGTTGACACTGCTAATAGTCAGGAATCTGTTACTAGAGTATTCAATAATTGTATTATTGTTATTGAGGGGTGATACGTACTAAGTATTTAGTACGTAAAGTACCTTTTTATTCTCTTTTAGATAG
>NC_037543.1:17909272-17922471 GCF_001531365.2 Cynara cardunculus var. scolymus
AAGTTTTGCCTTAAATCTTTCCTATTAAAGGAATGGTATTTTAAATTCAAAGAGTTTTGATACTGGGAAAGATCTCTGTCTAGAGATATTTTAAAGAAGTGAGATTATGAATATACTTCTTTATATATGATATTGAAAAMTGCATATTTGTTATATTGCGGTATATTTCTAAAGCCAAAATTACATTATCATATTTTGGTGTTTGGCACCCTGCATTTGCAAASRGGGGWYWYWMTCACTAGACCCGTATGGTCTAACCCTTATTTTCTGTTTTAAATTATGCAATGCAGGAATAGCTGGGTCCGGGAATATAAAAGGGAAAGGGAAAATATGATTATTTTCCTAATCTATTGTCTGCTTTTGGAAGATACATGTTATATTACATGTAGTAGTACATGATTTGTTTTGGAAATTTTGTATGTAGATTTTGTACATTTAGCAATCCTTGTACTAGTGGGACCTTTTGATGTAATCCATATTTCTATGTAATGAAATATGTGTTTTATGCAAATGTAGAGTATGAGGTGTTACAGTATATTTTATCAATTTATCATGTTTGAGATTCTTGTACTCGGGATTTAACAAAACAAATCCCACACTTAGATTCTTGATTATCGAGTTTTTGGGTTTTTAAACTGATTTAAGATTGTAAATTTGTTTCTTTTAGAACATTAATTTATAAAAATAATGAAGATGACAAAGGCAGAAAGTGAAAACGAATATTACGTTGGTTATAGTAGAAGAAGACAAATAGAGCAGATTTATCGTTAAAAATGCATGTGCCATGCACAATTGATGTACCAAAGATGCATTTCTTTTGGTTCCCGAGAAAGACATTATATGGGCTCAATTAAAAGGACCGATCATCCGAAAATCAGGAGTCATTTATTGTTGGAAATATTCACCTGTGAGATACCATATTTTGATCGATTGACGTAATTCTTCTACCGCGTGTATATTCACACAATGATGATGTTTTCCAAAATAAAACTTACCCCCAAAATACTCAAGCCTGCCTGAACTCCTGAATTCACTCTCTTACCAGAGGAAGCATCTAAAAGGCAAGCAATTGGGCTAGACTGTTGATATTATGAAACGGTATGTGAGTATGTCCGATCTTGAAAAAGAGACTATAATTGTTGTAGAGAACATATATATATATATATATATATATATATATATCTCGAAGATGATAACTAAGGGGTCGTTTACCTAAACACTTACCCACGCTATCGCTTACTTATCGGGTAAAATTTTATTCACTAAAACGCATCGTATGCAACAATTTATCCCAGTAAGCGCTAACCGTGGTAAGAGTGGTCTCCCTCACTTACCTGGTAAGACTCTCGATTCTTGCATTCGCTCTTACCGGGTAAGATTTATAGTCATTGTCATATTCATCCGGTAAAATAAAAGTGACCTGGTAAGCGCTTATCCGGGTAAGCGTTTGGTAAACGGCATCTAAGATACAGAACAATGTTAGTTTCATCGAGTAAAATGTTAAAGAAATACAAAGAAAAAACAAATCTTGAAAGGACCTTATATAAGTACAAAATTGTGAGTTACACCAAACTATTTAATTCCAACCTAAATGAAATTAATGTTTATTTGTAAAGTAACAATTTTTAATCAAACTTATTTCATGAATATTTTGATAAGGTTAATTATTTAATGGTTACATAAATTATTTAACTAATACTCTCCAAGAAATCAATAAATTCTAAACTAACTGTAATTTATATAATTAATTCTTTTACTAATCTAAATTACTTTAATTAATGTTTTAAATAGGTTGAGTAACTTCTATCAATAGTTTGCATATGCTAACTACTACAATATTTAAAGCAGATGTAATATTTAGGGTTAGTTTACCAAATGCTTATTTGGTAAGCGCTTATTAAATTACATTACCTTATTGGATAAAAAAACTATGAATCTTACCCGGTAAGAGCGAGACAATGACCTATAGTCTTACCTGGTAAGTGAGGGCAATGACTCTTACCATGGTTAGTTCTTACCGGATAATTTGTTGCATAGAAAGTCGTTGTTTGTTAACTAAAATCTTACTCGATAAGTAAATGATAGTGTTGAATTTTATCGCTAGATACTTATCGGGTAAGTGTTTGGTAAACGATCCCTTAGACTTAATTATGTTTTGTGTCCTTGTACTCTCATGGAATTTGCAAAAAAGGTCTTTAACCTTTAAAAAAAAAAAACTTACGACGAAAGTCACGTTTGATTTGCAGGAATTGAATGAATTTGGAGGGATTTGATTTCAAATTCATTCCAATCCCGTGTTTGGTTTGTTGCATTGTCCGTATCTGAAATCCTACAAACATAGGATAATCCTTAGAGGGTGCTCGAGATTTCGTAGGATTGTATGAAATAAGGGTTTTAAAAAACATTAAAAACATTTTATTTTATAATAATCGATTAATAAAAATGTAATTTAATTGTTTTTATAATTATTTATAATTTGTTGTATGAATTATTTTATAAATAATGGAATTCAATTCCTTTCCAAAATTTAACAAACCAAACGCACCAATTATTTCAAATCCATTCCAATCCAAATCCTTCCAAATCTGAATCCCTACATGAAATCTGAATCCCAAAAAACAATCATGCAAACCAAACGGACCCTAAGATCTTCAAGGTTTAATCTTTGTTATGGATCAAATATGTTGTCCTTCTACAGTTAAAATTTTTCGTTAAGTGACTGCATTTTGGTCAATTTGCTCATTTATTTAATATGTTTTTTTTTATTGTACAACTTTAGATGTATCTTCTGCGATTGTATAAAGCATTAATAATAAATATACACCACCTGTACCCCATCTTCAGTCACTCCCCTACACCGGTTCGGTCATATTTCTCTGGTGAGAATCCCTTCTCTGGCCACCATACTAAAAAACACATACACCAAAACACACCCAATCATACCAAACAAACTCAAATCCAAGCTCTATTTAACAAAATTCAACCTAAATAAACCACAAGGGTGGTGTCTGATTGGTTTGAGCTTGGCTCCAAAGGTCAAAAGAACCAGGAGGTCCCAGGTTCAAATCCAAAGAGGAATAAAAATCCCCTTGTGGCCATGGAGGTTCAAATGCGATGACTCCGGGCTATCTACAAAGCAGGTGGTCGCCCTGGGATTAGTCAGCTCGCATAGCGAGTTGGATATCCAGGTTAATTAAAAAAATATCAACCTAAATAGAACTTGTCAAAACCTAAGATGTGTGTGTGTGTGTGTGTGTTTATCTCTATACAAAAAGAATAACCCTCCCTTATTAAATGTTTCTTTTCCAGGAGTTGATGAAGACTAAACACTAGGGAAAGATAAAGACCTCGTGGTTTCATACACCAAACCTTGTTGATTTTGAAATTGATGGGTTTGGGAATTATCGGGTCAAGAATAGGTTCACCATCAATGGATGAGTTTGATGGGTTTTGGTTTATGATATCGACTAGAGCAGAAGGATTTGGGAGGAGTTAGTTGAAGAGAAAGCCTTATGGTTTTGGTTTTTGTTTGTGTTCTTAACCAGAGATGAAGCCTTGTATATGTAGAGAGGAAAGAGGGAGGTGATCAACGGTGGTAGTCGTGGTTGGCTATAGGTATCATCGGAGATGCCGCAAATGTTGGAAATAGGGTTGGGAACGATGGGGAAGGAACCATAAATGGGTTTAGGTTTTTGGTTTAGATTTTTTCCTCCTTAAACGCTTCAAGAGTAGCATCCGAATTTATATTATACAAGACGTTATATAAAGGTAAAATGACAATAATACCCCCTTCCTTAATAGCATTTTAAACAGGAAGGAGTTAGGGAAAGAAACCTGATCTATAACGAAAGTGGAACTAACTTTTTAGGGTTATAGACCATCTTTTGTAATCAACCATAATATTTATACATGAAAAAACTTGCATTCACTCTTCACTGACGACCCTTAACCCATTGAACTCCAAAAAAAATTAGAATCTACTAAGTATCATTACACCAATAACTCTTCAATTGCTAGTCACCATAGTATTAAGGTAGAAAAGTTTATTGCTATATCAATAGTTAGTAATGAAAATTACTTCTTACCTAAAAACATGTCTCTTCAGTTTAATACCCGTATATATACAGGGGGTCATTCAAGGGAGAACTGGTTAGTTTGTGATAACTGTGAGATCCATTCTCAACCACAAACCAATGGTTAAATTAGGAAACTAATAATTTTGATCATTTGGCTTAAAATTTTAACTGAAGGGCATTTAAGGTATTTTAAAAAATTTATATATCCTCTTTCCCCTCTCCTCTCTTCTCTCTTCGTCTAACTTTATTGCGGAGAACCCTATTCCATCAAACACATGATGTACACTGTGATAGACTTCATAAAATAACAAAAAAACACAATGTGATACACTTAGTAAAACAACATTACCTGATATATTGTGTTACACTTCATAAAACAACAAAAATATATTGTGATACACTTCGTATAACGACAAAAATATATTGTGATACACACTATGATACCAGATCTGGTTTGATGAATACAATTTGTGATACCACTGTGTTACCACTGTATTACACTCGATTACATCTCCAAAGAGATCTAGGTTACATCCAAAAACCTTACATCTTCTGCGTTACATCTCCGATGATACATGAGTTACATCTCCGACAAGATTTGGGTTACGTCCCCGATTTAAAATAAGATCTGAACAAAAACCATAAACCGAAACCGATTTAGGTGTGTAGAAACCAGATCTTTTAGGATATGAAAAACCGAAACCGATCTAGGTTGTTCAACAGGGGGAGTCAGACCAATGAAGGTGAGAGTTGAGGAGATGACGGTCGATGGTTGTAGATGGATAGAGAGTAAGAACGGCGGTGGGCGGTGGCCGATGGCTGGAGATGGGCGGAGAAGGAGGCGTTGGACGGTGTTGGCCAAAGGGATCGGTGTAAAGTGTCGCACCAGAGAAGAAGCACATATTGACCGGCGATGGATAAAGAGGGTCACAGGTGGTGATCTCGTCCCCTCTAATATGTATATACACACACAGACACACATCTATTTCAAAATTAGAATATTAAAGTAATTAAAGTAAATTGAACACTCAATACAATTTACTAATTTACCGTTCTACTTATTTTAAAAAATTATAATAATTATCCTGAATGATTGGTTCATGTGGATCTCACGGTTACCACAAACTAAACAGTTTTCATTTGATTAGGCTCCTATATATTTATATAGATGCATGTTAAAATACATAACTATCCAATCTTGACCTATATTTACTTGTTACTAACTTAACTTTGAAATGTCCTTGTTTTGTTAATATTTGGACAGGTATGGGTAGATTTGTAATAAGCTGAAAGTTGTAGCTGGTTGACAAAGCAAAGGACTGCGCCTCATTTTATTAATATCATGAAGGGTAGTGGAGCACTAAAGCTATATCTTGAAGGACCAATTATGCCAATCAATAATTCATATATAAAGGAAAGAAGAGCCGGGTACAGCTCATAATCTACATCTCTTCTCTAAAGATACGCAAGGCGAAATTCATCTTTCTCACTTGATTTCTTCATTGTTCATACAGTGGTGTTTCAATCATCACAAATCACATTGAGTTAGTATTTTCTTGATTTGTACTTTAGTTTCAATAATATTAGTTTAGTAGATCTAGATTGTAATATGTTTCTTTAAGGTATCTGTAAATGTAATCGTTTTAATTCCTGTTAATATCATTCTATTTACGAAAAATAACATGGTATCAGAGCTTCACGCTCAGGTCTGTGTTTGTTTCTTCTTAATATTTTCTCTAGATGTGTGACTGTTATGAGTTCTTAGTGCTTGGTGCATTTCTTGCCCTCTCCTTGATAGATTCATCCACGATATCTAAAAATGACTGTTCATCTTCTTCTGTTTATTTTGTTCCAGAAGTGATTGATTGGGCGTGTACCATTCTTATTTGGTCCCCTTTCAAGATCTGGTCCATTTCCCCCTTTTTTGTTAAGGATCTGAGTCCTTATATCCAGATCTTGTTAATATGCATGTTCGTATCTCTTTAATCTTGTTGAGGATATGTGTCCATACTTCCAGATCCATTTATAATACATGTATATCTTGTTTGGTTTATGATATGTGTCCCATGTTTCTAGATCTATTTGTTTCTCTTTAAACCTTTTTGTATGAATACATGCTTCTCGTGCCTTCTTGAGGTATTTTTCTTCTAATGACCGACGGGATTATATTCTCTTTAGATCTCTGTAATCTATTTAGATATTCCGTCGTGTTCTATTTGTTCTATTGGCACCACTGTTCATCTATTTCTCTATGTCATGGTTATTATTGATAAGTCTAGATCTGGTTTATATCAGATCTGGCATTAGTTGTTCCTCTAACCTCTACATTTGTTCAGGTACATCCTAAGTAGTTTCTTCTCTTATCCTTGTAAACATCTCGTGTGGTGATTGGTTATTCTTTACATGTTTTGTTATCCTTTTAACTCTGTTAAAGGACGCTGTGGTAAGGCTGTTTCTTTTCTCTCTACTGTATGTTTTTTTTCTCGTTTGCTTTTTGGTAAGAAACTGTCTTGTTGGCTTGACCTAGCACAATAAAGTGTTTTAGGAATCCTGTCTTTAAGCATTTCAGTTTCTGTTTTCGTGTGTGTTTGCTGTGCTTATGGAGTCTTCCATTTCTATTGCTAGTACGTCAAGTCCAATGGTATCCAAAGTCATAAAATTAGACTTTGGTGACCCACACCTTAGTGATACTACAGGAGGCTCTATATTATCCTTCAAGCTGAGTGGAACAGAAAACTACCGTGTGTGGTCGTGTGCTATGACTTTGGCTCTTGAGACTAAAAATAAAATTGGCTTTATTGATGGCTCATGTCCCCGTCCACAAAATGATCCCACACTTGAGAAACAGTGGGATCGTTGCAACTCCGTTGTCCTCTCTTGGATCTTAAGCTCCATGACAGAGGACTTATTTCTTGGTCAGGTTTTCTCAAAAGTTTCCTCTCAAGTTTGGGAGGAACTTAAGGAGACTTATGATAAGGTAGACGGGTCCATAACTTTTAATCCCAAAGAATAAATTCTTTGAGTCAAAATAATTTGTCTGTTTCAGAATACTACCATAAATTGAATTCTCTTTGGAAGCAATTCGATGCTCTTGTGAAACTTCCGTCCTGTACTTGCAATGCCTTACATGATTTCCTAGAACATAGCCAACTTATTAAACTAATGCAATTTCTTATGGGTCTTGATGAAGTCTATCAACCTATTAGAAGCAACATTTTAACTAGAGATCCCCTCCCATCTGTTAAAACTGCCTTCTCTCTCGTGTCTAGGGAGGAATCTCATAGGGGAGCTAATTCTGGTCAAAATCGTATAAAATCTCAAAACTCTGCCTTTTTAAGTAAAGTTTTCGAAAATAAACGAAGACCAGGAAGAAATTCGACTGGTCTCATTTGCAAACACTGTGGCATTTCTGGACACATAATTGAACGTTGTTTCAAACTTATAGGGTTCCTAAAGGACTTTCAAAACCGTCCTAGACCTCAATCTCAGTCTCAAAATATTAAATCTCAAAATCAAAATTTTAGACCCTCTGCTAGTAATGCCTCTGTTTCTCCAAAATCATCCTTTACATTTTCTGAGGAACAGATAGCTAAGATCCTGAATCTGATCAATCCCAAAGTCACCACTGACGGAGCTTCTGCCAACATGGCAGGTATGTATCAAAAATCTCTTTCTGGTTGGATTGTTGATTCCGGAGCTAACCAACATATGACCTCCAGTCCCTTAAACTTAGAGAACGTTGTCGATGTCACTGATTTAAATCTTAGTGTGAGTCACCCTAATGGTACTAAAGCTAAGATAAATAAAATAGGCAACTTGAGGTTATCTAATAATGTGACCTTATTTGACGTCCTAGTGGTCCCTGAGTTTAATGTAAATCTTCTATCTGTTCATAAGCTCGCCAGAGACAATAAAGTTTGTGTAAAATTTGATGAAACAAAATGCTATGTTCAGGACTATATGCAGAAGCACATTGTGATGACTGGTAGTCAGGATGGGGGGCTATACTTTTTTGATCAAAATCCTACCTACGATGTTTCTTTTGACTCTAATGGTTGTGGTATGGTTTGTTTTGTCATTTCTATCTTGTGGCATAGTAGACTTGGTCACCCAGCTGATCAAGTCCTGCATGTTTTGAAAGACACTTTAAATATTGGTAATGAAATTAGTGGTCCCTGTGAAATATGCCATAAGGCAAAACAAACCCGTGAGAAATTTGGAACCAGTACTCATAAATCTAGAAGTCTGGGTGATCTTGTTCACCTTGACGTCTGGGGACCCTACCATATTCAAAGTAGAGAAGGATATAGGTTCTTCTTAACTATTGTTGATGATTTTACCCGAGCTTTGTGGGTTTACCTTTTAAAGGGAAAGCATGAAGTTAGGGAGCATATTGAAAATTTTTGTAGTCTTCTGTTTACTCAGTTTGGTAAAAGTGTCAAAGTTGTTAGGAGTGATAATACAGGTCCTATTTTTGAGGGAAATCCTCCCAAAACTCAATCTCTTAGAAGGTTCTCTAGGGCCAGTAATTTCCCTCGAAAGTTTGATGACTTTGTGATTGAGGGAAAGGTCAAGTATGGTATAGAAAGGGTCGTTAATTACTCTTGTCTTTCTTTAGAAAATTTATGTTTTGTGTCAAATATAAATAAATCTGTTGAGCCCAAATCCTTTAAAGATGCTTGTTGTGATCAAAATTGGCTAAATGCCAAGAATGAAGAAATGGAGGCTTTGCATAGAAATGGGACTTGGTATGTAACTGATTTACCTAGTAATAGAAAAGCTATAGGCTGTAAATGGGTGTATAAAATCAAATATAAGTCCAATGGTGAAATTGAAAGGTACAAAGCCAGATTAGTGGCTAAGGGTTACAATCAAAGAGAGGGCCTAGACTACGAGGAGACTTTCTCTCCAGTAGTAAAAATGGTTACTGTTAGATGTATAGTTGCCCTTGTTGTTCAATATAAGTGGCCTTTGTTTCAATTGGATGTTAATAATGCTTTTCTTTACGGTGATCTTGTTGAAGATGTATATATGACTCTTCCTGAGGGTTATTATGATCCCAAGGAAAAAAAGGTGTGTAAACTTGTTAAGTCATTATATGGGCTAAAACAAGCTCCCAGGCAATGGTATGCAAAATTGTCCTCCTGTTTAACTGAGAATGGGTTTGTGCAGAGTATAAGTGATTATTCTTTATTCACAAAGCATGTTGGATCTGTATTTCTTGTTCTCTTTGTCTATGTAGATGATATTGTTATTACAGGGAATAGTATTGATGAGATTAATGCTTTTAAATAGTACTTAAAGGGTAAATTTCTGATTAAGGATCTAGGAAAATTAAAATTCTTTTTAGGAATTGAAATTTTAGATTGCATTAATGGTGTTTACATGTCCCAAAGGAAATATTATTTGGAATTATTAAATGATTTTGGGTATTTGGGATGCAAACCCTCCAGTACTCCTATGGAAGTTAATCTTGTTATATCTGATTCTAGTAATTCTTGTGATAATTCTTTGGCTGATTGTTTTGGTTTTCAAAGATTAATAGGAAGATTGATTTATCTGCTTGCAACTCGACCAGATATAGCTTTTGTTGTACATTGTCTAAGTCAGTTTATGCATGCACCTAGACAATCGCATTTAAATTTGGCATTAAGAATTCTCAGGTATCTTAAATCATCTCCTGGAAAGGGCATCAGCATTACAAGGTCAGAAAATTTTAACTTGACTGCTTATGTAGACGCTGACTGGGGTAAGTGTTTATCATCCAGACGCTCAGTTACAGGTTATTGCTTATTTCTTGGGAATTCCCTTGTTTCATGGAAGAGCAAGAAACAGAGTATTGTTTCGCGCTCATCTGCTGAATCTGAATACAGAGCCATGGCATCTGTATCATGCGAAGTTATCTGTGTTCTTAAGATTTTATCTGATTTGGATGTTAATAATCTTCTTCCTGTTGATATGTATTGTGATAACAAATCCGCTATTCAAATAGCAAATAATCCCGTTTTTCACGAAAGAACTAAACACATTGAAATTGATATTCATTTTATTCGTGAGAAAATTAGTAGAGGTGTTCTGAAAATTGTTAAAATTTTATCCTCTGAACAAACAACTGACATTTTGACTAAAGCTTTAAATATAAGTCAACATAATTACCTGTGTTCAAAGTTAAGAATGTTAGATTTGTTTAAAGGTCAAGATTGAAGGCGGGTGTTAAAATACATAACTATCCAATCTTGACCTATATTTACTTGTTACTAACTTAACTTTGAAATGTCCTTGTTTTGTTAATATTTGGACAGGTATGGGTAGATTTGTAATAAGCTGAAAGTTGTAGCTGGTTGACAAAGCAAAGGACTGCGCCTCACTTTATTAATATCATGAAGGGTAGCGAAGCACTAAAGCTATATCTTGAAGGACCAATTATGCCAATCAATAATTCATATATAAAGGAAAGAAGAGCCAGGTACAGCTCATAATCTACCTCTCTTCTCTAAAGATACGCAAGGCGAAATTCATCTTTCTCTCTCGATTTCTTCATTGTTCATACAGTGGTGTTTCAATCATCACAAATCACATTGAGTTAGTATTTTCTTGATTCGTACTTTAGTTTCAATAATATTAGTTTAGTAGATCTAGATTGTAATTTGTTTCTTTAAGGTATCTGTAAATGTAATCGTTTTAATTCCTGTTAATATCATTCTGTTTACGAAAAATAACAATGCATAATCATTTGTGAACCACAAATATTTTGATAATTGTGAGAATTATTATCGTAAGGTATTGTTTCACATTATATTTTCCATCTAAGACTAGAATTTAGTATATCCATTTACAATATATTATTTTACAATCTATTTGTTTCATATGTATTCGGTTCACAATGTGAAACTTTTTAGTTGTGTTTTTTTTTTCACAGACAAAAAAAATGTTTTCATAGTAAAACAAATACATGTGAAACAAAACATTATGAAACAAATATATGTTAATAAATACACTAAATCCAAGTTTTTTTTGAAGTATATAATATTTATGTACGACAAATAGAATAAAATAAACTCACATGCCCTCCTCACCTTTGGTGAAGTTTGAACCCTTGACATTTTAGAAGACAAAAAAACTCACCAACCGCTAGAACAAAGGCCCTTTGGTCACTAAATCCAAGTTGTAGATGAAAAAAAAATCATGTGAAATAGCACATGGTGCACCAATTTTCAAGGCTATCACAATTTTATGAGTTTCCAAATATATATTATATAGGACAAAGGTAATGAAGAAAATGCTCAAAAATATTAATTTGTAATGTTAGATTTTTTATTTTGGTTCCTTACTTTTTTTAATATGATTTTAGATTTTCAAATTGATGTAACGTTATAAATTATTTCTTTTTAACGTTAACTTATATAAATAAAATGTCGAAAATGATAAAAGTAGAAAGCGAAAACGAATATGACATTGAAGAAGAAAACAAAGAGAGCAAAAATATGGTTAAAAAAGGCATATGTCGTCCACATGATGGTAATTGACATAAATTCTCTAACATCATATCACTTTCAACGAATGAAGTGTTAGCACAACCTTTCTCTGCTAAGATTTGTACGGAATCATTGCAAAAATTAAGGATTTAATTCCTACTAGGGTTTCTTGGGGATTAAATTTAAGCATAGAGAGGCTAATAACTTAGGGTTTCAATTCAGTTATAACACTTTTCATCCTTAAATTTTAAAAATACAGGACGACCATCGTGATTTACAAAAACGTTCGGGTTTTGTTCCTCCTTCTAATGATCGTTAAAAAAAACTCATTAAGTGAGGGATAGTTTGGTCTTTTTTCCACTTTTTATCACATTTTCTTTTAAAATAATATACAACTGATATATTGGAACCGTTACGACACCATTCTCCAACTCAACCAAACATTGAATGGCCTGAAACACAATTGAAGCTCAAATTTTGATGCTCAGACTTGGTTCAACGCCTGCCTAACCAACCTTGAAACCTGTTTGGTCGTGAATCAAACCCTAACGAGTAAGTTTCAAGCCATTCAATCGACTCTAAAATATGTAGCAGGTATGTAGACGTTACAGAGGGAGGCGCTAAGTTGAACCATTCTATCATATTGTAGACGTTCAATCGAAGTAAGTTTCAAACCATTCATGCCTATGAATCATGCATGTGGGAGTAAGTTTCGAAAACCATTCTCTACTCCACCCGTTTACTTAAACTATGGGTCGACGCCCACCAGATCTATAGACGTTATAAAATAACCCCCATTGATCTCCTCAATGTCAACTCTTTTTTTGCAATACCGCTAGTGAACCTCACTATCATCTTCTCTATAGCATCACACTAGACTCAATTGGCACCACTATTACGTTTGAGTTATGGTCTGGTTACAGAAGAAATTCGGGATCTCATTTTGTGTTTTAGTTTAGGAATTTCATTTTGATGATTGTGCTACGATTTTGGTTTGGATTTTGATTTTTCTTTGAATTTGGATATAGATTTTGGACTTCGATTTTAGTTTTGATGTTGGTTTTGGTTTTGGAGACAATGACCGATGTTTCTTCGAAAACAATGAACGGAGTTAGAAAGAGATTCACGGGTTTACGAAAAAGAAGAGTTGGGTAAGCACTTAATTAGTGGATTTTTACAAAAAAAAAAATTATTTTTAATTGAAAATGAGACAAAAGTAATAAGAAAAAAAGACGAAAACACACCTCACTGAATGGCTAAAATTTAATGTTCTTTAAAGAGAGAGACCAAATCTGAATGTTTAAAACTCTAGGGATGCAAATGTTATGACCGACAAACTATAAGGAAAATTTCTAGTTTATTCTATATAATCTATACTATATTATAAAGCATTGGACGAAAACTCTTAAAAACCATTTTTTATGCATGAAGTACTATTTATTGATGCATATTACTGAAAATTCAAGATTACAAGTAAATTGTGCGTAATTATAATTTATTAAAGCTTCATGTTTGAATTTGTGTAACTAACTGCAGATAAACATAATCAAATAGATGATAAACATCTCATTTTAAGTATAAAAAATCTAAAATATAATTAGAATAACAATTGAATTCTAACAGAATACTTAATTATCAACTTTAAAAA
>NC_037543.1:17924840-17931704 GCF_001531365.2 Cynara cardunculus var. scolymus
AAAAAAAGTATTATATGAAACAATTTCACAAGATTAAACAATTTCATGAAAAAATTTCATAAGATTAAACAATGAAATCGACAGATAAAGGTGGTTTGCACGGTTTACACAAATGAAGGCGGTTTTCATATGATAACTCCTATATATATATATATATATATATATATATATATACACTAGTTGTGTACCCGCGCAATGCAGCGGGATGCAAAAAATTGACCATAAAATAAGAAAAAAACCGTTTTGCATAAATACGATATTTCAATTGAAGTTCAAGTACTTTAGATAGCAATCTCATTCCACGTAGAATATTAGGGATGAAAAACGCTTAATTTATTCACCTAGTAGTGTATCCGTGCAATGGGGCAGGATGTAAAATTCAAATAAATATATGCAAGAATGTGATAATTAAAAAAAAAAGAACAAATTAGCATTATTGCTTTGAAATACATACTTCCTTAGGTAAAAAAAACATTTAGTGGTCGTTTGACAAACGTTTTACCGAGTATCATGTTCACCCAATAAAGTGAATGATACCCGATAAGCATTTGTTAAACAGAGGTATTTCAAAACCTCAAATAACACTTTTATAAAATGTTGTATAAACGACATGTTTAGCAACTCTTTTGCTTTTTAAAATATCTTCAAGGAGCCCGTATAAATACTTTCTTACAAGTCATTTCTTTCTAACTGATCAATATAAGGGAAGCTAAAACTTTGAGAAAGAGAACAGAACCCCAGAAAAACTTTATTGACATAATAAAAACAATTTATAAAGATTAAAATGGGCATTCCCATTTTAACAAAAAAAAAATGAAACACCCATCTAAAAAATGTTTGGGAAAAGAAGTTGAAAAGAGGCTTTATAATATAACCCAATACAGAATTAAAAAACCAACCCCTAGCATTCTCCACGGTAGAAATAGCAACATAAATCAAATTCTTACAAAAACCCCACGACTGGAAATCAGGCAAATCAAAATTAAAGTCATCTCCATGAGCCCGGTTCATCTTTAAAGTATCAACCCATAGAGAAAAATACCAAAAGACCAAATAGCTGTCAAAATTTCTACCAACAAATTCACATAGGCCTAACAATAGTCTTCACTGTCTTTTAAAACATAAACAATCTTCGCCAATTTTTAAACTCCAATATCCAAATTTAAGTAAAAAGCAGACGAACTCTAAAACTAAATCTGTCAAGACAGCAACCCCCAACCAATTGGTTCCAACAAACACCGAAATTGATCTGTTGAAGCCAAGATTTTAAAAAAACTCAAAGAATAATTGAATTGATCCAAGGAAGCTAAAAATTTGCTTACTCCAAGACTGAATGATGTTAAGGAACCTCATAGGCTAAAGGCAATGAAGATAAAGACAATGAAATTTACAGGCGTAAACCCACATCAAATTAGTTTAAAGTCAAAATAATAATTTATATGAACAACATACCACCTTAATGTTTTCACAACTTGAATCAAATGGAATTATATTTTCCATAACAATACCATAGCCGATAGTTGCCTTAACTTCGTATGCGCATTGCTGGAGATCAGTTGAGTGAGATGCAGATAAATTCAATGATTCATTTAACTATTGCCACTGCAAGAAGAGAGTGAGATTCAGAACTCTGATATAGGAATTGGTTGTATATTGTGAATGAACAATTAATGTTTACTTACTTCCGATAGCATATCTAAAATGATATTATTGACAATTCCCGATGGCACTTAACTCCGATAGCATATCTAATTTGATATTATGGACAATTCCCGATGGCAAATATCTTGGATAGCATATCTGGTCACTTCCCGATGGCACTTACCTCCGATAGCATATCTAATATGATATTATGAACAATTCCTGATAGCACTTACCTCCGATACCATATCCATAAACATACAAATATAGAAAGAAGAAGCAAATTTATGTGTTTTTTAAAGGAAATTGATGCCATATTAGCTCAATAAGGCATGATTGAGACTCAATCTATTGTTATTCTACGAGATGTAGTCAAATACATACCTGGGGAGAATTTTCTTTTGGTAATAAATAGTCTTGGAAGCCCAAGACTACAAACAGTACAAGACAATAAATAGTCTTGAAACTTAAATAGGAAGAATCCATAAGTATACTAAACAACTTGGAACTTGAAACATAACATGAAGTCGTCTTAAAATAGGTTGTATCCCTGAAAAATGATAAAAATGAATGATAGAGTTTGGATGCAAAGTGTTCGACCCAAATGAGAAAATGATAAAGAGGGGATGACAAACCTCGAAGCCCAGGACCACAAACAGTCCAATACCATAGGCAATCTTGAAACATTAAGAATCCATAAGATTTGTAAATAGTCCTGAAACACTTTGCATAGAATAGCCATAGATTGAGATTAGAAGAAATTAGATGTACTGAGAAACCAACATCTGATTTCATCCACAAAAACACTAAAACCAACCTTTAATAGATCCAAAATCAAGACACAATCTGCAAAACTAAATTAGGTAAGTACAGTTAGGGGTGTAATTCTCGAGCTCAAGTTGATCTCAAACACAAAATAAAACTCGTTTTAATTAATAAGTAGAGCTTGATAACAACAATGTTCAACTCGACTTTGTTCCCTTATCAGGTGAAGGATCATTGGATGACTCAGGAGTTGAAGAATTTTGCATATAAATCTAGTAAAATACTCAAATCTCCATTATACAAAACCATGTTAGAAACTTGATTTCATATACAATAAACCATAAATAAAATTTGTACCAATTTAGGGACAACAAACTTCAAAAAGCTCTAAAAAAATGGATTATGAGAAACTGTAAAATCAAGGTGGACAAGGGTACTCATCATATAACTCTTAATTAGGGGAAAAAATACTAAGCCTTCATACTCCAAACGTAGCAATAAGAACACAAACACTCAAAACTCAACCGAAAACATGAAGTATTGAATGAGAAAAAATAAATATCAAAGAGATGGAAGAATGAGAAACTTGTTACACTCCTTGATGTCTTCGTTGGTGTGCTTATAAACGCAATCCTGCTCTCGGCACTCTTCGTACAAGCGGAAGAATCTACATATAGGCATTCGTGATTTATCATACTGATGAAGAAACCCGCACGCCTCACCTTTCATATAGAGCCCGCAGAGCCAATGGCTGCACAATAATCTAATATTTTTTTACCTAAAAAAAACCCACCTTTTAAACAACTCTAGAGATGAAAACGTAGTTCTATATTGCAACAACAATGCGACAACTGTAACACAAGTTATCTCCCAAATCAATGGATGTTGATCACTCACTTAAAACAATTAGTAAAATATGATAATTTTCCTGCCTATATGATAGACTAATGTTGAGTTAGTAAAAAGAGTATGACCAAATATACCAATAACTAATGGGCCCTCCAAAAAGAGCGGAACGACCCTGGCACCAAGTAGGACCGGACCATAGCAAATAAAAGTTCATACAAAGTTTACATGTTTATGGGGTTAGTGATTCAATTTAAGATGTCGGAATCATATAGTGAAAGATACATATTACATACCCATCTATCAAACCACACTGATTCAAGTGAGAAATTAAAATAAATAGAGAAATAATGGAAATCAACTACATAATCTCAAAATCTTAGACACAAAAATCCCTAAAAGATTGTGTTACAATATTCCTCCAAAACCCGAAATTAAAATATACCCATTGGAAGTAGATTTGTTTCAAAGTAAAAAAGTTAAAACTCTTTGAGTAAAGTTTCAATGAAAATTTTCCAACAATTCAAAAAGCTGATCCAATTAGCTGTTAAAGACCAATAAATCTAATCAACTTTAAAGTTCCAAAGTATCTAAAAAGCATAAAACTCAATTCCAAATGAATCTTTGGAGAAGCCATTGCAAATCTAAAAAACACAGAAGATGAAAATGAAAATAAGAACCGGAAGATAAACAATCGTATGGGAGGATTCAAACCAGAAGAAGAAAAATACCTCGACTAGAATGAGTAGATGAGAGATGATCAGTCCTCTTTAAGAAAAGTGTTTTTGGGAGCAAAGAATGCATGCAGAGGTGTGGGCTGGAAGCATGTAGGAAAAAAAAAAGATTAACTACTTGTACATCATGCTTGTTAACTTGTAGATAAAGATTTTAAGACTCCATGCATAAAAGAGTAGTACCTTATGCATTTTGGATTGTTTTTAAGACTTTAAGACATTTAGCAAATTTGCTTAATAAGGTAGTATAGATATATATATCGAGAGAAAACCTCCCTTAGAAAATAGTATATCAATATGTATGTCAAATTGAAGATGATAAAATGATAATTTTTTGTTTAATTTCTTTCGCTCCAATTTTGATTATATTTCGTCAATTTCTATCTAAAAGTAATGGAATATCTATATTTAAAAAGATTGGTTGTAACCACTTATTGTACACACGATTTTTCATGTGATCTTGTTCGTATGTGTTCTTCTGAACATGTTAAATCATACGTGATTTTACTCTATAATTATAAGGTTTATGTTACCAACTGATTTAACATGTATATATGTATAATCATCTTGATGTTTGAAGTTTGAAGCATGATGCATGCAGCATGAACTACTAACATGTCATCAATACTTACGTAATATTTGTCTCTTTTACACCCAAAAAAAAAATATATATATATATATATATATATATATAGGAGCGTTCAAATAAAAACCATCCAATTCGTACAAACCGTGAAAACCACATTCAACCAATCATAGTTTTTCATTTTGTTCATTTTTTTGTAATTATGAAAGGTTGATTAACCATTTTTATTGTGTAGGGTGTTAATCATGGATATTATCATCTTCATTATTTTAATTTTAGAAAAAGACATGAAACAGTTTCATTAAAATTTCATTAAATATTATAAGAAACAATTTCATAACCATATATGAAACAAATTCATCAAAAAAAATATTATATGAAAAAATTTCACAAGATTAAACAATTTCATGGAAAAATTTTCATAAGATTAAATAATGAAATCGACGTATGAAAGTTGTTTGTACGATTTGTACAAATGAGAGTGGTTTTCATTTGATCGTTCATATATATATATATATATATATATATGGAAGCGATCAAATGAAAACCACTCAATTTGTAAAAACTGTAAAAACTTCATTCCACCAATCATAATTTTTCATTTTGTTCATTTTTTTGTAATTATAAGAGTTTGATTAATCATTTTTATTGTGGATGATGTTAATTATGGATATTATCATCTTCATTATTTTAATTTTAGAGAAATACATGAAACAATTTCATTAAAATTTCATTAAGTAGTATATGAAACAATTTCATAACCATATATGAAACAACTTCATCAAAAAAAGTATTATATGCAATTTCACAATATTAAACAATTTCATGAAAAAATTTCATAAGATTACGACGGATGAGAATAGTTTTTACGATTTTTACAAATTAGGGTGGTTTTCATTTGATCAATATATATATATATATATATATATATATATATATATATATATATACTATCTATACTATATTATAAAGCATTTGGCTCATTCTCTTAAAAATAAATTACTATGCATAAGGTACAATTAATTTGTGCAAATTACTTAAAAATCAATAATACCAGTTAATTATGCATATGTACATGTTTATAAAGCATACCACTCCCATTGAAATCTTAATTTGTCCATACAATCTCTCTAATCCAACTAACGTCCCTATAATCTCTCTTTTTCAAAGAGTAGATAGTCATTGTTGATTTCATATTTAATGGGTGGTTTGACTCAATATTTCTTATAATCGCCATTAACTTCTCTTCCCCAAAGCTCGGTTGCTTCTCTTTCAAGATAAACTTCAATTGCTTCTGATTGATTTATGGTATGTATCGATTTTTGCTTCTTTCTTTTTGACTCATTATGTATCGATTTTTTATGGTTTCTTTGTCGGTTTAGGTTTACTTCCTCATAGCTCGATTGCTTCTCATCCAAAAATCTTCATTGTTTCTCTTTCAAGGTAAGTTTCAACCTTATGGGTGGCTGTATTGATTGACCATTGTTTGATTGATTTATGATTTGTACTGATTCAAATAATTTTTTTTTGATCTATTATGTTCTAAGACACAAAGTTCACATAAATCATTTGACAAAAACTCTTAAAAACCATTTTTTATGCATAAAGTTACTTAAAATTCAAGATCACAAGTTAATTGTGCATAAATACAACTTATTAAAGCTTTATTTTTGAATTTATGTAACTAACTATGGATAAACATAATCAAATATGGGATAGACATCATATTTTGAATATAAAAAATCTATAATATAATTAGGATAATTATTAGTTATAACAGAATACTTAATTACTATCTTTATAAAAAATATATTATTAAACGATAAATAAAATACTGAATTAAAGAAATTAAACAAAAAAGCAGAACTTTAAATAGTAAATTTTAATACTACTATCGACATTTTTTTTCCCAAATTTTATGGTATATTTAAATTTGTATTAAATTCAAAAATAAAAATATTATCGTTTTCTCAAAACCACTAAAAACCGTATTATATCAACATAGACAAATAATAAAACGAAATATTAAAATTAAGCTATATCTCGCTATATTATGCGAGCACCCTTCTATTATATTATAAAGCATTTGACAAAAATTCTTAAAAACCAATTTTTATACATTAAGTATCGTTTATTGATGCATATTACTTAAAATCAACATTACAAATAAACTGTGCATAGTACAACTTATTAAAGTTTAATGTTTGAATTCGTGTAACTAACTGCAGATAAACATAATCAAATACATGATAAACATCTCATTTTAAATATATAAAATCTAAACTATAATTA
>NC_037543.1:17932389-17943683 GCF_001531365.2 Cynara cardunculus var. scolymus
TTTTTATGATATCTTCAAATTTATATTTTATTTAAAAATAAAATCATTATATATTGTTTTTTTTAAAACACATTAAATCGTATTATAATATCGACAAAGACAAATAATAAAATAGAACATTAAAATCGAGATATGTCTCATTGCATTGCACGAGTACTATTCTAGTATATATATATATATAGGTGGAGGTTTAAACGAGAACCTCTGTGGTTTACGAAAACGTGAGAACAACCTAATAAACTCAAACTTTTTTAATTAATAAATTAACTTTTATTATATATAAATAATTTAATAAGGGTAGTAATGTAATTAAATAATTTTTATAATTTTTATTTTATTTTAATTAACCAAAATTATCCTATCACGTTTCCACGTTTTTTTTGAAGTATATAATATTTATATACGACAAATGCAACAAATAAACTCACACATTCTCCTCACCTATGGTGAGGTTTGAACCCTTGACCTTCTATAAAGCCAAGGGCTACGATAATGCTAGGCCAAAGGCCCTTTGGTACGTTTCCACATTTTACTCTTGTTAGTTTTCTTCTTCTCCATGTCGTTCATGCTTCTTCTCCATATCACATGATTATCACACTCATATCAAATCATTACACCAAATATTTAACTTATCAACCAAAATGATAACCCATGTGATGTATAACGGTGATTATCACACACATATCACATAATTATCACACTCATATCACATGATTACACCAAAAATTTAACTTATCAACCAAAACGATAACCCAAGTGATGTATAACGGTGATTATCACACCCATATCACATGATTACACCAAAAATTTAACTTATCAACCAAAACGATAACCCAATTGATGTATAACGGTGATTATCACACTCATATCACATAATTATCACACTCATATTACATGATTACACCAAAAATTTAACTTATCAACCAAAACGATAACCCAAGTGATGTATAACGGTTATTATCACACTCATATCACATGATTATCACACTCATATCACATGATTACACAAAAAATTTGTCACATGATTATCGTGTAATTGTGTTAAAATATTTGATGATATCATTTCCATTATTACCCTTTTAATTTTAATATTTTTTRAATCTTTTTAAATTTCAATTTTAATTTTAAAAATCTTTTAATTTTATTTTTTATCACAATATGAGGTTATTGGGTTGTTCTCGCGTTCTCGTAAATCACAAGAGTTCTCGTTTGAACCCTTCCATATATATGAGGTTGGTTCTTATACAACCCTTGACATTTGTGCAAGGAATACAACACAATCTCAACCGTCCATTTCATTTGATTAATATGTGATTTCATAGAAGTTTTTATTGTTTCCTAATATAAGGTATCAATCATAATTAATGAACCATCTTCTTTTTCCATAAATATTCAAATCATAATAAATGAACTCTCATCATTTCATAAAATATATCAATATATTAGGTTGCATTGGTTGTACAAATGCGATGGGTTGTATTTGAAATAAATTATATATATATATATATATATATATATATTAATGGTTTGTATCGTGTGTGTGTTACTATCGTGATGTTTGGAAGTTGATGCATGCAGCATGCACTAGCAGACCCGTTGGACGGACAACCCGAAATCCGACCCCACTTCAATCACTTTCCAAAAGAATCTTTGTATACCTCCTCCACTGGACCCCACGTTATTTTATATCTGCCACGTGTCTCACATTCAGCCGTCTTTTGGCATTTGATCAGGACCCACATAACCTATTTCCAATTGCAGGTTAACACGGCTGGCATGTTGATTATGCCTTAAACCCCTATTTTGACTACTCCCACATTAACTAATGCATTAATTACAATATCCTCAAAATCGCAATTATCACTTCAACTAATGTTTAAACATTAAGTAAATAATAAGCATTATTTAATTACTCAATAAATAAATTATTATATTCATTAATTAAGAAAAAAACCATATTATAAAAAGTATTCTATCGAAATGTGTTATGATTATATCTTAGTGATAAATTATATTCGTCTTGAAAGATAAAAAAAATTGTATTTTTAGTTACTTTGATTTTGTTAGTAATTGTTGACTTTGACTGGAGGCTTCAATGTTTGACCCTATAAATAGTTTTGTCCTCTAGTGATTGAAGTGTAAGAGCTCAATTGTAACAATACGTAAACTTTGAGAGTTTTATATAAGTTTGACCAGTTCACTTTTCCTCTCAAGTGTTCTTAATATTTATATGATGTTTGCCATTGATTGATGATGATATTGAAGATTGATCGTATTGTGAGACTCACAAAAATGAAGCAGTGATATATAGCTAGTATTCTGCATGCTTAGAAAATGACAAAAATACCCTTCGATCGATATGTTGACCATGGTCTTTTTACAAGAAATATGTTATATGTCTCTTGAGATAATAAGAGTATTTGTAAATACGAACAACTCTCTTAACATTACACAAATACCCTTAAGAGAATGTGGAGTAAAAAGGTATATATCTTTGTCAATTATAAAGTAAAGAATGATAGGTATGATCTTGAAAGACCTAACGGGGAGATTTGGACAAGTCAGTAATATTAAACCAATTTGGGTTCAACAATTCTATGAAAACCCGTGGTAAAACAATAGAGAAAGATGTACGTGCATAAAGCACACATAACTTACTAAGATTTTCCAAATTCAGTATCTAAAAGGTAGCCTCCTTATCAGACATCAACGAAACGGGGTGAAGGCGAAATCGACATGGGACAAGCATGTTGTAACCAAATTAAGGTGAGAAAACTAAACGATGTTCTTTAAGTTTTCAAGTCATATCAGTACGAAAAAAGAATCGTTATATCAGTTTTTGTTACTTTACGCAAGGTGATATGATCTGTTATACATTAAACAGTTCGATTTTATGCTCTTTCAAATTTTTCCCATAAGAATAATGTAGGTTCATGCTTTATATCCACTCTATTACTTATTTCGTAAATTCTTTCTCTTAATAATTCCTTAAATACATCAGCTTACCTAAAATATGCAGACACGGACATGTTCTCGTTCACAAATTATTCAAATGTTATACACAACTTCTGTTTTAAGAAAATTTCTTTCACTAGATAACTTCAATAGAAATCAATGTTTATCATATATAAAAGAATACGAAATTAAACGATGATTATCGAAACAATTTTCCACAAATATAACTTATTAGCAGTGTTAAATCATTTTCACAATTTGTACAGTTTTTGACCCACAAATATAAATCATCAGAACAAAGACGTATATAATATATTAAATCTCTTCAACTTCCAAGTATTTTGGTATAACATATAATGTTTGATCCTCAAAATCACAAAATAAGTTTTTAAAGTATTAAAGTACTCGCGCAATGCAGTGAGACACATCTTGATTTTAGTGTTCTATTTTATTATTTGTCTCTGTCGATGTTATAATACGATTTTATGTGTTTTTAAGAAAACAATAATGATTTTATTTTTGAATAAAATATAAATTTGAAGATATCATAAAAATTTGAAAAAAAAATATATCAATGTTAATATCAAATCAACTATTTAAAAGTTTTTTTTTGTAATTTCTTTAATTTATTTTTATATTACAATTTAGTTTAAGTTTAGTAATGAAATAATTTATTTTTGGCTTAATAATATAATCTATACTATATTATAAAGCATTTGACAAAAACTCTTAAAAACTATTTTTTATGCATGAAGTACTGTATATTGATGCATATTACTTAAAATTCAACATTACAAGTAAATTATGCATAAGTATAACTTATTAAAGCTTCATTTTGAATTCGTGTAACTAACTGCGGATGAACATAATCAAATAGAGGATAAACATCTCATTTTAAAATCTAAAATATAATTAGTATAATTATCAAGTTCTAATAAAATAATTAATTATTATCTTTATAAGAAAAAAATTATACATAAGTACAACTTATTAAAGCTCTATGTTTGAATTCGTGTAACTAACTGCGGATAAACATAATCAAATAGAGGATAAACATCTCATTTTAAAATCTAAAAAAGCTAAAATATAATTAGAATAATTATCAAGTTCTAACAAAATAATTAATTATTATTTTTATATGAAAGTTATATTATTAAACCAAATACAAATTACTTCGTTATTAAACCTAATTAAGTTATAATAAAAAAAATTGAATTAAAAAATTACACAAAAAATGAGAAATTTTAAATAGTTAATTTGATATAATATCAATATATTTTTGTCAAATTTTATGATATATTCAAATTTATATTTTATTGAAAAATAAAAACATCATCGTTTTTTTCAAAACCACATAAGACCATATTATAACATGATTAACATCGAATGAGATAAAAAAATAAAATGAAATATTAAAATCACGATGTATCTCGCTGCGTTGCGCGAGTAAAAATCTAAAACATAATTAAGATAATCATTGAGCTCTAACAAAATACTTAGTTATTATCTTTATAAAAATATATATTATTAAACTTAAATTAAATTACTTCGTTACTAAACCTAAATTAAATTATAATAAATAATTTTTAAAAAGATTAATTTGATACTGATATCAATATATATATTTTTAAAATTTTATGATACTTTTAAATTTATATTTTATTAAAAAATAAAAAAATTTATCGTGTTCTCAAAATCACATAAAACCATATTATATCGATATAAAAAATGAACAAAACGAAACACTGAAATTGAGATGTGTCTCGATGCATTGCACGAGTACTCTTCTAGTATTTTATAAAGATAATAATTAAGTATTCTGTTAAAACTCGATGATTATCCTAATTATATTTTAGATTTTTTATATTTTAAAATTAGATGTTTATCCTCTATTTGATTATGTTTATCCGCAATTATTTACACGAATTCAAACATAGAGCTTTAACAAGTTGTACTTACACACAATCTACTCATAATCTTGAGTTTTAAGTAATATACATTAATAAAAAATACTTTACGTATAAAAAGTGGTTTTTAAGAGTTTTTATCAAATGCTTTATAATATAGTATATATATTTTTAATTAAAAAAATATATAAAAAAATTAGAACCGTAGAATTTGAATGGTGACGAAATTAATGGTACGATAATCATTTATATTTCTTGTTATATATTGGCCGTCAAAGTCTATTCTCTTCAATAGTTTTAAAGTTAAAAAGGCAAAAATAAAATTATGAAAAATCACCATCAAAGTAGACGGATAACCAAAGTTTTCCATAGATCACGTCTCTCAAATAATTGTTAAAAATATTTAAATGAATATTATTTTTTTTTTCAAAAATGAAAAAAGACGTGGAGGGGTAAAATTGGAAATAGGAATATAAAATAAAATAACATGATTAGATTGTTCTGATCATCGTGGAACTGATAATCATGTAATCGTCGACCGTCGTTATTATAACAGTCGATAGTAAGGAGTAGGATGAAATAGAAAAGGCAGGAGTAGGGTAAAATATAAGACGTGATATCACAGGGGTCGATAGTTTTAGGGAGAAAGAAGGCAGTCAACTTTGGAGGCGTCAACGAAGAAGAGGAAGGCGATTTCTAAGAGGTATGTGTTACATATCACGTCTTTATCAGAGACACAACGTATAACAGTGATTACTTTCTATATCACACGATTATCATAGTGTAAGTATCATACGATTATCATACGATTAGGGAAAAATCAAGAAGTCGACGCTCGGTATAGGGATCAGAGATTTATCACAATGTAATAATTGTAAGGAGAAATCGAGAAATTACTCAGAATCAGTAACATACGATGAGTTCCCTTCTTTATCACAAGATTATCATAGTGTGAGTATCACATGTTTTGGGTAAATTCAAGAAATCGTTGCCCTGCTTGGGATTCACAGATTTATCACAATGTGATTATCGTAAGGAAAAATCGAGAAATCATTACCCTGTCGCACATTTATCACAGTTTCATTATCAGACGATTAGGGCAAATTCGAGTGGTCATTAACATTGATACCTTATCACAATTATCACATTGGCTCTTGAGATGGTTTTTACAACAATCGGTGTATCGTACACTTGTTTTTTTAAACCCATAACTCAAAAAGCAGTTTTCAATCCTGGCACTATATTTTGGCTATTGGGACTGTTTTTCACGATGGTTTTATTACTTATCACATGTTTATTACACCTCGATGATTGCCTGTCGATTAGGGGTAACAAATAGCACAATCTGAGTCAATAACAACAATCAGTAGCGGACTCGTTTAGACATTAACCTTGTGTATTCAAGTGTATCACACAATTATCACATGTAAGATTTGTTACATTTGTCACTATTCGATTAACATAATGAGAACTCGAACAATCAATACTCTGAATGTGCATCACACAAATATCACAGCTCAATTATCACATGATTAGCGCAAATTCAAGTAGACATTAACCATATTTTATTAGCAGATACAGAAAACGATGGGGACGTGAGATTTGACGTGATAAAATTCCAACCTAAAATCATGGAATAATTACAATTAATTAAAATATCATAAAAATTGTAAAAAACATACCTAATTACATTACTAACCTTATTGATTTATTTTTATTTATTATCATTTAAATTATTAGTTAAAAAGATTAGAGACCCACAACTGTTCTCGTATTTTCGCAAAACAGAGAAGTTCTCGTTTGAAATCTTGTCTATATGACCAACTTTTTTCGTGAGACCCACGAGACATAAAATTACGATGAAACTTCACAAAAAAAACATTGTGAAGGTATAAAAACGTCTGAACCTTCACTAGTATAATAAATAATTAATTCAACATTAAAATGGTTTTTTGTTAATTTTGAAACATATATTTTTAAATTGGTAACCATAATCGTTATTTGTTATTTTTTTGTTAACTTGAATATTCAACCCGTTATGCGAGCCGATACCAAGGTGACCATCTACTTTAAGGGTAGCCCGAAAAATCACCGCATTTGAACCTCCGTAAGAAGATTTTTATTTCTTCTTTGAATTGAACCTCAGATCTTTAGACATTTTTGACCTTTAAAACTCAAACTCAAACCAATCAGACATCACCCTTGTAGTTATTATCTTACGTATTACTCAATAATTTTTTTGGCTAATTATTATTTTTCTCCAAAATAATTGTTTATAGCCATCATTTTCAAGAAAAAGTACTCCAAGATAACATTTTTTTTAATAAAAAATCTAGAATATCTCAAAATGATGTTTATAATTTAAAATTTTAAAATGAATGTATGCGAACAAGTATTTAAAATTCTGAACATTACTAATCTTAGGGGCTGTTTACTCAAATATTTATCTGATAAGTGCTTACAGTAGGAGTCAACATTATAATCTATTTTACCAGATAAGATTGTAGTATATTAAAATGGTATGATATGCAACAATTTACCCAATAAACGCTTACCAGGGTAAGAGTTCTCACCATCACTTACCGGGTAAGACTCTCTATCCTTATCATCGCTCTTACCGGGTAAGATTTTCGGCCCTTGCCATGTGCATCAGGTGAGAAAGTTACCCGATGAACACTTATCGGGTAAGTGTTTAGTAAACAGCCCCTTATTCTTATTAACGGACAAAAAATGCAAACAACATAATGTTTCAACGAGTGAGAGGCTTTTATTTGATTCTTTATTTAGTGAGAGACATTAAGAGGAAAACAAACAACCCCTGGATGTAAGTTCTAAAACATTGTTTTACGGTCTGTTGATCAAAACGAATAACTGGATAACATATTACTACCCAGTAGCTAGTTTTTTTATGCATAAAATTCTAAGGAAATCATGTTTAACAAAGAACATACGAGACTAACGCCAAAGGGTATCAGATTTATCTTTCTGCCTCATTTGTAAAATCAATCTTCTCGAAAAATGATTTTCAATTGAATGCATGACTTGTCATTCTTACGACTCTCAACCATTTCCAATCGGGAATTTTTTTCAGGTACATACCTCCATGATTTCATGATGTTTCCTTTCTCGATCATTTTCAACCAATGTTTTATTGCTACGCTTTTTATTCGGTTTGTCCCAATATTAAGGTACATTATATTTCAATCTTCAATCAATCTTTTTCATCAAGGACATACATCACGAACCAATCAATTGATTCAGTTGCAAAATTAATGTTTACTGATTTTCATCCCTTTTCGAGTTAAGCAAACTCAACACTTTCGTCATATTCGTTTCACATTTGGTTAATGGGACGAAAAAATTAAAAAAAAACATAAAATAATGCTCTCCAAATCACTTAAAACAGTGATAAAAGTTATCAGTAGTCTACAACTTAGGATAAACCTTATCAGTAGTCCGTAACATCTTAGGCAGACCCCGTATTGTCGATAAACAAAGAGAATGTTGACTAGGTCTGGCGAAAACGTTAAGAATTACAGTTGGGGAGTTTGTGACCACTAAGTCTACATTGATGGAAAGTGGATTTCTGAGCTCATGTAAGTGGGGTGGCGGTAGTGACTACCTATCAAACGTGGTGAAAGTTATTGGTTGTACACAACTTGAAATATAATTAAAGAGCTCAAAAACTAAATTTTATCCATGTAGGACGGGTTGTCACAACCCTCATCCCACTTAAATGATCTCACAGTTTTCGTTTCCCATCAATATTGGACGAGTTGTCACATATTCTCGTATTTAGATTCCTATCATCAACAGGTCTATCTAACATTCCATTTGTTCATCGACGATGTGAGATTTGACTAATACGTTATAAACTCCCCTTAAGTAGGCATCATTGTCTTCGATGAGTTTCACGCCACCATCCCGATGACCTGCTGGTACAAAGATTGACTTTGATACACCTTTTAATCTGTAATTCATAAATCCTAAAGGAGAAGACTAACCCATAACTCAACCTTACAAATCTTATTATCAATCCACTGAAGACAAGTTGTTTCCCTCTAATTAACAGGCTCACGGATTTTACTTTTATATGAATGAGATGAATTGTCACACGTAATTACACGATCAATTTACTTGAACGTAATTAATAACTAGAAGGTACTCGCGCAATGCAGCGCAATATACATTGATTTTAATATATCGTTTTATTCTTTATCTCAGTCGATGTTATAATATGATCTTATGTGATTTTGAAAATGCGACAATGTTTTTATTTTTGAATAAAATATAAATTTGAAGATATTATAAAATTTGACAAAAATATATCGATGTTAGTATCAAATTGACTATTTAAAATTTCTCATTTTTTATGTAATTTTTTAATTCAAATTTTTATTATAATTTAATTTAGGTTCAATAACGAAGTAATTTATATTTGGTTTAATAATATTTTTTTATAATTATAATAATTAGTTATTATGTTAGAATTCGATAATTATTCTAATTATATTTTAGATTTTTTATATTTCAAAATGAGATGTTTATCGTCTATTTGATTATGTTTATCCTCAATTAGTTACATGAATTCAAACATGAAACTTTAATAAGTTGTAATTATGTACAATTTACTTGTAATCTTGAATTTTAGGTAATATCCATCAATAAACAATACTTCATGCATAAAAAATGGTTTTTAAAATTTTTTGTCAAATGCTTTATAATATAATATAGATATTCTAAACAAAAATTTACAAAAGAAATGTTATATTAACAAATGATTACATATTAGATTCGTCAAGAGCGTCGTATCAACATTTAATTGGTTAAAAGTGAAGCAGATAATTAAAATATACTATTATATATTGATGGTTCCCATTTTTTTTATCGTTGCTATTTAGTTTTTTTTAATTAACTTTAATATTCAACTCGTTATGCGAGCCGATTAATTTCAGGACGACCACCTGCTTTGCATGTAGTCTGGAGTCACCACATTCGAACCTCATTACCATAAGAGAATTTTTATTCCTCCTTGAAAGTGGATTTCTGAGCTCATGTAAGTGGGGTGGAGGTAGTGACTACCTATCAACCAAGGTGAAAGTTATTGGTTGCACACAACTTGAAATATAATTAAAGAGCTCAAAAATTCATTTTTATCCATGTAGGACGGGTTGTCGCAACTCTCATCCCACTTAAATGAACTCACAGTTTTCGTTTCCCGTCAATATAGGACGAGTTGTCACATATTCTCGTATTTAGGTTCCTATCATCAACACACCTATCTAACATTCCACTTTTGTTCATCGACGATGTGAGATTTGACTAATACGTTATAAACTCCCCTTAAGTAGTCATCATTGTCTTCGATGAGTTTTACGCCACCATCCCGATGACCTGCTGGTATAAAGATTGACTTTGATAGACCTTTTTCATCTGTAATTCATAAATCCTAAAATAGAAGACTAACTCATAACCTCCAAATCAACTTAAAGTCATGTTGAAATTTCTTGGTGGTCACAGATTGAGATTTATAAAAAAAAAAAAAACCTTCAAATCTTATTATCAATCCATTACAATTTTTCGGGGCTGTTTAGTAGTTGCTGAATGATTTGGTACTGAATGATTAAGTGGTCAAGAATGATTAATGGGCCATTTACCAAACGTTTACTCGGGTAAGTGAATACCAAGTCACATTACCTTACCAAATGATTATGGTAATGATCAAGAATCTTACCCGGTAAGAGCGAAACAAAGTCCAAGAGTCTTATCCGGTAAGTGAGGACGATGATTCTTACCACGGTAAGCGCTTACCGGGTAAATTGTTGCATAATATACCATTTTGGTGGACTAAAATTTTATCTAGTGAGTAAATAATAAAAAGTGTTAAATTTTACCGGTAAACACTTACCGGGTAGATGTTTGGTAAACGGCCCCTAAGAGGCTCTCATGATATAATGCACAATGAAATATTATTGTTTGGTAATTGTTTACAATGAAATTAGGCGCTAAGATACAAATTCATTCAGAGTGTTTTAAAACCATTAAGAGGTAAACTTTTTTTGTCAAACAAGATTCATCACTTAGTGATTCATATGTTGTTTCTTAATGGAACTATTAAGAGGTAAACAAACAACCCCTTCCTCTAATTGACAGGCTCACGAATTTTACTTTTATATGAATATGAGACGAATTGTCACACGTAATTACACGATCAATTTACTTGAATGTAATTAATAATAACAAAATAAAATTTTACAAAAGAAATGTTATATTAACAAATGATTACATTTTAAATTCGTCAAGAGGGTCGTATCAACATTTAATTGGTTAAAAGTGAAGCAGATAATTGAAAGGGAAATTTATAAAAATAACCGGTTTACACAACCCTTTGCCACAAAATAACCACATTTTAGAGGTTTTGCCAAAATAACC
>NC_037543.1:17946382-17964351 GCF_001531365.2 Cynara cardunculus var. scolymus
GTGTAACTTGTTAAGATGAACAAGATGAATAAATGGTATGAGAATGCTTCCTGAGAGGTTAATTTCGTTGTTAGATCTAATTTTARTTAATATAAAATTATGTTTTTCAATGTGATAATGGTGTAAAACGAAAATTGAAAAAATAAATTATGTACTATAAATTAAATAAATAATTATAAAAAGTATAAAATATAAATATTAAAAATATTTTTTCATATTATATATAATATATAATAATATAATTAATTCAAAAACTATTCAATATTAGACTCATTTCGAAGGTATTAACGAGACGATTATAATGATGTAATTTGTTAAAATAAAAATRTATTTTTTAAACATGTTATAATTGATATATAATTATGTGTGTTAATTTGATAAAGATGTAAAATGAAAATTTTAAAAGGAAATGATATAAAATAAATTAATTATCTAATTACAGGGGTATAAAATGTAAATTTAAAATTAAAATTTTAAAAAATTCGTGTGAAAGTGAAGGTGTGAGTGAGGGAAAAATGTGAGGAGGAGGGGGTGGGAAGTGACGTAAGGGGGTGAACCCCCTTGAAATATACTATTATATATTGATGGTTCCTATTTTTCTTTAATGGTTGCTATTTAAATTTTTTATTAATCTGGATATTCAACATATTATACGGACTGATTAATTTCAAGACGATCACCTGCTTTGCGTGTAGTCCGAAATCACCACATTCAAACCTTATGGCCACGAGAATTTTTATTCTTCATTAAATTTGAACCTAAGACCTTTAGTCACTTTTAACCTTTGAAACACATAAAGTCACCAATCTTTTGGTTGGTTGTTATTTAATTATTGTTTTCTTACAATCATATAAAAGATAGGTTGTGAAATGTTAAACAATGTCTTCTATATGTATAAAAAAGCTTTTATATATTGTTTTTATTATAAAATATATTGAATTTAAAAAATACTAATATTTCATATAAAACCGTTTTTCTGAATATTCTTAAACATAAAAATCAATCAATATTATTTCTAATCAATTCTATTAACCATATCATTTTTATATCCACTGTCAAAAAGATCATATGATATACCTTAAATATATAAATTAATATCATTTAGGTTCACAAAGTTGACTATTCAAAGTAACACTCTATGTAAATTATATAAATCAGTTGGAATTTCATCTCACCTCATGTTAATGTTTTTCAACATCGTTTTGAACTTTTAGAGTTAGAGTAAACTTTTTCGAAACCATCAGGTTTAGAATAAAAAAAACCCATGTTGTTATAGTTTGAGATCTTCAGTCTTGTTTTAGAGAGTAATTAAGGTTCATGCATTAAATATCTATACTATATTATAAAACTTCTAACAAAAACTCTTAAAAAATAATTTTTATTAATGAAATATTGTTTATTGATGTGTATCACTTAAAATTCAATATTACAAGTAAATTATGCGTAAGTACAACTTATTAAAACTCCATGTTTGAATTTATGTAACTAACTGCAGATAAACATAATCAAATAAATGATAAACATCTTATTTTAAATGTAAAAAAATATATAATATAATTAGAAATTATTAAGTTCTAAAAAAATAGTAAATTATTATATTTATAAAAAAATATATTATTAAACCAAAAATAAAAAAAATGAATTAAGGAAATTATACAAAAAGAAGAAATTTTAAATGGTTAGTTTGGTACTAATATCAATATATTTTCTCAATTGTTTATGATATCTTCATATTTATATTTTGTTTGGAAATAAAAACATTATTGTTTTCTTAAAACCACATAAAACCGTATTATAACATCGTCTTAAACAAAAAAAAATGAAATATTAAAATCTAGATGTATCTCGCTGCATTGTGCCAGTACCCTTCTAGTTAGTTAATAAGGAGTCAATAATGTATGAAAAAATAATTTGAAAATTATAAATATATATATAAGTTGAACCGTCTCATATAGTTGATAATTATTTTTCAAAAGGTAGAATTTTTTAGTTAATAACAAGTAATCTGTTATATTGTAATACAAATTTGGAATTCATGCGGATGAAATAATAAAAAAAAGAGTCAGCTGGAGATGAATGATAAAGATATATTAAGGTTGTCTAGGCAAGTAGTTTTAGGGGTCATTTACCAAACTCTAACTGAATAAGCGCTTAACGACAAGAGTCACTAATCTTACTTACCTTATGGGATACCATTCTTTGACATCAAAATTGATTGATGGTAAGTGTTTATAATCCAGTAAGCGCTTAACGGGTAAGAGTCATTACCTTCAATTACCTGATAAGACTCTCTATTCTTGTCGTCCCTCTTACTGGGTAAAAATCTTGGTCCTAATATCTTCATTTCGTAAGCTAATTGAACCGGTAAGCATTTACCAAGGTAAGTGTTTAGTAACAACCCCTTAGACTTTGATAATAAAAAAAAAGAAAAAAATGTAAAATCTAATTTTGGTAGTTCCGTAACTTTTGCAAATAAGCGGCAAATAAGTTCATATGTGAATTAGTTAATTAGTTCATATGTGAATCAGTTAATTAGTTTATATGTGAATCATGGGTTCATATGTGAATCAGTTAATTAGTTCATATGTGAATCACACGGGTTTATATGTGAATTATACAGATTCACATATGAGCATATACTTCATATATGAATCACACATGTTCACATACGAACTCGTTTGTCGTATATTTCTAAAAGTTGTAAAACTAATCCCTTTATTTTTTGCATAATCGTAAATTTTGACCAATCAAAGTCGCAATTTTTAACCAGTTAAATCCAATCTTGACCGTATGGGACTAGGATTACTTATTTACTTCTCAAATATTTACCACTTCTCAAAATAACAAATGGCTATGTGATATATGTTATACATACAATATATTATAATATATTATTCATACATATATTATACACAATGGCTGAGTTCCGATGAGAAGAATAGTTAAAGTGAAAAATGTAAGAAAAAATCTCCACCTCTGATATACATTAGATGCCCCGAGATGCACTAGATTAATCCGCCTTATCATGTGTGATTCATTGGTGGGTTGAGATTAAATGTGATCAACTGTCCAGATCCGTTCTTACGTTTCTCATCTTAACTCTCATTCTCACATGATTATTCACCTGAATGGAATATATTATTATATATTCTTTAGACATAAAACAATGTATGTAACCAATTTTTAAAAGTTACCTAGATAATTTATTTCAAAATATGTTTAAGGGATTAAACTTTTAAAATTAAAAAAAATTCAATTGTTTTTATTTGTTTAAAAAAATGTTCAAACTTAATCATTTAAAAAAGGAAAGTTTATTCGGTTTTTGAGAATTTTTTCCTCATAATTTGAAAAACTGGAATGCAGATAATTATGATATTTTTTACGGTGGTAACTTTGAAGATAAATCTTTTAGAACACAAACTTATTAATGTGTATATATATATATATATATATATATATATGAGTTGATTATAGAGTTGGTACGAATAGTTTGAGATTTGTTATAGAAATAGAAAAAGACAAAAGTGAAAAGGACAAAAAAGATGAAATAGATGAAAATGCCTCTTCTTCTAACAGAGAAAATAAATGGAGTTAACGACGAGGGACCACTTTCAAAGCAAAATGAAAACCATAATGATACTTCCTATACTTATTAAAGTTTAGGTTTCACTTTAAGACTTTTCACTAAACCTCAAGGACCAAAATTAAAAATTAAAAATTCAATAAGCAGAAAACAATTAACTTTTTACATATTTTATTCTCTAGTGTAACTAATTAATACATGTATGAGCCCTTAATATGGTTAAGGTTGGGAATTGAAAATGAGAATAAAAACAAGAATGACTTTTCATTCCCCTACTTTAACTTGGAATGAAAAATTTGGGCTATGTAATGCATTTATTATATTATATAAAAACAAACAGTTTTTTTATTATCATTACAGATGATTATTGTTTAATACCTCTAACCAAACATCATCAAAAAATTTAATCCTATTAAATACTAAAAATGTTTGTATACATTATTTACTAATCTTTTTGTACTGCTATATTATAAGCAAATTAGAAAATTAATTGTAAATAGGATCCACCCTATGCAAAAATTATGGGGGTTTTGGGATTTGTTTATTTGAAATAACTTATGTTTTATTTATTTATTATAAGTCAGTAAGGTTTAATTTTTTAAGAACTCCTTATTACCGGTTTGACACAGGTATAAGTTGTTTATCCAAACACTAAAAAATGCTTATTACCGGTGTCACACCAGAAAAAGTCAATAAATTGTTTTTATAAGCAATCCCAAACACCCCTATATCTAAAGAAAAGAGAAATAAGAACAAATAATAACGTAATGTTACTTATTTTTATTTCGATTATTATATTTTACAAAAACCACATATTAAATTTTTGAAAACCCTTGAAATAATTTTACATTTCTTAGTTTTTTTGTACGCAATATAAACAATCTATCGTAATTTTTTATAACGTTTTTGGTCATAATTAAACTGTTAACATTTTCCTATAACAGTTAATTTAGAAAAAAAAAAATCAAATGATTGTAATAATAGTCTTTGTAGTTGTTATATATTACAATTAACTCATTATAAATCTCAGATATAAGATTGTAGAACTTTTATATATATATATATATATATATATATTCAATTTCAAAACCAATTTTATAACTCAATATCATGATCAAAAAATTTTAGATTTGTTATCAATAATCGAAATTTATTTTATAAGAATAACGTGACAAGTATAAAATGGTGAAAGTAACTGTCACGTGCTTCTCAACTATCTTATATACATCATGTCTCCCATAACCCGACATCATCTTTGCCGTGCCTTATCTTACCAAAATTTACCTTAACCAGTTTTAATAAATATACACAACAAAGTTAAGGTCAAAACATGTAAATGTTATACCATATGAATTTACAACAAAATACAAAATAACAACATCTTATATGGTATTATTATTGTGAATGTTACGTTACAACATTCACATGATATAAAGATATCTTTACAATTTTCAAGATGTAACAGTATTTTCACTTGTTTCTATGTCCTCATGAAAGGAGATGGTTCTCATCAGAACAACTTTCATAGTTCTCAGTACTAGAGATGGCCAAAAACCGGTTCCGGGCCGGTCCCAATTGGTCCTCACATTTCTCATAACCGGCCATAACCGGTCCCTGCGTAACCGGTCTCGGTCCCGGTCCTGGTCGAAAATGATAGGACCGGTATAGGTACTTCATAACCGGTTATGGGCCGCCGGTCCCGGTCCCAACCGGTCCTCGCATTAAAAAAATAAGATTTTTATTTTATTTTTTTAACGATATATATTTTTAATACATTATAAAATTTACAATTGAGTCACTCAAATACACTTCTAAAATGCGTTTTAATATAATTAAAATTACGTTTTCTTATAAAAATACATTATAAAATTATTTAAAAATACATTTATTTATAAAATTATTTGAATTTTCGGGCCAGGCCGGGCCGGTCCATAGTCGGTCCCATAACCGGTCCCTGTCCCACGAAACTACCAAAAACCTCAACCGGTCCCGGTTTTCGGTCCCATAACCGGTCCTTACTGGTCCCGGTCCCGGGCCGGTCCTTTGTCGGTCCCGGTCCTCCGGCGGTCCCGGGCCGGGCCGGGCCGATTTGGCCATCTCTAGTTCTCACGACCGAAACAACTTTCACACGATATAAGAATACCTAGATCACTTGTTCTTACTATTTGAAAAACTGACCTATAAAAACAAATGTTCTATAAAAAATTGAGTTTATAGGACACTTTCTCAAAAGTGTCCTATAAATTTGCTAATGTGATACTTTGTTTTAAAAATGTCTTATAAACTTATTACAACACCTTTAGATAAGACGCTTTATATTTTGGTCTTATAAATTAAGTACTATAAAGCGGTCTATTGGGACACTTAGGGATTGGGAGTGTCCTATAAACCCAATTTTGTTGTAGTGTTTGAAATGATATGAAAAAAAAATGCGAAGATCAACTTGCTTAGATTATTTTATTGATATTACAACTTTTCTAGACCTGGTTGAGCAATGTCGTTGTCAGTCCAATCTTTGATAATGTTAATTTCTTCAGATTTGATGTCCTTACAGTCTTTAATGATATTAAACGTATCTAGAAAAGAACCAACCTTTGAGACCACGCACATATGAAGCCTTCCGCTTAATCAGTTTCTAAACAACAGTAACACGCACGTGCACGCACACACACATATATGTAACGATGAAGAAAGGGTTTCTTCGTAGATGATTTGTGCTCATATGTTGCGTTAGACTTAAAAGAAATTGCCTTCTCACACATCGACTACTTGGAAGATCTTACTGGTTTCTAACATGAGAACGACCTCTAAGCGTTTCAAAGTTATCACTATCTTCTAAAGCACGTTACAAATCATGTTACATACTGATTTGTGATACGATTGAGGACGGATCAAAAGTACCATTTACTGATAACATAGGGCGAAGGCGAGAAGGTTTAAAACGAATGACTACTTTCTAGATCTTTTTGTGTGCGATTGGAAACAAGTGTTGTGAATACGTGATTCATCCATTTACGCACCTTTAAGCGAGTATAGACTTGATCGTTGACCAAACATTAGGATACATTGAATGACAAGTACTCGTACAAATCATACTAAAGATTGTTGCTAGGGGTGTAAATGATGCGAGTCAAGCTCGAGTATCAATATAATCGACTTGAACTCGATAGTCATTTCTCAAGCTCGAACTCGACTTGCACTACAACAAAATTGGGTTTATAGGACACGCCCAATTTTTAAGTGTCCTAATAGACCTCTTTATAGAACTTAATTTATAGAACAAAAAAAATTAAGTGTCCTATCTAAAGGCGTTGCATTAAGTTTATATGACGTCTTTTGACGCCGTAATAAGTTTTTTAGGACACTTTTAATATGAAACGTCCATTAGCAACTTTATAGGACACATTTGAAAATTTGTCTTATAAAAACAAGTGTCCTATAAAAAATGAGTTTATAGGACACTTTCTTAAAAGTGTCCTATAAAGTTGCTAATGTGACACTTTGTATTAAAAAATGTTCTAAAAAAATTTGTTAAGACGTCCAAAAGCGTCATATAAACTTATTACAACACATTTAGATATGACGCTTTATATTTTGGTCCTATAAATTAAGTCTTATAAAGCGGTCTATTGGGACGCATAGAGATTGGGTGTCATATAAACTCAATTTTGTTGTAGTGTCAAAAGCTCACGAGTAGTTAAAAACTAAACTCGACTCGAACTCGATTGCAATTTTTTAAACTCGATCCCGAACTCATTTGAAGCTCGAAACAAGCTCGAACTGCAGCTCGAACTGCAGCTCGAACCAAACTCACCCATTGAAATTTATGAATTTTTAGGGTCTTCACTTATAAATTTTAAGACTTAAAGGTGTTTTCTTAGTTTTTATAAAACTAAAGGGATCCACTTGAAACTTCATCATAAAAAAGACAAAGTTATAAATTTCATTCACCCCATATCTTTTTATAACATTTTTTTTCCCTTCATTTATCATCTTTCTTCCAACGTGGGACAACTTCACCAATACATTTATAGTTTTTTTATCTTATTTTTAATTGTGATTTTAATACAAAAATAATTGATTAGTTTTTATAATTAAAAAAATGCATAATTTTATTCAAATATCTAAAAATATAAGAAATTTTTATTATTTAAATTTTTACAAATTCTATCATAAAAACTGATTATATTTAAAACTAATTATATATAAAAATAATCGAGTATCTCACGAGTTTTTCGAGTCGAGTATTGGGTAGCTTGACTCGACTCCTTAATATGTCGAGTCAAGCTCAAGTTCGAGCCAAGCCTATACGAGTTGATTGTTGACCGAGCTTTGACCGAGTCGATCTCGAGTAGCTCACAAGTTGTCTCGTATCGTTTACACCTCTAATCTTTGCATCAAAAGGATGCAAAGTACATTCAATCGAAACAGACCCAATTTTACTTCAATGATTGTCTTATTGCAATTGTTTCGATTCAATAACATATATATCACTCACCAAAAAGTTATAATAGAATTTCTCTTATCAATCTATAAAGTAGCTTGAAGTACATTTTATATGGATGTCGGCAATTGTCATTTTGACACGGTATATTTTGCCTTCTACGAGATATTCTAACAAGAAAAGTGAAACGTTTAAGGCAATAAATACTACCCGCTTCTTCAACTAATTGCCCTCATTTGGCCTGACACGTCGAATTTATATCAAACACTATTATTATTATTATTATTTATTTATTATAATTGGTGCATCAATTCTTTCTATATATGTAACACGTAAGATACATAAGCTCATGTAAGTAGGGTGACGATCGTACCAACTCGTCCACATTGATAGCAAAATGAGATTTGTGTCATCTTTAACTTTTTTAAGTTGATTTAGAGATTATTGAGTTATTATGCTACTTGAAGTGTTACATATTTTGGTAGAAACATTAATAATATTTTGTAGGGTATTAATTCTGAAAATACAAAAATAGGGACTAAAATGGTATCATGTTCTATTGGGGTATATATTGCATCTTGGTCTTGTTTCGGTGTTGTCTTTTGAGTTCCCTTGTGTTCCCGTTCTCTTAGGTCAGTCTAGGGTGTGCTTGTTTTAGGCCTCTTCTTTGTCCTTTGATGTTTTCCCCGTTTGTTGCCCAGGCTTGACTTGCCTAGGACCTTCCCTTGTGGATGATTTCTTTCTCCTCTTTCCTTGTTCTCTTGCCTCCCTCCTTCTTGGGGTGCCTTGGTTCTATTCTGGTGGATGTGGTTCGCTCCAACCTGAGCGCGTCTTTTGTCCTAGTGTTTTTGGTTTTTTTTTACTTGATAGGAGGGGTCTCCCCCTCCTTATCAAAAAAAATATATATTGCATCTTGGTTTTCATATAATAACAAAAAATCGATAAAAACTATTTAATTCTTATAAACCATACAAATCAATCTTAACCATCCATCTAGTCTGACAAAAATCTTATTTCATAAATACTCAGATTATTTTCTAATCTAAAGTATCAATCATAATAAATGAACCATATCATCTTTCATAAATATCTCAATAATGATTATTATCTATAAAAAAAATATAAGTATCTCAATTTTTACTAATATAAACAATTATTAACTTTTATATATTTTATAAAAAATTACATGATTTTTATTTAAAACCTCCTCTAAATTTCAAACCTTTTTAGTTACATATTCAATTCAAATAAAAAAGGAGTATATATTTATCATATCTATTTATATCTTAATAATCATATCAAACACCTTTAATTTTCTTAAATTATAATAATTCAATATTTTTTAAATTATGCTTTTATATTTATGAATATTTATTCCAAAATTAGTCATTTATGTTAGTTAATAATCAGTTTTGTTTCCGACATTTTATAGGTCATGGACGAGATATGAAAAGAGGCCCTCGATAAGTACGAAAAAGAAAATCAATTTATTGATTTTCTCATCAGAAATAATATTTAATTCAAAAAATACTAATGATTCATGTAAAACCGTTTTTCTGAGTATTCCTAGACGCAAAATCAATCAATAATTACTTCTATATTATTATTATCTACCATATCGTTTATTGTAAATTCATTCCACAACCAAACATATTCTATGATATACTTTTAATATATATATTAATATCATTGGAGGTCACAATGCTGATTATTCAGAGTAGCACTTTATATAAATCAGTTGTGTTTCCATGTCACATCTTGTTAATGTTTTCATAACAAGTTTAAACTTTTTTAGGGTTAAAAGAGATTTTTTAAAAACCATCAATCTTAGAATCAAAAGTCCATTTTGGTTACAGATTGAAATCTTATTCTTATTTTAAGGATACGAGAGTAGTACTTAAAATTCATGCACTCAATATTAAGTAATAAGTAGTCAATAATGTATGGAAAAACAATGATAGTTTTGAAATCCTAAATATAGATATAACCTGGATCGTCTCATATGATTGATATTTATTTTCAAAAGATAGGACTTCTCGTAGTTAATAACAAGAAATCTGCTATATTCTAATACAAAAATAGAACTCATGTGAAAGGAATAATCAAAAGAGTTAGTGAGAGATGAATGATGGAAAATATATTAATGTTTTCTAAGCAAAATAATTTTAGATTTTAATAATAGATACATTTTTTTAGAGAAAACAATAAGAAATACCATAAAATGAACAACCAATTTTATTTTTCACATATTCTTCTCCAATATAATTAATCAAACATGCTTGGATTCTTAATATAATGCTAAATTCTTTTTGGATCATATTAGAAACTAAAAAAACCTCGTGTCCCTTTATTTATTAATATTGTTAAACTATATATATATATATATATATATATACATAATAAATAAGTAATTTTAGGGACACGTATCATGTTTTTGTGCGGCGGTTATTAATTTTTCCCGCTTAAACATGTATCTAGACACAATTTTCACTTACGGTTCAAATAGGTCTATTTAAGTGACATATGTTCCTCTACACGTTTATTTTCCTTTTTTGTGGTTTAACTGAATTTAAGTCTGAAGTGGCCTCCAGACTTACAACATAACTCTGAAAAAATTCAGAGTTGTAAGTCTGAATTTAACTTTGGAGTGGTCATCAAAACCGGGTTTAAAATTTCAAATTCGGATTTTTGAAGCATTTTTCACAAAGCAATATTACCCGGGAAAAAAATTCCAAGCTCGACCCCAGCCAGGGGCTACCGCCCCTTGGATCCTGCCATCGGGGTTGCTGCCCCCGAACCCCTTTCGTTAGGGGCTTCGCCCCAAAACCAAAATAAACTCAAACAAGTGTGCACTCCGCACCTGCCTTACTTGTTCGATATTTATCATGATTACATTGGTCAACAATTTAATCTCATTACACTTAAATGACATTAGTGATACAAATCACCAACATGAAGTCATAAGATATTGGTTATTTCTCAGACTTACAACATAACTCTGAATTGTTATGTTCCAAACTTAGTTATATAGTTTATTCCCAGACTTAGAATACAACTCTAAATTCCTCTTCATAGTTGAAGTTCAGAGTTACATTTCTGAGTTATAAAAAGTCAAAATTCTTGTGACTCAGAGTTATGCTCGTAGATACTTTCTAGACTTAGAAGACAACTTTGAATTTCTCTTATTCAGAGTTAAGTTCAGAGTAATTTTTCAGCATAACAATAGAACTATGAATTCTTGTGTTTCAGAGTAAATGTTCAGAGTTAATGTCCAAAGTTTTTCTCATTTAAAATACCCCGTGTAATACACGGGGTCGAACCTAGTATGTGTGTGTGTGTATATATATATATATATATATATATATATATATAAGGGGTCGTTTACTAAACATTTACCCGATAAGTGTTCATCGAGCAATTTTTCTCACCGGATGAACACGACAAAGGCTAAAAATCTTACCTGGTAAGAGCGATGATAAAATTGGAGAGTTTTACCCAGTAAGTGAGGATGATAACTCTTACCCGGGTAAGCGTTCACCGGATAAATTGTTGCTTACCAAGTAAAAATAAATTATAATGTTGATTCTTACTGGTAAGTGCTTACCGAGTAAGCATTTGGGTAACGGCTCCTAAAATTGAGCACCTATTTCTTGTAGGTCTTGGGCGTATGTCTGGCCCGTCCTCCCACAAGAACGGTCCTAATTATCATTCTATTTTGTATGAAATTAATTTAAAAGTTTAAAAATATAATTTAAATTAATTTAAAATATAAAATACAAAAAACGTGTTTAATTGAAAAATGATTTTGGTGGCAAACATAAACGGGAAAGAGGGAAGGAAAGAAAGAAGCAGGCGTTGGTGGGTTGGCCCTCTCTCATTCCCACCATCAATTACTATATTAACTTTGACTTTCCATATGTGGGTCCCACTAGCAATTACCACGTCATCGACGTAGGTCCCACCAAACGAAACATCAAGATCGAAATCAACACGTGTTGTGGGTTGGAATCTTGTTGTCATAATTGGTTGGTAGACGGGTATTACATTAACAGGTTCGAGTCAGTTTATCGAGTTTAATTCTTTGATAACAGTGGCGGTGTGATGAATTGACGGTGGTAGATCAGGTTCTGGGGATTCAAAAGCGAAACGATGATGTGATGACGGTGTTGCGGTGCTCAGTATTGTCGTGCAAGGGTACTTTATTATTTTCCTTATACGGATGTGGTGAGACGGTGAAATTTTACGATAGTAGTTTTGGATGTGAGACGTACAATGTTATTCTAATGTCTCCTCTAATCTGGAAAACACACTATTAAAATGCACGTTTAATGATTAAAGAGTTGTTTGGTTCATTGAATTCAACTGATTTTGAGGCAACTTGAATGGTCAATTCATTTGAGCAAATTCAAATTCATTTGTGTGGTTCATATAATGAAAATGCAGTAATCCTTAAATTCCATTGAATTTCTTAGATTAAAGATTTCACCGTTTCATTAGATATCCCAAAGATTCCAATTTCTTTAACAGTTTCATTTTTTTATTAATCTGGATATCCAACCCGCTATGCGAGCCGACTAATATCACCTGCTTTTGCAAATAGTTCGGAATCACCGCATTTGAACCTCCGTGGCCACAAAAAATATTTTTATTTCTCCTCGGATTTAAACCTGAGACCTCCTGGTATTTTTGATCTTTGGAGTCAAGCTCAAACCAATTTAACAGTTCCGTTCAAATGGTCAAATTTTGAAATACCTTTTAATAATAATAATAATAAATTAAAAATTATAATCAATATTATTTTGTATCTTATTATGATTAATTAATAGTTAAGTGGGGTGTGCACTTTGTTTATCTAATGATTATAATTCAAGATTTGTTTTTCATAGGTTTCATCCTCTCATATTCTTTTGGCCTTCAAATAAAATAAAAATTAATTACAATTATTACATATAATATAAGATATTAAAAACTTATTTTAATTTAATAATTTACAGTAAAAATTTCATTTAAATTTTTACTGTAAGTTCTTAATTTTCTAATGTAAGACAATTTATGATGACACACGATGGATTAATATCAACAGTGATATGAATCAGTACCCATTTTTTAGTGGATCTATCTATATGAATCAGTACCCATTTTTAGTGGGTCTATCTATTATTTGTCGTTTTCGTATTTCTGTAATAAATTAATCAGATAAAAAAAAAATATCAAGACACCATTGCATTAAATAAGTATGTTGTGATTATCTTCCAATAGTTGACAATTTTTAATTAAAATATTATATTGTAATGATTTTTTAAATCAAGTTAAGATATGGATGAAAGGTTAACTAACAATAACTTTGATGCTTTCATACATGTATTGTGTATTTCTTATTTTCATAACTCTTAATTTTTTTGGAATTGGTGCATCATGTGTTATTTTATATGATCTTTTTTCATCTATGACTATTTTTAATGTAGTGATTAACATATATTCGTTTCACTATGTGTTTGTTTTACATGTACCCGTTTAACAATACGAAGCTTTTTGCCATGTTTGTGAAACAAAAAATACACATAATAGAGTTTCACATTGTGAACCGAATACATACGCTACAAACATATTGTAAAACAAACATATGTTAATCAATATATTTTATACGTTACTTAGATGGAAAATAATCATGTGAAACAATACTTTAAGATAGAAGTTCTCACGGGATCTTATAAATGTTGGAGTTTTCAATTGATTAACCTTATTCTTCATACCCATGAATAACATTAGAATAAAGTTGGCGTTCTAATATAGTAATATATAATTTAGGTTTATAGAACCAAACTATAAAGCGTTGTATCTAAAAGCATTACAATAGTTTATAGGATGCTATTAGTCGTTTTAACAAGTGTTTAATGACACTTTTAAAATGAAGTGTACTACTAGCTATGTAACATGACACTTTTGAGAAGTATCTTATAAATTATCTGCTATTAGTTAATAGTTAAACGTGTTTAACAAACCAATTTTATAGCAGTGATAATTGAATGATTCATTTTGTTCTAATACTAACAACTAAACGATGTAATGACTCGTTTTATTATATCGCTTATTCAAATACTTATATGGCTTATTTTATCCAAGTGAAAATAGCACATTTTTTGTTCATTTGACAAGTTTATTAGGGCTTGTTTGGTAGTTACTGAATGGTTTGGTGCCGAATGATTAAGTGTTCAGAATGATTAAGAGACTCTCATGATATAATGTAAAATGAAATATAATTGTTTGGTAATTGTTTACAATGAAATTAGGGCGCTGAATGGTTAAGGGAGGTTCAAGATACAAAATCATTCAGAGGGTTATAAAATCATTAAGAGGTAGACTTTTTTTTTACCAAACAAGATTCACCTCTTAACAATTCAGAGGTTGCCTCTTAATAAAACTATTAAGAGGTAAACAAACAACCCCTTACTTTCAACTCTAAAACACTTGATGAATTTATATGTATAACTATGTACACATCTATATCAGTAGTGGATCCAAGAATTTTTTTGAACAAGTGCATCTTTAAGGTAGATCAGAGGTCCGTGAAATCGTCGTTTGAGCTAGGAAAAAAAGTCAACGCTGTTTGACCTAAGGAAAAGTTAATTCTATTGATTTGGGGGTAAAATACATTTTCTCAAATGAAATCGACCTTGATCTTTAAATTTGGGCAAAAGTTGATTACTGACAACCTCAACCCGACCCACATGAAACCTGTCTCCAAGGACATTAATGTGAGGGGGCATTTTTTTTGCTCACTCAATGGTTGAGGCTAGCCGAGGGTCTGGGAACGAAATCGGGACATGTATTGTGTTTGGGCAAAGTCGTCTCATTGCCAACTGAGCTACAAGCCAGAGGTCTTCGATCTTTAAATTAAATATATATTTCCTTGAAAATGAGATAAAAACAACGATTTTAAGATGAATTGACATTGAAAAAGAAATAAATCATGAAAAATAATAATAAATAAAATCCAAATGGGTGAAAGTTTGACAAAAAAAGCTGCCTTATATATATATCGAAGTACTAAGGTTGTGAGTTTAATCATTTTAATTACATTTTTGCTGTTAATATTTTCAGAAATAACATCGTAGGACATCATTTAATGTTAAAATTAAAAGATAAATAAATTAAAATTACATTTGAATAAGATTCAAAATTATGACATCTTTCATGTGGAGGGCCAATCCAACCATCCCACCCTTTTTTAATTTATGTTATATATTCAGTTTCAAAGTATTTAAAAGCATCTCTCAAAACGAAACGGGTACACCTTTCAAACACCTAATTTTTTCTCTCTTGCAATAATCGAGTGAGCGGGCTCCGGTGCACCCGCTCAACTCCTAATAAGTATGCCCCTGAATTCTATCTAAACATATATACATAGACTGCTAATCATATAGAAATCATGTAAAAGGTAGAAAACCATTTTCATAGATGAAACAATACATGTTAAAACCAAATTCGTGAAAATTAACCAGAACCATCTAATGAGTTTGATTTTAAGTTATGATTCATATTGTTTCACATGTTCTGCTCTTGTGTATGTGTGTGAGTGTGAGCATGTTTCATGTACAAATGTATTTTTCTATTTTTTTTCACATGCAAAACATTCATTGAGGGTTTCATCTATAAAACAACACTGCAAATGTTCATGTTTTGTTTCATCTATAAACAACACATGCAGACCGCTTTTCACTTTTCCAACTTTTAGATGGTTTATATGTGATTTACCCCTACACACACACACACATACACACACATACATATATATATATATATATATAGAGAGAGAGAGAGAGAGAGAGAGAAAGAGAGAGAGAGAGAGAAAGAGAGAGAGAGAACATATGCTTAAAAAACTAACGAGCATATTCTAACAAAATGCAAACAGTATAATCACTCTTTGAGAAATGAATTTTGTAATGCTTAGTTTCCATTAATGTGGATGAGTTGTCATAAACACCCCTACTTAAACTCAGAACTTATCCTTTAGGATGCGTTAGTTATACTAGACAGGACAAAACAGGACAGAGATCTATGTCCCATATTTGGATGAGTTTTATGTGGAACAGACAGGAACAAAGTAAAACATGTCTGTTCCACCCTACCCCATGGAACATGGTGGAACAAGGTGGAACAGACTTATATTTTATTAATATAACCTCAAAATAAAACTTAATTCTCTTCTAAACATCAAATAGGTCTCTTTTTTACATTTTATTCATTCTTTAAATTTTATTTATTGTATTTTATGTTTCTTAAACTTTCCTTTTACTGTCCTCAAAATATTGTTTTTATACGGTTTCTATATTTTTATTAATTTATGTAATTTATTATATATTAATAATAAATATAATGTAGAAAAGAGATAAAAATTAAAATTGGAAGCTACATAAACTTTTTATTTGGTGTCATTTTAATTGTTTTGACGAAAACTTCAAATAATATATTTTGTTAATAAATTACATAAATTAATTAAAATAAACAACTCATCAAGGGTAAATTGGTCATTTTACTTGTTCTGTTTTGTCCAACTTTGTCTTACCAAACGTTGAACAGTTGTTATATCCTGTCCTATCCTATCATGTTCTGTCATATACTGTCCTGTCTTGTCTGGACACCAAACACACCCTTATGCCTACCCAACATCCTCCTTGTTCATTGGTGATGTGAGATTCAGCTAATATAAACACCTACTCAGGGACCCATCGTGCTCGATGAGGTTTGCCCCCACCCTCCTAATAGTATACATATTGTCTCAGGTATCATTTTGTAACACTCTAAGCCTAAAGCAACTAGATGACCCTATAACTTCTAAATCAACTTAAAACCATGATGAAATTTATTGGCAGGCCATAACTTAAGTGTGATAACCGGATCTTGGTTATCACCTAAGGTAAATAATATGTGATTATCTGATTAAATGATTACATGATAGCATGATAAATTGATACATTTGATCATGCTGGTATGTGAAAATTAATTGTGTAATGTGGTTATGTGTATCAGAATATATATATATATATATATGTGAAAAAAAAATATATATATATATATTATATAATTAGGAAATGCATAGTGTGTGTGTGGATATATGTATGTATGCATGCTATGTGTAGATGCATGTATGTGCATGTGAGTTTTGTAAAAAGGGGCTATTAGCCGACTTTCCTGTTTTGGAAAATATAAAAGGAAGGCTTAGCCTCCATTCTCTTCGTCTAGTCTTTTGATAAGTTGTACATTTTAAAAAGAGGAGAAGTTGACCGGATATTTTGTCTGGAGATTCAAGTTTGATTTCAAGTTTTTGGCTTCAAAAGCCTGTTAAGGTGAGTAGTTTCTAAAATTCTTTTGCATAAAGATTATTACTGATTTCATATGAATTTTATTTCATTTTGAATAGAAATCAGTCTTTTTGTCCTAAGTGTTTATCCGGATATAAAACCGGACAAGGTTTGACCAGATGGTTTTAAACCGGTCAAAAGGTGAAAGATGTGTTGTTCGGATTATTTTAAACYGGACAAAGGGWGGAYGATTTGTTGTCCGGATTGTTTTAAACCGGTTAAGTCGTGAAMGGAGTGTTGTCCGGACTTGTTATCCGGACAAAKATGATTTTGTTTATAAGTGAYAAATCGTTYAAGCTTTATGCRAGGTGTTGACCGGATTTGTTATCCGGACAAAGTGAAATTTGTGCAAGTGTTAAATCRGACAAAGCTTAGGCTGTGTTGTCCGGATAGTTGACCGAATTTGAAGTCCGGCTAAGTCAAGATTGACCGGATTTGATGAAATGTTGTGTTTTTTATGAGAAATGTTATTTTATCATAAAAAGAGAGTTTTGAAATAAATGATTTTGGATTAATAATAATTCCAATGGCTGCGGTCTATTTGGAATTGTTTTATGAAAAGTTTTGATGAGGAAATAAG
>NC_037543.1:17964561-17965936 GCF_001531365.2 Cynara cardunculus var. scolymus
TCCGGAGTCTTTATTTCTTTGTGACTTAAAGATTTAGGATCAAGGTTCTTATTGGAAATCATAGTTTGGATGTTATTGAGGAGAAAATGTCAGGTTTGGCYWRAAGYTTTAWATAACCTTGTTTGGTTAAGAAAAGGTTTAAAAGTGGCATTATRTGGAACCTGATTGGTTCAGAGTTTTGAGAGTTGAATAAGTAGAATGCTTTGCTTGATAATGGAAAAGATCTGGTATTACGTTTCTATTTATTCATATATTTGTTATATATATGAAATGTTGTTTTCCCTAAAGGTTTTGGTATTTTCAACCTGCAATAACATAAATAGGGTATCTCACTAGACCTTTCGGTCTAACCCTCGTTTTGTGATTTAAATTATGTGTTGTAGGAGGTTCGGACAGTAAGGGGAATGGAAAAGTTTAATATTTTCCTATATGCAATTCTGCTTGAAGATCTGTTATGATGTACAGTTTTGATTGAATAGTACAAGAAATGTATTTCGAATTTTTGGACCTTGTATTTGGTCATGTTAGATTCTTGTACTAAGGGACCTGAATGGAATGATATCATATATTTCTTTTGGTATGAAATATGTGTTACATGCAATGTGTGGGTTGGGGCGTTACAGAATGGTATCAGAGCCTGAGTTTAAGAGATTTAGGTATTTAACAGCATGATACCTAGACTTAAACTGTTTTATTGCATGTTAAAGGTCCCGGACATAGTTAGTACCATTGGAAATAAATATGATGGGTTGAAAGAATAGTGTGTAAGGTAAATTTTAATTACATCTGGCCAGTGTAATTCTAAATTTACAGGTACATATCTGAACTTGAATACTTCATTATATTTGGGAATGTGAATACATGATGATTAACACTAAACTTTGCAGATGTCTAGCCGAACTAGAAGATCTGAAAGAACAACTCATCCAAAGTCTGAAGAAAGGGAAGAGTCACCTGTTAATTTTCCAACTAGCACGTCCAGAAATAGAGGTTGTGGAAGACCAAGGGGACGAGGCAGAGGAAGAAGTCAGTCTCAGGGAAGGGGTCGGACTGAAGTACAATTTGAACACGAAGAATCCCACTCTGGAAATGTTCAGGAAAGGTCGGTGCCACACCCAGAATATATAACCAGATATATGTTGGCAGAGGAAATGGGGAAATTGCGGGAAACTCTGACATCTATTATGGGAATACCAGCTAGAATGGAAACAGAAAGAGTAGAAATTTGTCCCTCTGCTCCAATCATTCAGAATAAAAAAGGAGATATTAAGATGTTTTTAGCATGCAAACCACCAACTTTTTCTGGGGAAAGAGATCCAGTGAAAGCAATATGCTGGATCAAGGAGATGGAATCTGTGTTCAACACCATTCGGTG
>NC_037543.1:17967321-17978129 GCF_001531365.2 Cynara cardunculus var. scolymus
AGAGAAAAGAGGAATCGATTCCGATTGTTAGTGAATATCCAGAAGTCTTTCCAGAAGACTTATCTGGATTACCACCAGATAGAGTTATTGAGTTCCGAATTGATTTAGTACCAGGGGCTGCACCTGTAGCAAAGGCGCCATATCGTTTAGCTCCATCTGAACTAAAAGAATTGGTGGCACTGTTGAAAGATTTAATTGATAAGGGATTTATTAAGACCTAGCACTTCGCCCTGGGGTGCTCCGGTCTTATTCGTTAAGAAGAAGGATGGGTATATGCGAATGTGTATAGACTATCGTGAACTGAATAAGTTGACAATTAAAAACAAATATCCTTTACCAAGGATTGATGACTTGTTTGATCAATTGGTGGGAGCAAGTTATTTCTCCAAAATCGATTTGAGGTCAGGATATCATCAACTTAAGGTTAGGGAAGAAGATGTTGCCACAACAGCATTCAGAACAAGGTACGAGCATCACGAATTTTTAGCTATGTCATTCGGCTTAACTAATGCACTTGCAGCTTTTATGGATTTGATTAATAGGGTATGTAAGGAATATCTTGATAAATTCGTTATTGTATTTATCGATGATATTCTTATATACTCTAAGACTGAAGAAGAACATGCAAAACATCTTCGTCTGATATTGGAATTGTTGAAAAGAAAAAAGTTGTATGCTAAATTGTCCAAGTGTGAGTTCTGGATAAGAGAAGTTCAATTCTTGGGTCATGTTATTTCAGAAGCCGGAGTACAAGTAGATCCAGTAAAAATAGAAGCAGTTGCAAGATGAGAAGCTCCGAAAAATCATTCTGAAGTCCGAAGCTTTTTGGGTTTGGCAGGTTACTATCGTAAGTTTATTCAGGACTTCTCTAAGATAGTCGTGCCATTAACTAAATTGACTCGGAAGAATGTTAAATTCCAGTGGGAAAAAGAACAACAAAAAGCTTTCCAACTATTAAAAGATCACCTTTGTAGTGTGTCGGTGTTAACTCTACCAGATGGATCCGAAGACTTTGTCGTATACAGCGATGCTTCAAAGTTAGGATTAGGGTGCGTTCTGATGCAGAGAGGAAAAGTGATTTCTTATGCTTCAAGACAATTGAAAGATCATGAGAAGCAATATCCAACTCATGATATGGAGTTAGCTGCAGTAGTATTCGCTCTAAAAATCTGGAGGCATTATCTTCTGGGAACAAAGTGTCAAATTTACACAGATCACAAGAGTCTACAGCATTTGTTCAGTCAGAAAGATTTAAATATGTGACAGCGTCGGTGGATTGAACTTGTTAATGATTATGACTGTGAAATCCTTTACCACCCAGGAAAGGCCAGCGTGGTAGCTGACGCTTTAAGTAGAAAAGAAAGGAGCAGGACTATTAAAACGGTAGCAATGAGAATAAGTTTAGTTCCTGATATTCATAAAGAAGTTCTAAGATGTCAGAAGGAAGCTATGAAAGAAGATCTTATCAAATCAGAAAGGTTGGGTAAGATGATTTTAACATTAGAACCAAATGACAAGGGAATCATGTGTTTTCAAGGGCGAATTTGGATACCATATTTTGGAAATACCCGAAGTATGATACTAAATGAAAGTCATAATTCCCGATACTCTATCCATCCAGGCACCAATAAGATGTATAGAGATTTGAAACCTTTTTATTGGTGGCCAGGATTAAAAAGAGACATAGCTCGATATGTGGAACAATGTCTGACATGTTTACAGGTTAAGATTGAACATCAGAARCCGTATGGAAGTCTTCAATCGTTAGARATACCTGTATGGAAATGGGATCACATTACCATGGATTTTGTTATGAAGTTACCTCGAACTCCAAAAGGGTATGACGCGATTTGGGTAATTGTTGATCGTTTGTCTAAATCTGTACATTTTCTACCAATCAGAGAGAAATACTTTTTAGAAAAGTTAGCGCAGATTTACATCAAAGAAATTGTTACCAGACACGGTGTTCCATTGTCCATCATCTCTGATAGAGATAGTCGGTTTACTTCCATGTTCTGGGAAGGACTACCAAAAGCTTTAGGATCTGAAATCCGATTGAGTACAGCTTATCATCCGCAAACTGATGGGCAGAGTGAAAGAACTATCCAGACTCTCGAAGATATGTTAAGAAGTTGTATTATTGACTTCGGGGGATCATGGGAAGATCACTTGCCATTGATAGAGTTTGCATATAACAATAGTTACCATTCCAGTATCCAAGCGGCACCGTATGAAGTGTTATATGGACGTAAATATCGAACGCCGTTATGTTGGAATGAAGTGGGAGAGAAACAGTTGACGGGTCCTGAAATTGTCCAAGAAACTTCTGAAAAGATCGAACAGATCCGTGAAAGAATAAAAACAGCACAAGATCGCCAGAAAAGTTATGCAGATAATTGTCGAAAGCCAATTGAGTTTAGTATAGGTGATTTTGTGATGTTAAAAGTTTCGCCATGGAAGGGTATCGTCAAATTTGGAAAGAAAGGGAAGCTCAGTCCAAGGTATGTGGGGCCGTTCAGAAAATGTAAGCGAATTGGGCCAGTAGCATATCAGTTAGAGCTGCCAGAAGAGCTGAGTCTGATTCACAACACTTTTCATGTCTCGAATTTGCGGAAATGTTTGGTTGATTCGAATCTAGCTATACCGTTACCAGAAATTCAACTAGACAGTAAGCTGAATTTTGTAGAAACACCAAAAGCTGTAATCGACAGAAAGATCAGGGTGTTGAGAAACAAAGAAATAAGTCTAGTTAAAATTCGGTGGAAGTTTCACAAAGGACCAGAAGCAACATGAGAATTGGAATCAAAGATGAGATCAGAATACCCATGGCTTTTTGATTTAAGGAATTTCGGGACGGAATTCTTTTGAGGGGTGGATAATGTGATAACCGGATCCTGGTTATCACCTAAGGTAAATAATATGTGATTATCTGAATAAATGATTACATGATAGCATGATAAATTGATACATTTGATCATGCTGGTATGTGAAAATTAATTGTATAATGTGGTTATGTATATCAGAATATATATATATATATATGTGGAAATATATATATATATATATATTATATTATTAGGAAATGCATAGTGTGTGTGTGGATATATGTATGTATGCATGGTATGTGTAGATGCATGTATGTGCATGTGAGTTTTGTAAAAAGGGGCTGTTAGCCGACCTTCCTGTTTTGGAAAGTATAAAAGGATGGCTTAGCCTCCATTCTCTTCTAGTCTTTTGATAAGTTGTGCATTTTAAAAAGAGGAGAAGTTGACCGGATATTTTGTCTGGAGATTCAAGATTTGATTTCAAGTTTTTGGCTTCAAAAGCTTGTTAAGGTGAGTAGTTTCTAAAATTCTTTTGCATAAAGATTATTACTGATTTCATATGAATTTTATTTCATTTTGAATAGAAATCAGTCTTTTTGYCCTAAGTRTTTATCCGGATATAAAACCGGACAAGGTTTGACCRRATGGTTTTAAACCGGTCAAAAGGTGAAAGATGTGTTGTTCGGATTATTTTAAACYGGACAAAGGGWGGAYGATTTGTTGTCCGGATTGTTTTAAACCGGTTAAGTCGTGAAAGGAGTGTTGTCCGGACTTGTTATCCGGACAAAGATGATTTTGTTTATAAGTGATAAATCGTTTAAGCTTTATGCGAGGTGTTGACCGGATTTGTTATCCGGACAAAGTGAAATTTGTGCAAGTGTTAAATCRGACAAAGCTTAGGCTGTGTTGTCCGGATAGTTGACCGGATTTGAAGTCCGGCTAAGTCAAGATTGACCGGATTTGATGAAATGTTGTGTTTTTGATGAGAAATGTTATTTTATCATAAAAAGAGAGTTTTGAAATAAATGATTTTGGATTAATAATAATTCCAATGGCTGCGGTCTATTTGGAATTGTTTTATGAAAAGTTTTGATGAGGAAATAAGGGTGGCATATCAAGGAGAGGTGTACCATGGGATAAGGGTGGCATATCAAGGAGAGGTGTACCATGGGATAAGGGTGRCATATCAAGGAGAGGTGTACCTTTGGATATAAGRGTGGCAWTTGYATGTGTGTTGTAYGATATAAYTCATTCTATTATATCCTTTAAGATTACAGTGGTCCGGAGTCTTTATTTCTTTGTGACTTAAAGATTTARGATCAAGGTTCTTATTGGAAATCATAGTTTGGATGTTATTGAGGAGAAAATGTCAGGTTTGGCCTGAAGCTTTAAATAACCTTGTTTGGTTAAGAAAAGGTTTAAAAGTGACATTATGTGGAACCTGATTGGTTCAGAGTTTTGAGAGTTGAATAAGTAGAATGTTTTGCTTGATAATGGAAAAGATCTGGTATTACGTTTCTATTTATTCATATATTTGTTATATATATGAAATGATGTTTTCCCCAAAGGTTTTGGTGATTTTCACCCTGCAATAACATAAATAGGGTATCTCACTAGACCTTTTGGTATAACCCTCGTTTTGTGATTTAAATTATGTGTTGTAGGAGGTTCGGACAGTAAGGGGAAGGGAAAAGTTTAATATTTTCCTATATGCAATTCTGCTTGAAGATCTATTATGATGTACAGTTTTGATTGAATAGTACAAGAAATGTATTTCGAATTTTTGGACCTTGTATTTGGTCATGTTAGATTCTTGTACYAAGGGACCTGAATGGAATGATATCATATATTTCTTTTGGTATGAAATATGTGTTACATGCAATGTGTGAGTTGGGGCGTTACATTAAAGCTTATAAGAAGCTATAACTTTATTTTCTATTTATATGCGACATATTGTTATGTTTTTCAAATATAAATTTACACAACAAAGTATATTACAATCTTAAATGGATGAAGCATCTCGAGATTAAGACAACCTTCACGTCTAATATAATATAATCCTCAATGAAATACAAACATTTTACATTGAAACAATTAAATAGCAGTTATAAACTTTAACCAAGTCTAACAGGATTATACTTTCCCTTTACCTTTTGTCAACTCTAGAATTTCCCGTGTTTGAGATGCATTTTACTGGTAAGGAATTAAGCTCAATGAGTACATGGGTTTTTGTACAATGCTACATATTTGAAACATACAATCATATAAATCTGAAATTATTTTAACTTACTTGCGTAGACAACATATATGTAAGATATACAAAATGTACAAGCTAAAACATTGCTTAGTGAGATACTTACGCATATAACTACTTGGATATATGCTCATAAAACATTTAACTCCTTTTAGAGATTTTACTCTCCCTGTATGTATGAGCCACAACTGATCCTCATAATGTTGGTTTAGATGGGCCTTGACCACTTGTAACGTGCTAAAAAAGTTTATAACAAGCAAAATACAAGATGAATATCTCATTTTATAAAATATGGACATATATCATTTATATTGATCCTTGCTAAACATACTTTTTCATATATGAGGATATGATAGATGCTCATGGTAAAGTACCTATACAATCACAACACATGCACAGAAAGCCTAATTATCTTATTAAAGGCCTGTATTAACTTTACTGACATAGAGGCACTGATCTAACGAACATTGCCACCCATTGGGACACATTAACACGTGAACTCAGGGTTGCTTTCAAACTTGCATATATTGAATGTGAGGCCAGGAAGCTTGTTTGCTCTTATTCACACACCATGTTGTATGTGAGCCCCATGGTCATATTTAGATTCGCATGGCCTAAACAACCTCCTCGGCGACTCCCATCTTACTTTCATGGCTGCCCTCGCCTTTTTCATTGTGACACACCGACATGAGTTCACCAAACTTGCATCTAAGGTCGCTTACAGTTCATGGACTTCGAATTTGCGAACCAATGATATAACCATGTCCTTTTTCACCATTGCAACTCCATAATCTCTAATTCTTTTTGTATTACTAAATACCAACAATAGTATCCTTTAAGTAAAACATTTAGATATCGACTTAAATGACAACTAAGATTTTAATTCACTTTTTTTCACAGCATGGTGTTTATACCATTCTCTTTCAATTCAACGATCTTAAGATCTCTCCGTTGACTTCATTAACGTACTACATGACTCCCTAGCGTTGTATATTAATATCGAAGCACTAAAACAATGGTTTAAAAAAATGATTTTACCTTGATTGCATTAATGAATGCTTAAACTTGAACTCGAACTCGAACTATAACTCCCTACATACCTTCCTTGCTTCAATCCTGGATTGTTAACACTTGTGGAATAAGAGAAGGGGTTTGGAAATCGTAGATTCTTCAAAACAAGGCTACCATAACTTTTTTCCTGTTACGGTGGCCAAATTTAGCAGCTTCAAGTTTTTTTTTTTTTTTTATTAACCTGGATATCCAACCCGCTATACGAGCCGACTAATCTCAGAACAACCACCTGCTTTGCAGATAGCTCGGAGTCACCGCATTTGAACCTCTATGACCACAAGAGGATTTTTATTTTTTCTTGGATTTGAACCTGGTACTTTTGACCTTTGGAGTCAAGCTCAAACCAATCAGGCACCATCCTTGTGGTTAGCTTCAAGTTCTATCCATGTTTAAAAGCTGAGGCGTTACACATATATAAATATGTATTATATTTTTAATTTTGTTGGCATAAAAAATGTTTTTTAAAATTTTAAATTCTTCTTTTACATGTAGATTGCCAAATTTTACACCAAACATAAATTACATGTGTAATTTATGTAAAAATATGTACAAAATAATATACTTTGGAATGTCCTAAAAGATGCCAACACCCAAAGTCTAACTACTTTGACTTTTCTTTTAGTGGTGCAAATTTTATCATCATCACACCAAAACCCAATAAAATAATTCTTTATTTTTTATTTTAAAATTCAGATTTTCTAATTTTGTCGTCACATGATCAATATTGATTTAAAATTTTATGAAATTAAAGAGGTGTTTGAGATTGCTTATAAAAATAACTTATTGACTTATTCTTGTGTGGTATCGGTAATAAGCACTTTTGAGTGTTTGGATAAACAATTTATACCGGTGTCAAACCAGTAATAAAGAGTTTTTGAAAAAGTTAAACCCTTCTGACTTATAATAAGTTAATAAGTGTTTCTATAGAAAAACATAAGTTTCAAATAAGCAATCTCAAACACCCCATAAATAGGTTGGCTTGCCTAAAACCATTTGTGTTTTATGAAATTAATATATATTTTTTAGATTTTTTGCTGAGTCTTTTTATAGTTTCTTCACATAAACGAAATTATCTATCAATCACATGTGATTATGTGCATATCATGTTATTCAATACATAATCACATATGATTTAGTATGTGTATCATGTAATTCGTTTTATAATCACATATGATTTAATATATAACAGACATTAGTTGAAACTGGATTGCATTTTCATATATTATATAGCATGTGATTCAATATAGCGTTATGTATTTATTTGTGTAGCATATGTTTTAATGCATGATCATAATCCTCTGTGTGCTCATATCTTAAATCACATGAGATTGCAAACACTTTCAATGTACAGGTACGAATCTAGTACATAAGGTTTTGTATAAGGGAAAATCACAAAACTAACCATTTTATACAACCTTTTTACACAAAATAACCAGTTTTTAGGGGTTTTACAAAACTAACCACACGGATCTCCCCCGGGGGCGATCCGTACTAGTGGGGGGTGATCCGGCCTTTTTCTTAGAAAAAAATTTTAAAAATTTCTTTTTTTTCACTTGAGGCGAGCCACGTCATCGGGGCGATCCAGGTTTTTTTTTTTTTTTTTGTAAAACTAATTTCACTATAAATACCAACCTCCTATTTCATAATTTTTCACACATTCCCTTTCATTTCTCTTCTCATATATTCTACTCTCACAACCCTTAACTCATTAAACACAATAAACCATCACAAAACATGAAATCACGTCAAAGTGATGATGTTTGTATGTATCTTCTAAGTGGCGGTAACATTTATATATATAGAAATGCATTACGTAAAAAAAGCGATATAAACGTTACAAAAATTAAAACTTCGTATTATATACGTATATATGCGTACGGGTTTTAACACGTACGCATATTTACGTATATTCACGTACGTTTTACGTACGTATTTTTAACGTATATATGCGTACGAGTTTTAACCTATACACATATTTACGTATCTTCATGTACGTTTTACATATGTGTATGTGTTAAAACCCGTACGTATGTATGTATGTATATATGTGTAAGTATGTATATACATATATATATATATATATACCTACTTACATTTATTTAAAAAAAAGCGATATAAATTGCGGTAACATATATATATATATATATATAGATGCATAATGTAAAAAAAAGCAATATAAATTGCGGTAACGTATATATATATATATATAGAGATGCATAACGTAAAAAAAAGCGATATAAATTGCGGTAACGTATATATATATATATATATATATATAGAGAGAGAGAGAGAGAGAGAGAGATGCATAACGTAAAAAAAGCGATATAAATTGCGGTAACATATATATATATATATATATAGAGAGAGAGAGAGAGAGAGAGAGATGCATTACGTAAAAAAACGATATAAACGGTATAAAAATTGAAAATTTGTATTTTAACGTATATATGTGTACGGGTTTTAACACGTACGCATATTTACGTATATTCACGTACGTATTTTTAACACATATATGCGTACGGGCTTTAACCGCCACTTCGAAGATATACACAAACATCATCACTTTGACGTGATTTCATGTTTTGTGATGGTTGATTGTGTTTAATGGGTTAAAGGTTGTGAGAGTAGAATATATGAGAAGAGAAATGAAAGGGAATGTGTGAAAAATTATGAAATAGAAGGTTGATATTTATAGTGAAATTGGTATTACAAAAAAAAAAGCCTGGATCGCCCCCGGTGGCGATCCGATGACGTGGCTCGCCCCAAGTGGGAAAAAAGAAATTTAAAAAAAAATTCTAAGAAAAAGGCCGGATCGCCCCCACTAGTACGGATCGCTCCCGAGGGAGATTCGTGTGGTTAGTTTTGTAAAACCCCTAAAAACTGATTATTTTATGTAAGAGAGTTGTATAAAATGATTATATAATCATTTATTGAATGACATGTCATTATCAATAATTTCATTAGGTACCTGCTATTTATTAATTTATCATATGTGATTGAATATGACTATTTTTATGTTTTTATTGGTGTAGAAGATCTCATTGATCAAAAATGGAAAAAACAGTAAAAAAAAATATTGATAGATTGTAACGCAAAAATAACCAAATATGATTAATTAGATAGCAATACTTAAAAGGATTCAAATAATTAAAGAGATGTTCTCTAAATACAATAGTTGTGTGCGTTCCCTTATTAACTTAGGGGCTGTTATCTAAATGCTTGCTTGGTAAGTGTTTATCGGATAAATTTCTTCGTCGGATGAACATGACAAGGGTAAATAATCTTATCGGGTAAGAACGATGAGAATGATGGAGAGTCTTACCCGATAAGTGAAGATGACAAATCTTACTCAGGTAAGCGCTTACCCGGTAAATTATTGCATTTGATACATTTTGATGTACTAAAATCCTACGCATAAGAATAAATTATAGTGTTGACTCCTATAAATAAAAACTTACTGAGTATGCATTTGAATAAACAAACCCCTTAATTTAATAAAAATTAATCACAACCACACTAAAAAAAATTGAATCATGAGCGGTTTATTCTCACACACTACTACACTAGTCATATATAGGGGTGGTTCAAATGTTAACCAAGATTATTGTGTTAACTTTGTTAACCAATCTTGGCCATTAATTCTTACAAAAGACTGTTGTGATTAATCATGATAAAAAATTAATTTTTTAAATTTACAATTTCAAAAAACATATGTGAACAAAGGGGAAAAGGATATTTATGTATTTTCTTTTTTATATAACTCCCCTATCATTAATTGGGAGTTACAAAATCAAAAAATCACATTATTTTTGTTAATGTAAGAAACATATGAACACACACACACACACACACATATATATAGGGGCCTAATCAAATGAGAACTAATTAGTTTGTGGTAACCGTGAGTTCCAATATGAACCAAATTAATTGTATTACCTTAATTAATAGGTAAAAGATGTTTTAGTAAAATGATTAATTATAATTTAATTTTTTTCCTTATTTAATAGTTATCAAATTCGTTTTCCTTAATTATCAAGAATTCGGTTTCCTTAATTATCTCAACAAAATTGTATCTCAGTCGTGTATCACATTGTGGTTGCGTGTGGCCTAAAACTCAGATTACATCCGTTATCAATCCATGTTCAAAACATTATCACAGTGGTATCACAATGCGTATCACAATTGGTTTTGTATCTTATTGTTATAAATTTTTGGGTATCACAACGTGTATTATATTTGTTTTGTGTTTTACTTTTAGAAATTTTTGGCCAGAGAGAGAGAGGGGGGGAAGAGAGGAGAGAGATTTTAAAAAAGACTCATTTATCCCTATATATTAGCAGTAAATTTAAATTATTAGAAAATTAATGAATAATTACTAAAATTAATATGTTTAATAATAACCATTGATTATAATAATGTGTGGTTGAGATTAGATCTCACGTTTATCACAAACAGTCGAGTTCTCTATTAATTGGACCCATATATATATATATATATATATATATATGAATATATATATATATATATATATAGAGGCCTAATCAAATGAGAACTAATTAGTTTGTGGTAACTGTGAGAACCAATATTAACCACAAATCAATAGATAAATTAGGAAATTTATAATTTTGGCAATTTTGAATTAAAATTTTAATGCAAGG
>NC_037543.1:17978564-17980589 GCF_001531365.2 Cynara cardunculus var. scolymus
AATTTATCCATTGATTTGTGGTTAATATTGGTTCTCACAGTTACTACAAACAACTCAGTTCTCCCTTGAATAGGCCCCTATATATATATATATATATATATATATGAACCATTGTGTCAAATATGAACAAAAATTGACATATATATGAACTTGGACTGCATAACATTTATGAACACAATATGGACATAATAAGAATAGCTGCTACATGAATAAAAAAATAAAAAAACAAGTACGAACACAATATGAACAACTTGTGAACAATAGTTCCTTCATTATGAACACATTCAGGATCGAGCAAATGTTGAGATATGCAGCTAGTGTACATATAAACACAATATGAACACTTGTGAATAATAGTTCCTTCATTATGAACAATGAGTTTTCCATAATAGCTTAAACGATATCAAAAACTTTATTACCGGGTCTCTTCTACCAATCACAAATTCAAAAACATAGATAGAAAAAACAATATTATAAAAAAAACAAGATCAATAATAAATTAACAAAAAATATAAATTCAATATTAGATGTCTTGATTCATGTCCCTAGTAAAACATATATGAACACACCTGAACGTATATGAACACTAGTGGCAGTCTATGGCAGGTCAAGCATCACAAGCAGCTGATGGAGCCGAGAATGGTTATCAGAATTAGATTGCATAACAAATTAAGTTGACAGTGAACTCATTCCATTTGAACATATGAATTGGGCTCATAGTAATAATTAAAGAAAAAAAACAAAAAATGTCATAATCAACATAATTTCGATTAAAACGAATACAATAACATATTAATCTATTACCAATACAAATGCTTTGATTATTGTCTTCACTTCCGGAACTCGAAATCCGATTGTTATCGTAAAGCATTTTAACCTTCCCATTGTTGTCGAGTTGTTTTCCAATGGGTTTATCCATATTAGCTTGAACGATATCGAAAACTTTACTATCGGATCTCCTTTAACAATCACAAATTCAAGATCATTATAGATATATAAATCAATATTATAGAAACACAAGATCAATAGTACATCAACAACAATTATGAGATTTTTTTTTAATTTGTAGCTCCCAATTAATGATATGAGAGTTACATACAAACTAAAATTACATATTTACCCTTGTCATTAAATTATGAGATGGATATGAACATAGATAAAAGATGGATTTTCATTGGTTGAGCTTAGTTAACAAAGTTAACACAATAATCTTGGTTAATATTTGAACCAAGCGCTCTCTCTCTCTCTGTATATATATATATATATATACACACAGAGGGGGGAGGGAGAGGGGGGGGGGGACAAATCATTTGCAAAGCATACAAACCCATTGACATCGTCGTTTTTTTTTTGTAAACGGTTAATGTGAATTGGTGGGAAATTTTAAATTTTAACTGATGAAAAATGAAGAAAAATATAATTTTGGAAGACATTTTAAAATATCTTAAATTTGAATTTTAATCATTAATTTTATGATTAACTATTTTGGGTTACATATCTTTCATGACTCCACCACTTCCACATTTATTGGCCGTCGTTGACCATCACGAACAAATTAGATGTAGTTCGCCTGCACCATGTCCATGCGAGAAACCAATTAACTACTTTGGAGATAACATAAAATATATCTTGATTTGGTGTTATTATTTTCGGATTTTATATTATGATTTTCAAGTTTATCCGATGTTTCACTTATGAAACGCTACTTGTAAGTTGAAACCTTAGTTATGTCTTTTTAGTATGTACATTGTTTATGTTAAATTAGTTATTTTGGAGGAGAAATCCCTTTGGAATATTGAATTTCATAAGAAATCCTTGATAATTAATGGGAGTATAGAAGTGTTGGGAGAATGATTAATGTCGATATTGTGTAGTTATTGTTGATCCTCTCTCTCAGTGATTTGATGATAATCCCTTTTTCCTTTCGATGTATTTCTGTATCTGTAATTTCAGTTCCAGCGATCATACACTGAGCTTGTTCAGTGATCGCTGAAGAACTTGTTTTGAAATTCATTCAGAGACAAC
>NC_037543.1:17980689-17983756 GCF_001531365.2 Cynara cardunculus var. scolymus
TTCATTTTATCCCTACAGACTATCAACTCGCTGACTTGTTTACCAAGCCTCTTGATGAATCTCGGTTTAATTTTTTGACCAGTGAGTTGGGCATGTTAAATGTTGACAAATAATTTTTGAGTTTTCACCAATTCATTTGGGTTGTGTTTTCTCTAAAAATGTTGTATGTCATTTGCTCCAAAATAGTCTGGTATCTGTGTGAGTGTATGCTTCTCTCTTTCTAAACTATTGATTTTTAAAAAAAATGATGGGTTCTACACTCGTGTATTTCTTCTTAAAAATCATTTTTCAATTTTTCCCTCTAAAAAGTCTATATGTGAAGTCTTTAAAAAAATTTGTGTTTAATATATATATATTTTTTTCTTTATTTTATTTTATATTTAAAAAAAAATTATGTTTAAAAATGAGTGTTAGTATTTTTTTTAAATTTCCTTTATGTTTGAAAAATTAATTCATTAAAAAAAAATACATATATAAATAAATAAACAGTTTTTATTTTATAATTGTGTTTAATCGTTATATTTTCTTTAAATCTTATCCTTGATGAGCCTCTTTTTTTTTTTTGGGCCATCCACACTTCTCTTTACCCTAGCCCAACTAACGTCACAAACCAATACACCGATCCAACATCCGCCTCACATCCCTCTTCTTCGGCCTCCTAAACCGATCCCACATCCAAGCCGCTTCCCTCTCCCCTTCGGTTTATCCCTTCCCCAAGCCGAACCCCCCACCCCTCTTCGGCCTCTCTCTCTCACCCTACTCAAGCCGACTCTCATTGGTCTACCTCACAAGCCGATTCTACTTGGCCTACCTCCAACCATAAGCCGAACCTATCCCCACCTCTTCTCCTACTCTTCGGCTTCCACCTTGTTACTCCCTAAAACCGAACCTCATTCGATCGGCTTCCACCCATCACCAACCGATCCTTCAGGCCGATCCTACTCACACCCACATCAAACCGATCGTTCCTTACTCGGTTTCCCTAACCCCAATCTCTCCAACCGATCTCTCACTCTCGGCCTCACCATAAACCGATTTTTAAACTCCCAAAGACCCACATTCGGCTTCCCCTTACCCCTCCTCAAGCCGATTCCCTTTTTGAAAGCCGATTGAAAGGTGGGATTCGGTTTATGATGCAAAGAGAGCAACCGAATTCTCTCTTTCGGCCTCCCCTCTTCTTCCTTTCCTTTTCCTCTTCGGCCTCCACATTTGGCCTCTTCCTCTAACACACACCTCACACCTACCATAAGCCGAACACCCCATCCTTTCTTCGGCCCAATCTCTTTTCGGCCCAAATCCCTTCGGCCCGTCACATTCGGCCCACCTTCTCTTTTTCTAAACCCTAGAACCCCTCTCCCTCTTTATAAATATATTCTTGCTTTCCTCCTTTTTCTTCACACACCGTTCCACTCTCTCTCTCCTTCACACCTTTCGGCCTCTCACCCTTGCACACCGAATCACACCCACATCACATAAACCGCCTCCTCATTCACACTCCCAACCGGTTTCCCATCTTTCTCTCTCAAAACAATCGTTTGTTTTGAAGAACACTCATACTAACCCCATATCAAGCCGATCGCCCCCTCTCCTCTCATCAAGCCGATCCCCCTTTTCCTACACACGCCGATCATCTCTTGTCCTCTCATAAGCCGATCCTATCCCCCGTCGTTTCAAATCGGCGCCTCCCCCCACTCATCGGCTTCTTCACCCGCTAGTCTCTCATTCGGCTCCCCTCTCTCTCTTTCACACCGATCTCACCCTCTCCTCTTCACTCACGATCGGACTCTCAACCTCACCAAACCTAACCCTCATTCGGCTTCCCCCTTAACCCACAAGCCGATCCTACCGATCCACATATATATATATTCCTCCACACTCACACTGATTTTCCTCTACCCCATACCCCCAATCAGCGCCCCCCCTCCTCTTTCTTGTGTCCCCCTTTTCCCAACCTCTTTTTCACAAACCTTTTCCCTWTTCCTCTTTTCAATCATTCAAGAACCAAACCCACACCCCTATCTTCACCTAATCTTTTACTTTTTACTTTCCCTAGGTTTCTCATCTTTACCCATCATACTTTTTACCTTCTCCATACAAACCCTCCTTTTACCCACCATATATTTCTTTTTTTTATTATTTAAAACCCCCAACTCTCATCTTCTCTAACCCATCTCTTTCTCTCATCTCTTTAACAAAAACCTCCACCTTTCTTCTCTAAAGAGTTTACTGTGTGTTTTTCAAGCTTCCTTCAACCATGGCTTCTAAAGTTGGAACTCCCTCCAAAGCTCCAAAGGTTAAGAAATCCCTTACYGCTGATGATGTTACTTTTTCTCCATGCAACTTTGTGGCATTGTTGGATCACAACGAAAARTATCCAGATTTCTTCATCATAATCGAATTTCTTCGTAAGTGTCCTCTTTTCAAAGCTCTTACGTTTTCTCCTAAGATGAGTAAATCTTTGCTTCGTGCATTTTGGGCTACCTGTATATATGATGCTTCCACTAAAACTGTGCATGCCTCTGTCTTGTCTCCCAATGATATATCCTTTACTGCTGATGATTTAAGAAGGGTGTTAGAGCTTCCCACTTACTCCTCTTATGATGAGCTTATATCTGTTGATAATCTTCACATTGTTGCTACCACAATGGGCTATGTGCAAGATCCTGCTTTGCTCAAACAAAGCACTTTATATAGGAAGAATATGAGTGGTGTATGGAACTTCTTCTTTTCACATCTTATTCAATGCTTGAGTTCCAAAACTGGAGGGATGGACCAATCACCCTCTAGTGTTACCCAGTTAGCTCATGCATTGATTTTTCAAAGAAAAATTGATTTTGCTGGTTATCTGTTTGGGGAATTGATCAAGAAGATGGGTAGTGCCAAAAGCTCTACCGTGCCTTTTATTATATTTTTATCTATGATAATTGCTGATAAACTTGGGTCACGTCTGCCGGTCGACACTGCCAATTATTATGACCTCAAAGTGTCCCAAGTGGGCATTCAGATATTGAAGAAGGCATCACTGTCTACCGATCTACCTCTTCCTTCAGGTATGGTTTCTTTTGCC
>NC_037543.1:17987226-18006960 GCF_001531365.2 Cynara cardunculus var. scolymus
AAAAAAGTCTGTGTAATTGTATTCAACCCCCCCTTCTACAATTCCTTTCTGTTTATTGCCTTACCCTTCGGGACTAACATATTTCTATGTGTAGTTTACTTTTTATTGCTCGATTATTGACATATCCAGTCACGTATGAGTTTTAGAATAATAATAGACCTGAGATTCAGGGTGTCGGGAATTTGGTGGAAAACAATCAAATACTTCCTTATGGTGTAACATATAGTTCCATGAATTAAATCATGGATTGTTAATTAAACTGGTGTTTAAGTTCGGTATATACTAGATCACATTGACAATGTTGTAAAGCAGGGAATTCTGGTGTTGGTATGACTTCAAATTACTTAGTCATGTACGTGTCATGAAGTCGATTCTAATAGGTCATAAGTGAAATGGAATGCGACTTGGGAGGTTGTGAGGGCCAAAAAGTCACAAAGATGAAGGTCAACAAGTTCACAGGCGAATTATAAGTTACCTGTGATGTCGCCTAATGAGCACAACCTGGAAAAGCGGATTGTAGCTCGCATGAGATGTTGTGTACAACAGGTTGTGCAAGTTAGAGTCATGCAAGCTACTTGAACTGACATTCAGTGCATGCGAGTTTGTAAGCGACCATGAGCTTAAATAGGGAGGTTGTTGACAACTGATTATGCCCATATATAACGTTATATACACATCAATTTTTGTCAAATCTTACAAGGAGCCTAAAAGTTTGTTTCATCGATCGTAGTATTACATGATGACGACAATTTCTTCAAAGACCGTGGACCACAATCCAGGGGGCAAAAAGGTCATTGTCTATTTTTCCGTTAAATTTAAACGGAATCAAACGGAAATGACTAAATTGAGAAGTTAAAAATAAAAATGGGGCATATTATAAATTATTTAAAAATCAGGTGGCGGGTTTAATAAAAGAAAGCAATGGCAGATAAGTTAGGTCCGTAGACGCGTGTTTCGTGTGTTAGAGAGATGCAGAAACGAGAGCTAGGTAAACAAGGCGGAGGTTCGGGTGGCTCCGGCACTCCGGCGGCGAAGAGAGGCCGACCTTTTGGAAGCACTAATAGCAACTCAGCTGCAGCGTTGGCGTCCGACGCCGCAGCGCCATCTACACTCCTTGGCCCATCACTCCAAGTCCACTCCTCTTTCGCTGGTCAGTTCTTTTTCAAAACCTAATTATGTTATTTTTCATCAATCCTTTCCAAAACGTCAAAATTTTACTAACTTACCTTCGGTTCGTAATCTGTGGACATTTTCTAAATGTTCAATGCAATCATCAATTTTTTGAAGAAAAGATTAGTATTCCTAGCAACCTTGAAGCTGAGAAGTTGCAAATATATTGAAGTCAATCTTTACCATTCTTTTTGGAAAGAAAGGATCATCATCAGTACTTCTAATTATTGTTTGTTGAACAATTTTTAGTATACAGTCTCTTGATGCCGATATCCCGGTACTCTTAGAATTGAAATATTCAAATGACTAGGAACAGGCACCGACATGCGGGAATCCCTTTTACATCAGTCACATAATAGTCATATAGATATATTCAATAATAATATCATTTGGATATGGATGCAAATTCAGTATTACCAAACCAAATTAACCTAGTATTTTCCACACAGAGGTGGTCTCCCCAGGAGAGGGGGGGGGGTATGCCGACCTGACCTCTACTCCAAAGAGTAGAGTGAATGTTTTTGTGAAGACCCTTGTCTTTCGGAAGAGTGTATATGAGGAAAGAGTTTGACTTATGATTTTCAGAAAGGTTGTAATAAAGTTTGAAGAAAAATAAGGTAAAAGAAAAGTTCAAAAGAGAGGATCTTGAAAAGATAATAAGTGTAACATACAAACAGAAGTAGGTACAAAGAAATGGAACATAGTCAAGTTTTAAAAAAACCCAACCCCTAGTCCCTGGCTCAATGTAGGACCCTTGTAACCTATCTACAACTCTCTTCTTACCCTTTACCTCTTGAGCTCCTTCCCTCACATTTGTGCTTGCTACGGGTCCCCACCCCTAATCAATTACTCTATTCTTGCGTCTCCAAGAACTCTTATTTCGGAAATGTATTGCTCATCCCACATCCTCCTCGACCTAACTGTCCTCCTTGCCTGTAACAACCCGTCCCACATAGATAGAAAATTGGATTTGTAAGCTTCTTATATTCTCAAAGTTGTGGGCTACCAATAACTTCCCCATGGTTTTAAGTTGATTTCGAGGTTATTGGGCCAATCTGCTACTTTGGGCCATGGTGGGCTACAAATAGTATCATAGCCGATTCTTATACCATTGGGATAGTGGGGCAAACCTAATCGAGTGTGATGAGTCTCCAAGGGGGGATTTTTATAACATCTTAGGCAAATCCTCATCTCCAATTACAAGGAGGATTCTAGGAAGGCCTGACTAGGACATCAAGAATTAAGTGGGGGAGTTTGTAACAACCCGTCTCACATGGGTAGAAAATTGGAATTGTAAGCTTATAAGCTCAAAGTTGTGGGCTATTAATAACTTCCATTATGGTTCTAAATTAATCTTGAGGTTACTCAATCAGTCTACTGCTTTGGGCTGCCCTCGACCATCACACTTATACCCTCCTCATCGGAATTGACATCTGTCTCCTACGATCGTGTCCAAAAGACAACAATCTACTTTCTCACAATTTACCAGTAATAGGTGCAATTTCCAACTCGAACAAGAATACCTCATTCGGTATCTGTCCGACATGGTCTTACCATAAGTTCTCTACACATTCTCATTTCTGTCACTTTCCAACTTTCTCTCACGGTCTTCGTTGTCGCCCAACACTTCGAGTCGTATAACATTGCTGGTCTGGTAGCTATTCAGTATTGAACATGCTCATTGCATACACATAGTAGATAGGTGTATATGATCAGGTTACACCCATATTTATAATAAGATGAATTTGTTAATACTTCAAGGCATCACACGGGTGCCTTTGGCATCAGTGACTCACCATCACCCGGTTAACATGGCTTTGTATATGCAATATATATTGACTTCATTACAAGTCAAGAATGTTGGACAAGATCTTTCTTTGTTATGTGTTTCGAGATTCTAAACTTTCGTACTTTACATGTTAGGGGCCATATGTTATAACTGGGTTTCAAACAACCTGAGTTGAGGTAACCTATACGTGATTATTATTTGAATTACGTGACAACATGCATGATTACTTAATTAAAATGCATAAGTAGTATGCATATATGTGAAAAGATGTTGCTGTGCATACCTGAATTAGGTGCGTGCATATATGAAGTAAAGTATACGTGGATTATATTATTTAAAAATATGAAGATGTGATATCTTCATAATGAAGAAAGGTGGTATTTAACATATTAAACCCACCGCCTATGAATTTTATATTAATAAAAAGACTCCACCGTCTTTGTAAAAATATATAAGGAGAGGAAAGAGATAAGATCATATCTTATCATCTTGTTTTGAAAAAGAAAACCTTTTAGAGAGAAAAAGGTGTTGAAGGCGGTGAGAGTATTCTTGAAGAAACCTGTTGCTCAAAAGTGTTTGAAGAATTTGCTGTGTACTATAATCTGCAAAATCTGTGTGTGATAAGGTGAGTTTTTGATAACTAAAACCTTTATGTATATTGTTATACAAAACTGTTGGGTTTTGGATGATAGTTTTAAAGAAAAGATGGTGAAAATGTTTTAATAAATTGAAGGTAATATTGTTATAACTTGAGTATTGGAAACTGTTTTGGAAAAATAAAGAAGAGATTGCTTTTTTAAAACAATTTTGGGAGTAATATCCTGTTTTGAGGATTTAAAGAGAGTAGATTATTCGAGAAATCATTTACAGAACAGATTGTTCTTGAGGCTTAAAAGGTTTTGAACATAAACCTATTTTGAGACCATGATTGGTTAAAACTATGAACGAGGTTCACTCTGACAGAAAGGTCTACAGCCTGTCATTGGATGAAATAGTTCATAAGAATTTTCAGGGGAAATAAGGATGGTCGTTGTGTGTGATGAATATAGCTGTTGCTATTAAGGGGAATTGTGGATGAAATAAGGATGGTCGTTGTATGTACATGGTATAACTATTGCTATTATATCTTTTAAGATTATAACAGATTGGAGTTCTCTCTTCTTGGTGATTTGAGAATTTAGAGATGTTCTTACTAGAAATAATAGTATTGATGTTTTGGTTACGGGAAAAATATGACCTATGGTCATTGGTTTGGTTAAAAGTGTTTTCGATCAGAATGATCATTTTATGAGGAACCAGAGGAGCTCTGGTTGTTCCCCAATATGAGGTTCTGGATGATGGTTTGAAAAGTATACAAGTCTTTTACAAAGTTTTAGTTAAACTAGAGGCTCTATATTCATAAGGAAAGAGCTCTGTGTCAAATCTACGTTTTGAAGATATTTAAAGATTTTTTTTATACTTAGAATCTTTTATGAAAAACAAACCAGAGGGGCTCTGGTTGGCTTACACGTTGAACCAGAAGCTCTGGTTAGTACAACCAGAGGCTCTGGTCGAGGAACCAGAAGCTCTGGTAGAGAGACCAGAGGGGCTTTGGTCCTGGTTAGTTGAAATATTCTAAGTGTGCTCTTTAGAACCAGAGGCCCGATGGACTCAAAACAAAATATATTCTAAGTGTGTTCTTTGGAACCAGAGGCCCGATGGACTCAAACAGAATGTGGTTTTATCCTTCATTACATGAAATGGTTTAAATATTTTGGTGATCTTCACCCTGCATTACATAAAAGGGAACCACACTAGACATTCATGTCTAACCCCTATTTTGTGTTTTCAAAATATGTGTGCAGGTAATGGTAATAAGGGAAAGAGCTTTCTGTGAATTATTTTTTTATGTGCTTAGCTGTATGAAGATCTTAATTAGCCACGTTTTGAAGTATAGATGTCAATATACAATAACATGTACTTTTGGAATTTTTGAGCTGTGTATTTTGCATTGTAGACTCTTGTATTATGGACCTTTGTGGGCTTAACATGTATTCTATATATGAGATATGTGTTATACATGCAATGTGAGATTTGGGGTGTTACACCATAGTAGATTGAAGTTTTACTTGTTTGAAAACGATATTTTACACCACATCAAGAATTGAGAACAATGAAAGTTGCAATAAATTGGTAACATATTAGTTTGTATGGTTGGTCAATGCAATGCTGCTAGTTAAGTAGGTGTTCTTGGGGATTTGGGTATCCATATGGTAGTTTCTACTTTCTACTGTGTTTTTTGGTTTTGTTACGGTAGTTGCTATTCAACAAAATTGTTCCATTATAGCAGGTAGCTTGTATCGTGCTCATGGACTTGGGAATTAAAAGAATTTGATAAGATGGTCTGTAGTTTTGATTCCTTTAATCATTACTTAGGCCCATTTGCTAACATATACAGTGCCCCTTACTCCCTTGTGTGTGTGTATATATATATATGTTTTTGTAATAGCTTTGTTCTGTGATGAACCAAAACGTGCTTGGTATATCTGTTCCCTTTTCAAAAATGTAAATCGTTAAAACTGAAAGTATGTATGGCACTTCAATGTTGCTTCTTGTTTATTATTTCCTTCTTCGTTAGAAATCCACCACCAGAGATCTGTTATTTGTTTTCTTAAAAGATTTGAAAAATCAAACCATTTCTCTTCAAGATTTCATCTTCTACAATGGTCAACACTCTCATATTCTTAGTAATTTTTCCATCATTGCTGTGATCCTTCATAATATTCACTCATGCATATCTCACCATCCACCAGTACGGTTCTTGTTACAAATTACCATGTGCATCTCCACAACCATGTGGTCTGCATTGCCATTGGTAAGTTTTAAGCTCTCCATTGTGATGATTCTAGTCCAGTACCTACAATTTTGTGGTCTTTTGTCTAAGTCAGAGCTTTAATCGGTAAAGGCAACTTTGCTAGTTGCATTTAATCTGAAGTGAAAGTGGGAATTTTGAACACACGATATTAAAATATTAATGGCATGAACATGTAGCTTGTAGGTGGGGGGAAACTATAAGTGCAATATTGGAACTCATCACCAGATCTTCCCCAGAATTGTAGTTACTGAAAATCAAAGGGTGGAATTATACACAATAATTTCACTGGTAAGATTGTTTTTTATATCTGGCAAAGTAAACTCACACACACTTCTCACCTTTGGTGACTTGAACTCCTGACCTCAAGGAAGATGGGGTTAGGGGGTACCACTAGGCTCATGACCCTTTGGCTCCAATGTTCATTCATATCCCAAGAAGGTCTGCAGGGGTCGCAAATGGCAATGGGTGCTTCTGTGAAGGCAGTGGAGAGAGAAGTTAGGGTATAAGAGTTTCAACTTTGAATATGGTTGGATTCTTTCTATGAAAGATTGAAAGTGTGTTTTTGGGTCTAAAATTGATCTTCATTGGATTCAAAAAGTCACCCGTTCTTTCTTTCATCAACTCATATTGTAAACCATGATATTGTTAATCAACTTTACAAGTTTATAAATGAGTTCCATATTTCAAAGATGTAAACAATGGACAAAAGCGGTTTTTCATCAAGATGTATAATTTTGTGGGAAAGTAAAACAGAAAATAGAAATGAAAGTACTGTCAAATGCCACCTTAGGGGTCTCTCTTCTCTTACAGCTCCTTTTAATACAGAGTTGAATGATTTTTTAAAGATCTTGCTAAATCTGTTCTGGCCTTCAACACTTTCTTCCCTTTTTCTTATTTTTTTCCTCTGATGCAATTGTTTACAGTATTCTACATTATATATTTTCACCTTCCTTTCTGTTTGCTTCTCATCACTGTCATCTTTCACTTGAGCATGATATGGGCAAGGGTATATAGCATGCTTGGATGTGGAGACATTCAAGGATGGATGGGATTAAAAATGAGGATACTTAGAAGAATTTAGTAGCTCCAATTTATTGAAACTGATGTAATGTTGCAGATGGTATGGTCATCTCTGATGTGATCTTTAGATGCACCATCGACAAGGGATAGGAGGGTGTTAGAAGAGGTAGGGACATGCCAAGACCGACATAGGGGAAGCAGTCGAGAGCAAATCTGAAAGATCCAAAAAGTATAAGGAATTGGCTCTACATATGAGAGCTTGCAAGGATGCTGATTATGTTTTAAACTCTTGATTGTCTTGTCTCACCTTGCAATCCATCTGTTCTGGGATTTGTATATATCCTATTTAACTAGTTGGGGATAAAGGCTTGTTATTTTAATAGTTTTTTTATATTTTAGTGCATTTTACAATTTATTAATAACAAAACCAGTTCTTATCAATCTCAACACTGAAGAGTAGACCATTCAATGGTTAGAACTTAGAAGTCAAACTTGTACTACCCTTTTAGGACGGAGAGAGTACAATTGATACTGATGATGATGCCTCTTGTGTAGAACAAAACCCTGCAACATTCAGCGAATAAAGTAATAGTTATTTCTTATGTTATACAGAGAAGGATGAAAAACACAATTGGTTTTCTGTCATTTCGATCATGTTTACTAGCACACTTCACCGGTGTATATATTCAAATTGAAATTCTGCATGCATGGTACAGATTCAATTTGTCATTACATGTCCCAGTAAATTATTTCTGTGTTGAGATCTAACACCGGGAGGACATACCCAAAGTGCTTGTATAACAGACGTGGATCCAATCATGTACTTGATCCCATATATGTAGTTGCTGCATGGTTTGGTGCAGAACGATTAAGTGGTCAGAATGATTGAGAGGCTCTCATGATATAGTACAAAATGAAATATAATTGTTTGGTAATTGTTTACAATGAAATTAGGGCGCTTAATGGTTAAGGGAGGCCCATGATACAAAATCATTTAGAGGGTTTTAGAACCATTAAGATGCAGACATTTTTTTTGCCAAACAATATTCACCTCTTAAAGATTCAGAGGCTGCCTCTTAATGGAACTATTAAGAGGTAAACAAACAACCCCATTGGCTCCAGTAAGAGCCATGCTCTGTCTGGAGGAGAACTTTTAATTTTGGAAGAAATTGCTTATTGCATCTATAAACTGTTCTCTTTCACATTACTTGATTGAAATGTAAGCATGCAACGTCATGTAATCATTACTTCTCTAAAATTCATTATCCTCATGTTCAGATCAGAATAATAAAAGGATTGTTCTTGCTCTTCAAAGTGGATTGAAGAGTGAGCTGACATGGGCGCTAAATACCCTAACTTTGCTCTCATTTAAAGAGAAAGATGAAGTGCGCAAAGATGCAACCCCCTTGGCGAAAATACCTGGATTGCTTGATGCTCTTTTGCAAGTTGTATGTGATCACTCTTATATAAAATTTCAGTATTGTATCTTGTGTTTTAATCATCTTTATTTTTTAAAATTCTGTGAGAACTACTATTTTTCTTATTTTTTTTAATGTGCGATAAGGACAGATAGATGACTGGCGTGATATTGCACTCCCAAAAGAGCTCATAAAAAATCCACGAACACGGTCACTAGGTGCTAATTCCATTGTTACTGGTTTTGGAAACGAGTACAAAGCATTAGGCTCAAATGATGTGCCCCATCCAAAGTAAGTTCCATGTGACCGTCATTGCTTTCTCAAGGTTTCCCCATTCTTGATGTAGAAGGTTTCATACATAACCATCGATTTTGCTATTTTTATGGCAGCATAGGATCTGCTTCTGTTTCAGAGGCATCTGTGCAGAAAAAGGCAACTAAATCTCAGCCTTCGGAATGGTGGCTTGCTGAGGATGGTCTGTTTAATCTGGATGATGAAGGGCGGGCAGAAAAGCAGCAGTGTGCTGTTGCTGCATCAAATATTCTCCGCAATTTCTCCTTTATGCCAGAAAATGAAGTCATTATGGGCCAGCATCGCCATTGCTTGGAAACAATCTTCCAGTGCATGGAGGACCATGTTACAGGTGAGATGATAAAAGGCTGAATATTTCTTATCAAATATGAAGATGCAAATAGAAAATAACATTTTTTTCTACTAAATACTAATAATCTTTATTACCATGCCTTGTAATTACTCAGACTGATATAACCTCCATCCCTCCAGAAATAAGTCTGTAAATCGTGCAACTAAAGAATTGACTGGAAAATGGTTATACCCCATACTAAGTGGTTGATCAAATAAGTTGGTGGCTAGTTAGGTTGGTTAGGAAGTACAGGGAATAAGTGGCTAGGGAGGGCATTTTGGTCAAAAGACTTTGCTTGTTAGTGAGAGAGTCGGGACTGTTAAATACAACAGAAAGGGACTGTTGGATTCTGTTTTGAGTGAAACCAAATTGGGCGGGAGCCTGGGAGAGACTCCAGTCTCTCGAAGTTGCAAACCCAGTTGAGAGTGAATTCCAATGTTAGTCCAGTCCAATGACCATCCTGCATAAGAATCAAAAGCATAAATGTATTCATCTAAGCAAAGCTAGAATAGCACACACTTTCGGTAGTCTAATAGAATAGAAATGGATCTATACACATCTAATTAAATTAAATTGACCTAAAAGGAATTGAAATGGTATTAATCAACGCAATGAAGATTAATGACCCCAAATAAAGTAATTTGCGCGATTAGGAAAACCAAGTAAATCCACTACACCTTCCTTTGGCGTGAGGGCAAGCTGCAACTTGTTTTTTACCCACCGATGGTGATCAACCATAGTGAATAAACAAAGGAATACGAATTCTTGTTGAAAGAAACAATACAGGACATTCAGGCTATAGCCCATCCATCACCCAAGTTAACTTAAACAACACATCATATTTTATTTGAAAGTAACTTAATCTATTAATGACAGTGAAAATAACAGAAAATGAATTGTTCATGATAAGAAAACAACCTGAAGATGAAACCAAAAAAAAGGAGAGTGTTCTTCAGCTGTTGACTTTGTAGAAACTAAGGGAAAGACTCCTCTTTCAGCAGGGGTTGCTCTTGATCTTATACGCTTTGGGACTTGGTCTATTCTTTCCACTAACTCTGGTCTCCTTAGTTGTCTAGTAGTGGGGACTGACCTGCACTGCTACCTTGCTTTTGTTCCTACTTCAACTCCATGCCTTATCCCTTGGCTACAGAAGATGCGCATTCCTCCTGATTCTTGTAATATGTCTTCCCATGCTACATTGCGTCCATCTCCTAAATTGCTTTTGAAAAAATCATCAAGTACAAACCAAAATATCTACACCCTACCACCTAAAGTCCACCCATCATCAACTCAGAAATAAGACGAGTAAAAAGATTCAAATAAGAGACAGACTTAGACAAGAACATCACAACATCTATCTATTAAGAACCTGCGGCTATAGCATATAATTCCTGTTCTGAAGTTATCAGTTATACACTTTTAGGCATCCTAAAAGTGTTCCAAGATGTGCTATCTTTTGTATGCCTTTCAAGGATACATGAGGGTTTGTAGCTTATTTTTATGCTGCTTGTATATGTTTTTATTACACATCAGATATATAGTGGATATTGCATTTACTTTCAAAGAAATCTTGTGTCCTGGAAGCATACTTGTTTCTCTTTCTGTTACAGTCCATGTATTGGACCATGTTGTATATGACATACAAGTCGACTTTAGGGAGTTGGGCGACTCTTCTTGTGGTTTAGTGGAGATTCATTGTGATAATGAGAATATTCTGCACATTGACGTGAGAGGATGTTTGCTGTGTTACTCAACAGGAAATGGAAAAAAATTACATGCCGAATCCCAGCAATTTGAATAGCTGGTGTACTCTCATGGCTCACGCCAAAATCGATTACAAAACAAGATACCCACCTTTTATCTCTCTACTCCCTTCCATAGTGTTTTTGCTAACCGATCACTAACAATACCCACCCAGGAATCCCTCTTTTGCTCTTATTTATACCTCATTTATTTAGTAATACTCCCTTTTACATATGTAAACCTCACAGGTTGATCATATATCTCCACTAATCCTTTAATTAGCAATGCCAAACCTATCAAGGTAGGTTGCTACTTCGTTTACAAACAGCTGGGTGGTACTTGTTGTGAGCCTCCTACTGTTCGTGAGATGCTGGGCATGTTTGATATTTATGCACCAACTGGAGGAGTGGGACATGTGGATCTTTCTTTAATTTTAATTATTTTTTGTCCGTTTGGTGAATTTATGTACGTATTATGCTTTCATAATAATAAAAGTGTTCCTTTTTATGGCCTTCACAGAAAACTCATTGAATGATAGAGTTGTTAATTAGAAGAACTCGATTAGCAACTCTCAATGGCTTAGCACTTGATGATTTTGACATGAAAGGTCTCATCATTTATGTTGTCTAGTAGATCTTCTTAGTCTCATCTCTAGTAAGCGGTTTGCATCTGCAGCTGGTTAGCACAATACTCTGGTTGTCAATTCGTTTACTTAGTTTATGATTAGATTTTTCTTGCAGTCTGGACTCATAATAAATTCTTGCATTCCTGTAATTCAATTGGCCAGAAGATTTCGTTTGTTCTTCTGGCTAATAAAGTAATAATGCATCAGGGGGGGGGCATGTCTGATGCTAATCGTTCTTCGTTGTTGACAGAGGATGAGGAACTCGTAACAAATTGCCTCGAGACAATTGTGAATTTGGCTCCATTGCTTGACCTTCGAATCTTTAGCTCATCAAAACCATCCTACATCAAAATAACGTAAGAATCCATATATTCTTTTTGCTATTTGGGTTTTAAATATCCTACAATAAACACATGCATCATGTTTACGAATTTTTGTTGTTTTTGGAAAAAAGAGAGAAACGAGCTGTTCAAGCCATCATGGGAATATTGGGATCTGCTGTGAAAGTTTGGCATTGTGCAGCTGCGGAGTTGCTTGGGCGTTTGATAATAAACCCCGAGAATGAACCTTTTCTTCTTCCTTCTGCTCCACAGGTTTGTGGTTGCTTAAAATTTTTGTAATCTTTTATGCTCGGTTTAGTACCTTCCGTCTAAAAACAGTTCTGATGGGGTTTGCAGATCTACAAGCGGTTGGTAGATCTTTTGAGCTTGCCAGCTGTGGATGCACAAGCTGCTGCAGTGGGGGCACTTTATAACCTTGCGGAAGTCAACATGGACTGTCGATTGAAGCTTGCCAGTGAACGATGGTGAGATGTTCCTTTAACTTAATTTGAGTTTAACAGAAATCAGCTGTTCCATTTTAAGAAAAATATTCAACAATACTAGGATAGGGAAATGCAGAATCTGATATCATAATACTCCCTCTGTCCCACAATAAATATCCATGATGAAAAAGACAGTTTTAAAAATGTGTAGTTATTACACTTCCAATCAACTAAATGACAAATTTACCCTTAATAATAGAGGGAGTAATGAATATCTCAATCTCATAATTAACGGTAGAATTGGAAAGTAGGCACTTACTTTTGAAAGTTGGACTATTATTTTGGAAAATCTAAAATAGAAATGTGGACACTTATAGAACGGTGGGAATATGAGAAAGGCACTAAATACAGGCCAGTGGACCTACAATATTAGTACCCGCTCTATAATTGGAGTGGTTAATAATGCATGCAAGTATGATGTTGTTGAGCTATGTGGCTCTTCTTTGTGGATCATTATTATCAGTAGCACTTCTAGTCATTACATCTAGAAATATTTTTTAAACTTGAATGGCTGAACTTCATTTTAAGCCAAGCGTTCCACATCTACTGCAAGCTACTATTACCTTACAAAAGAATTTGCAACGTTCTGTCATTTTTGACTTGCAAGATTCATGATTTGTTAACACGGGTGTCCTAGCAATTCCAACACTGATTTCTGTTCACTTTGTTATGAAGCAAACATTGTTCATTTTTCAAGAAAACAACGCATACTACTCCCCTGTCCCAAAATAAGTGTCGACATTTCTATTTTAGCTTGTTCAGAAGTAAACATCTATTTTCCAATTCTACCCTTAGTTATGAGATAATTCATTACTCCCTCTATTATCAATGGTAAAATTGTCATTTAGTTAGTAATTACACATTTCTAAAACTATGTTCCTTGTTCATCGTGAGCATTTATTTTGGACGTAGGGAGTACTAAACAAGATTCGGTTAGTAGTCCAGGTGTATGTTGGATGCCCACAAAACACAGTTTGCATGACCACCTACAACATTTTGTTGAGGATTGTTGATAGTTAAAGAAAACTCAACCAAAAAACGAACCAAATCGTTATTGGGTTTATTTCTACAGTTGGTAAAAACTCACCACAAGCTTTTATCTAAAATGCTTAGGGCGGTTGATCGGTTGCTGAAAGTGATCAAGGCACCACATCCAGTACCAGAAGTGTGTAGAAAAGCAGCAATGATACTAGAAAGCCTAGTCTCAGAGCCGCAAAACCGACCTCTGCTCCTGGCGTATGAGAACGCATTTGCAGAGATCCTATTCTCAGATGGAAAATATTCGGATACATTCGCTCGGATATTATTCGAATTAACATCAAAGCCCAACAGCAAAGTGGCAACTGCTCGCGGTATATGGGGCATGTAACACCTTGATTTCGGTTGCCAAAAAATTAGGTACATTTCTAACACCTGTGGTCTGTAGTTTTAGATTTGAACATGAATTTAACGCCCTATTTTTTCTTCTTCTTGTAGTGGTGGGAAAGATATGAGTAAATGTTGTGAATCTCTTCTAAAGGTATTTAAAACTTTTAAGTACTAGTAATGCTTTTTTTAGAGCTAACAAATCTAGAAAGGTACAACTTTTATTGCGTAAGATACAAGTCGATATTAGTTTTGTTGTGTCATGTGTGTACCGTCGGTCATGTTAGAAAAGGGTATTCGCTATCCTCTGGATCACTAGCGCCCCCACTGCACTGGTCCCGTGATTATCATGGGAAGAAGGGTGGTGTTTGTGCTCAAACCCTGTACCTCTGGATTACACCCACACCACTACTGTTAAGATAGATTAACAAGGGATTTACGTTTAGTTTGTTGTTCAACTCTTGAAAAGCATCCATAGAAAGAAAAGAGTAAATAATACGTCATTGTCGACCTTGCCCTTAGGACACTGCAATTTATCTCTTGATGGTCGGGGACGTTTTTTATATATTATTATATAAGTGCTCATAAATCGAAGTAATTTTTTTTATTTACCTGGATATCCAACCCGCTATGCGAACCGACTAATCCCAAGGCGACTACCTGCTTTGCAGATAGCCTGGATTCATCGTATTTGAACCTCCATGACCACAAGGGGATTTTTATTCCTCCTTGGATGCGAAGTCAAAAGATGGATTTATAAATATGAGTGGTGTTTAACTACAAAAAACAACAGGAGATGGTCAAAAATGGTCATGGGCCGGGCCGGACTGGGCTGGGCTGATCCTAGATTTGTCTTGGTCGTCACCGTCACCTAAAATCTTACGACTAATCTTGAAGTCTTTTAAAATTAAAAAAAAATCTTTTTCACAAAGATGTTATACATTTTCTATGATTACGATTTTTGAAATTATATTGAAATTTACGTTTACATCTAAATGGATAAAACCTTGATTTTTTTGAAGAACTTTAATAGAAGACTCGATCCATCTACTTACGGATCACGGCATTTCATTCAGAGTATAGAAAACAGTTAATAGATGTCGAGATCCGAAGCGAACAATCAGTCGAATGAGCAAAGCTTAGAGTTTGTGACTCTTTATATTAGTCAAGCGCAATCGCTTATACAACTTATCTTTTCCTGGGCCCCTGAAATGGGACAAGGGAGACAATGACTTTTTTTTATTAATCTGGATATCCAACCCGCTATGCGAGTCGACTTTTTTTTTTAATAGTTAGACTTGACTTTGCGTACACCTTGTTGTCATAGGCTAGTACGGTGCTCTGTGTGGTTATATTCATACATGTTCCTATTCACTAGTCATTTCGGACCTGACCTAGGATTTTTGCATCTTTAAGGTGGATCAAAAGCTTGCAAATTTCCCGATGTTTTGAGCCGAATTCCACTTTTTCAATGGATTTTTTAAGGTTTTTTTGCTTGATATCGAGGTTTTTTAGTTGATTTCGAGTATTTTTTGGTTGATATCCCTTGAATTTTTCTAATATCCTGAAGCATCCTTCAAAGTTTAGCGTATGCACTTTTCATACTAAAAAAATTTCTAATTGCAAAAATTAATTGAGCAGCTGCACGAGACTCTGCTGGGGCCTTTATACTTCAGCCCCTGCATGTACCACTTGTGGTCATTATAGCAGTTCATTCTGATCCCAAAAAATGTCAGTAAGAACCTGCTATGCAGCTACAGATAGATCTTGCGAATACGAGGAGATTTGAAAAAATATATTGTATCACATTGGGACATAATGATCGGGTACAAACTACTACAAACTACTCTAACATCCATTCGTTTTACTTTTTCTGATAATCACTTCACTACTAAACTTTTTTAAGGTATAAAGTAAATAATAGAATAATTCTTCTGAAATAAATAACATTATTATCATGATAGAAGAAAATTAACTAAATGATCGAAAGTACAAGTGAACTAAGCATAACGTACAACGAAAATGAATCGAAAATATAAGTGAACTAAGCATAATGTACAATGAAAATGATTACCCTATTTCGTAAAATACAAAGTGAAAGACAAGTGATTAAATGTATGAATTAAGACATCAGTTTTTTGTTTAATTATATATATATATATATATATATATATATTTGTTTTGTTCTTGGTAAAAGATAATATCACGCATTCCTGATCTAAAATAATTGACCTGACCCCCATAAACGTGTTACAGTTTTCAACAAAATTTTGCTGAAACATTTAAAATCCATCTTTTACAAGGAAATCAAAGTGTAGAAAAACATTTGGATAGGCTATTAAACAATCATACAACAACAACAAAACAAACACTTATAACTTAAAAATCATCATTATGTTACAACACCAACAATTACATGCAAAACTTACTTTACAATTACTTTACTTTAAAACTCAATGATATTACTTGAAAATAATCACTAACATTAAAATTTAAATTATAAAAACATAAAATTGTATCCATAATATTAAAATTATTCGAACTTTTTGATTACAAAAAAAGTTAAACCGTATATTGATATATGTGTATTTAGATCTTCGATATTCATCTTCAGCTAATTGGGTTTTGAAATACCCTGATCTTATTTTTTTTTTGCTTGAACGAGGTTTGGATTCATCTTTAATCTCCATTTTCTAATCATTCGATTTCAACCAAGTTGTTTCCCAAACGAGTCTTTGTGTTAGATTCTCCACTTGCCATCGTCGTAGTCCTTCACACACACACGCACACACACATATCCCTATCGATTGTTGCAAAAGACATGACCTTTAGTTGTTTAAAATCCCGTCATACAATATCAAAAATCAACATGCATGCGTTTTTTTCAAACTTGGACATACGTGAGAGTATGCCTTTAAAAATGTTGAAGGCATAATTCAGAAAGTGACGCACTGATAGCCATTGTCTCTATATCAGTCGACACACTATCTTTTATTAATACTGAAAAAATATTTCGTCACTGGTTTACCTGAAAAACATTAGTGTAACTGATCTTCGATAATCTTTAACTCAAAGCCCGAAAAATTTGCTGATATTTAGGACACTTGATGTAGTCGATACCTGTTTCAAATCATTATTCTAAACTTTATTTTATTCCCAAAAAACATATAGAGAAATCAAGATACAATAGGTTTATCTGTTATCTAAATTAACGAGGTGAGTATAAGATGTAAATTCAAAACCATCCGAAAATATAAACCTAAACCTACACGTACGGTAAAACCCCTTGTCGTTTTTATCCATAATAAGTCTCGACATGATCTCACTTTTTGAACTGTTTAAGCCATTTACCTTTTTAGTAAAAAACAAGATCAATTGGAAAAATATGATCAACACATAAATAATTAATGATCTAAGAAACAGCTTTTTAACAGCCATAACGTATTTATTACATAATAAAAGATCAAAGGTTTTTTTTTCTTTCGAGTTGTGTTATTTTAAAGAAACTTCCTTATTTCAATTAATAGAATCATACAACGAGCATCTTCCCAACCATAAACCCTATTTATTGCATTCCAAGTATTTGTTATTAATAGAGTTCGGCCAATTGAGACCAAGTTAGGTTTGTATTTTAATCTGAGAAATAAAAGAAAAGACAAATTTTAACAGAAAAATAGATAATTTTTATTCTCTACGTATGACTTAAAAAAATGAATTGCACAAAAATATACGGTGAGTTAGGAGGAAAACCAGGTTGAAAACAACATATCACCCATTAATACGTCTTCTAAACGTCTTATGACTCCAAGAAGGTATTTAAGTTGCGGAAAACCACAATCAAGTCGAGAAAAGGAAAACGTAAACATATGAAAGTATGAGATAAGCTTAAGAATAAACAACCTTCACGTAAAAGGGCATACCTATTAAGAGGGGATCGCTCTCTTGTGCACCTACTTACTCGATTATTGTAAGAGAAAAAAAATGGGCGTCTGAAAGATGCACCCGCTTGATTTTGAGGGGTGCCCTTAAATACTTTGAAAAAATTAGACGTGTGTGAGATGGTTGGATCAACACTTTACATGCAAGAAGTCATAGTTCAAAATTATCGTTTACAAGACAAAATATATCCATTTTAAAGATCAAAATCGATTTCATGTGAAACGATACATATTTTATTCCCTAAATCGACATGATTGACTCTTCTCTGGTCAAATCGTGTCGACTTCATCCTGAGGTCAAATCACGATTTTGCAGGCACACCTTAAAAGTGTACCAACTCAAAGAAATTCCTGAGTCCGCCACTAATTATGTAGATACATGTGTATGTGTGTGTCTATATACACACATATATATAGGTGGAGATTCAAATGAGAACACCTTCATTTTACGAAAACTTGATAATACTCTTATCACATGTGATAATACACGTGAGAGGGTCCGATGGTGTGCAAACGAAGTGTTTAGTGACCTAGGTCGTGCCAAAGGTTGTATGCTTTCTCTGATTTAGTGTCGCATATGATATATTATAGTATCACATAAAAAACATTCTTATCACATGTGATAATACATGTGAGGGACCTAGTGGTGTACGAGCGACTTAACTCACAACGTAGGTCACATCAAAGGTCATCCGCTTCCTGATTTAGTGTAACATATGTATCATATGTGATGAAATATAGTAACACATGTGATTGACGATATCAAAAGGATGTTCTCATGTTCTCATAAAATGAAGTGTTTACATTCGAACCCTTCTCTATATGTGTGTGTGTGTGTGTGTGTGTGTGTGCGTATGTGTGCATATAACATAGCGTTGGTTACTTAATTTTCAAATAATAAGAGTTATGATAAAAATATTTCTAAATCGTTGGATGAGTTGAATTTTAATCTAATGATCCTTTCACATGAAACGTTTGTATCATGAGTTTGTCATACGGTTTGACTTACTTGTAGTTGAATGATCGTTAATTTGATAAAAAGGGTAACACATTAATGGGGTTGATGTGATGAAAGTTCTTTTTTGTCTTTTATGTGCAATGAGATAACAATGTGAATAACAAGTCGTGTAAACATTATTTGGTAGTTAGACTTGGTAGTCGTGATATTAATTCCATGTACGTTATGATATTTATAGGATAGACGGTGAACATTTAAGAGGCTCTGTGTCAAATATGTCCTTGTAATCTTTTAGATATTATTTGCCAGATACAAAAAATAAGTAGTTAAAAGTTTAGAATGGTTTGATTCAAAATTTATAGTTGAAAACATACTATCTTATAAACAATCAATCAATAATGTCAATGATAACAAAAAACAATTACATATATATGTGTGGATGGGGGAAGAGTTCAAACGAGAACCCCTGTGATTTGCGAAAACACGAAAACAACCTATTAACCTCATATTGTGATAACAATAAAAATTAAAAGATTTTTTTAAATTAAAAATAAAATTAAAACAATTCAAAAAAATTTGAGAGGCAAAGGGTAATATTGGAATTCAAAGTGATAAAATTTTAAAAACACGATCACACTAAACACAATAATCTGGATAACATAATGGGCTATTATGGTTATCGCTTATTTCAACACGATTTGGTGTGATTTGGATGTGATAATCATGTGATTATCACACAATTATCACAAGGATTCCACTCGGCTAGGGTTAACTTAGGAAATCGACTATCGATTTGGTATGATATGGGTGTGATAATCATGTGATATCACTATCATAACAGCACACTTGATTTGATCATGATTTTGATGGTTAGGGTTAGACAATCACACATTTATCACAACGATTACTCATGGTTTCAATAGGTTAGGATTAGACAATCACACATTTATCACAACGATTACGTACGAAATCCACTAAACGATTTGGTGTAATATGAGTGTGATAATAATGAGATATCACTATTATAACATCACTTGCGCACTCAACTTGATCATGGTTTCGATCGGTTAGAGTTAGACAATCACACATTTATCACAAGATTACTCATGGTTTCGATAGTTTATGGTTACACAATCACACAATTATCACAAGGAAAGAGAAGAGAGTAGAAACGAACGTGATCAATCTAAGAAAATAAAAGTATAATTATAATTAATTAAAATAAAATAAAAATTACTTAATTACACTACTGCCTTTATTAATCTATTTATATTTAATATAATTTAATCTATTAATTAAAAAAGTTTGAGGTTATTGGGTTGTTTTTGCATTCTCGTAAATCACAGAGGTTCTTGTTTGAACCTCCACCTATATATATATATATATAT
>NC_037543.1:18008531-18010195 GCF_001531365.2 Cynara cardunculus var. scolymus
ATATATATATATATATATATATATATATATATATATATATATATATATATATATATATATATATATATATATCAGGAAGATGGTTTTGTTGATTTATAATTATAAGAAGAAGAAATATCGTGAAAAGGAGCCTCAACGATTGGAGGCCTCATAATACGGCACCATATGTACACCCTGGATATTTGTTTTAATTGTACATACATTTAAATATTTTACTTGCATAAACAAATTTACTGTTATTTTTCATACTTTATTTTCTACTTCTCGTGACGATTCTCGTTACATCACCTGGATGGGAGTTATAAAAACAATTTCCTATCTTATTATATTGGACAAGGCAATATAAAAATATAAGCAAAAACAGTAAATATTACCAAACGAGGCTTAAATAACAGTTCTTTCACATGTTCTTTTTTTAATAGATCATGTGCCACTTAACGAAGACATAGAATATGGACAAAAGTAAACAGGGTGACAACCGAAAAAGGTCCTTGTTTGAATGTTTCATTCGTTTCAAAATCAAATCCGAATGAAAACAAATACATGCGTTTCAACTTTGCATTTTCAGTTCGATAAAGTTAACTTCCTAATGGAAGTGACAGAAGTTTGGTCTTCAAGTGAGTAACATTTTTAAACCACAAAAAGTTGGTTTTTTTTTTGCAATTCTTTTTTACTTTAATTGAAAGTATTGGAGAAAAATACAAAAAACGTATGATAATATTAGCATAATAGCTCGGAAATGAAACAAAATGAAGTTATCGACCAATGATAGTGCCTTTAATCTCTGCATAAGACTTCGATTATCTCCTCGTAAGTTCTTTTAATTTGGATGTGTATATATATATATATATATATATATATATACACACACATGAAAGGGGATAATCATAGAAGGATTGTATAATCTGTGATAACCGTGAGATTCAATCTCATTTTCATACTATATTTAGTTAAGAGGTCGTTTGGTTGGTTTTTCATTAGTTTCCGTATGAATAAAGTTACATTTGTGGAATAATCTATCTGTATAGATTGAAAACGTTTTTATTTAGGAGGGAATTTTTTATAGATGGAAGGAGAGTGTTTAATATCATATGTTTATCTTGTATTTGATTATGTTTATCTACAGTTAGTTACACGAATTCAAGCATGAAACTTTAATAAGTTGTACTTATGCAAAATTTACTTGCAATCTTGAATTTCAGGTATTATGCATAAAAAATGGTTTTTAAGAGTGTTTATTAAATGATTTACAATATACTAGAAGAATACTCGTATAATGCAGCGATATATATCTCGATTTTAATGTTTCGTTTTCTTGTCTTAGTTGATGTTATAATACAGTTTTATATGGTTATTAGTTGAACTCACCCCAAACATATACACATATTTATACGACCGGATTTCGATAAAAAAAATCAAAATTTTCTTAGCAAATATAAGAACGTAGTTTGTTAACGGATGTTCATATAAGTTAACATATATATATATATATATATATATATACTATATTATAAAGCATTTGGTTAAAACTCTTAAAAACTCTTAAACTCTTAAAACTCTTAAACCCGTTCATCGCTCAACGATTTCATCCCTATCCGATTTCATCCCATAACTGAATTCGTGTAACTAACTGCGGATAAACACAATCCAATACAGGATAAACA
>NC_037543.1:18014115-18017114 GCF_001531365.2 Cynara cardunculus var. scolymus
TATATATATATATATATATATATATGTTATTATTTATACAATTTATTTTACAAAATTATAATTATTGACACCATCCAAAAAGGAGTGTTTGAAATATATGGGAAGTCTCATTTAACTTTGTTGAACTACTTTCTCTCATTTCGTTTTAAATCACGACTCCAAAAACTATTACTTTTCTTTTCAATTTACTTTTTAAAAGTCAATTAATATTACAAGAGTCAAACCCACTTCATATCCCCAAACTATGGACACTAATCGTCTACGTTAACCATCAATTTCAATTATATATATATATATATATATATATAAATAAAAATGACATAAAAGTGTTAAAAATCTTAAATGTCCCTCCCTGTATGCTTTTTTAAACGAATATATCAAATCCGACCATTTTTCATACCAACCGAAAAACCACAGGACCGGAAATGTATCTTAATAGATATTGTATAAAATATTTATATCATATAAAACTCGTAGTTGCAAGACACGAATACCGATTATTTTATACAAATAATCGTTTAGTATTGTTTTTATTACACTTTTGGTTCTATAGATAGTAGTCAACGATAAGACCGTTCACAGTCGTAGCATCTCAATCAACCGCCTACAACTCCACGGGTGCATGAGCTGTAACGAGTCTTAAACTCAAGTCAAGCTGGAACATCATCACCTTATTGATTAAGACATTTTTTTATTTTGTAACATTTTGAACAAAATCCAAGTTTAAATTATACTGTATATATATAAACCCATTACATGATAACGAAAAGCCAAAGGCCAATTTCTACAATAATATTTTAAAGAATCAGAAAAAAAAATCTCTTTAACACTTTTACGAAGCGATCTTCTCAATCTTAGGGACATGAACCGGGAAATCGTCGATCTCGTCTGTCCAAGGATTTTTCTCCTTAGCCGGATCAATCGTCTTCAAAGCCTTCCACACCGCGCTGTTACACTTGAAACCCGAACCGAACGCAATTTGCCATGACCGATCGCCTTTCCTTATTCTACCCTTGGCCTCGGAATAAGCCAATTCGTACCACAACGAGCTGCTTGAAGTGTTTCCGAACCGATTGAGGGTCATTCTAGAAGGCTCCATGTGCCAGTCCGATAAATCAAGATTCTTTTCTAACTCGTCCAGAACTGCTCTTCCTCCCGCGTGAATGCAAAAGTGCTCAAAGGCGAGCTTGAAATCCGGGATGTAGGGTTTGATTTTCATTTGGAACACTTTCCTCGCGACTAATGTGGCGAAAAACAAGAGTTGTTCGGACATGGGAAGCACCAACGGTCCAAGGGTTGTGATATTGGTTTTCAGGGCCTCGCCAGCCACCGCCATCAGGTCTTTCGAAAGCGCCACGCCAATTTTCTTCTGCTCGTCCTCTTCTTGGAAGACACAGTTGTAACATCTATCGTCGGCACCTTTATGTGTACGAACGGTGTGAATCAGTTGATACTTGGAACGACGACGATCAGAAGACCGATTTGACAACAGAACTGCTGCTCCTCCCATTCGAAAGAGACAGTTGGACACAAGCATTGAACGGTTGTTTCCAACATACCAATTTAACGTTATGTTTTCCATGCTAACGACCAACGCATACGAATTAGGGTTCACCTGTTTACAACAAATCACTTCACCTTTCAGAATGTAAATAAATACACAGTAATTGTGCATATAACTTTGATCTTGAAACAATCCAATCAGAATTGTTTCCCCCAAAAATCTCAATCAAAAATACATGTTTGATGATGATTTTGGCAAGAGAAAGAAAGAAATTACCTGCAAAAGCTGCTTTGCCATATCAATGGCTATCAATCCAGCACTGCAACCCATTCCACCGAGGTTATAGCTCATAATGTTCCCTCTGAGCTTGTAATGATTCACCACCATGGAAGTCAGTGACGGTGTTGGGCAAAACAAGCTGCAATTAACGATGAGTATCCCGATTTCCTTGGCTTTCACTCCGGTCTTCGCCAACAGTTGGTCGATGGCTCCATACATCACCATCTCCGCCTCTTTTCTGGCCTCCGCCATGCACGGATTTGGTGGAACCCTAAGCACCGCCTCCGGGAAATACGTCTTCTGTCCTAATCCAGATCGTTCCAGAATCTTCTTCTGAAACGCTAAATTCTCCTCGGTAAACGTCCCCGCCTGAGTCGAGCGATCCATGAAAATCTCCCGAGTCACCATCCGTGCATCTTCAGGTTTGTAACAGGCGAAATCAACCAGGTATACCTTCTTCGGTCTGCTCATGAAGTAGAGTGTGGTTAAGAAGACCATTAACGCCGAACAGAGGACGACCGTGACCAAATTGAATCGGAGTTGGTGCCATAAATGGATCAGATCGTGGGATGTAAGTGTTGATAGCTGAACGAAGACAAGGGCAAGGATGGGAGTTAACAAGAGGTACATGGCGTGTGAAATCAAGCAATGGTAACCTAATTTCACGTATTTGAGTTTTACAGATAGCAGGAAATTGGGGAGAGGTACAGTGGTGGTGTTCTTCGCCGCCGTTGGCTGCTGGGAATCCGCCATCGGAAACCACCGAATTGAATGGAAGAATAAGGGTCTAAAATTTGATGAGAAAAATGAAATTGGAGGAAATTGTGAGATGGAAGAAGGGTGGGAAATGGGAATTTAAAGGGGGTGGGGGTGCAACCACCCCAACGAACTTTTTAATGCTAAATGCCACCCTTCTCTTAAAATTTTATTTTTTTTTATTTTTTATTTTTTATTTTATTGTTTCTATCTTATCCAATCAATATTATACATTGTTTTCTCTATCATTTCCTTTCATATATATATATATATATATATATATATATATATATATATAGGGGAGCGTTCAAATAAAAACCACCTAATTTGTACAAACCGTACAAACTTCATTCAACAAATCATAATTTTTCATTTTGTTCATTTTTTTGTAATTATTAGAGATTGATTAATCATTTTTATTGTGGGTGATGTTAATCATGGATATTATCATCTTCATTAT
>NC_037543.1:18017369-18037978 GCF_001531365.2 Cynara cardunculus var. scolymus
CTATATATATATATATATATATATATATATATATATATATATATGTATTAGGGAAGGGTTCAAACAAGAACACTTTTATTTTATGAGAACGTAAAAACACTCTTTTACCATAAAGAATCACATATGATACTATTATTCAATCACATATGGTACACATGTGATACTACATCAGAGACGCCGGCGATTTTCGATACGATTTTGGTTGCGGGCCAAGTCGTCCTTACACCACTAAGCCCCCTCACATGTATTATCATATGTGATAAGGATGTTGTTGATATGATACTATAATCCATCAAAACCATCACATGTGATATTAAATCATAGACGAAGACAACCTTTGGTGCGCGACCTAAGTCATATAACACGTCGTCCGCACATCACAGGGTCCCTTCACATGTGATAAGGGTGTTCTTGCATTCTCGTAAAATGGAGGTGTTCTCGTTTGAACCTCCACCTATATATATATATATATATATATATATATATATATATATATATGATCAAATGCAAACCACCCATATTTGTGCAAATTATCTTCATTCATCGATTTCATTGTTTAGTCTTATAATTTTTTTTTCATGAAATTGTTTCATATAATACTTTTTTTGATTAAGTTGTTTCATATATATTTATGAATTGTTTTTATATAATACTTATGAAATTTTAATGAAACTGTTTAATGTATTTCTCTAAAATTAATATAATGAAGATGATAATATTTATGATTTAACACCCTCCACAATAAAAATGATTAATCAACATCTTATTATTGAATGTCAACATTAATAAGGTGCATCAAATCAATTCTCTTTCAAAAACACAACATGGTTGAACATGAGATTAAAAGTGATTAAGAGTTCATATCTATTCTTATACTTCTCACATGATCTTTCGCCTATATATATTTATATATTAGTGGGATCGTTTATTAAACACTTATCAAGTAAAAGTTTATTGGTTGTATCTTACTTACCTTATCAGGTGAATTTGACAAAGATCGAGATTCTAACCCCAATAAAAAACATAGCAATAACCGATAATTTTATTCTTCTTTAAATGATAGAAAAACTCTAAGATGGTAAACATTTAACAGGTAAAAAACGTTTACCAATAATCTATTTTGATGGCTGAGAATATTACCCGATAAGATACATGAGAATTATGACTTTTGTTGGTAAATGTCCGCTAAGCCTCATATTTTAAGAGGCTAGTAGTGTATGTGTGGGATACGATGAAATTTAAAATTTTATTGTAAATCACAAATGAAAAAATTAACATAATCTCTCATTAGAAATGAAAATCCGGAATTTACGTTTGAGTAAAATAATTATCGGTAAGCATACACACATTAATGTATTGTGATTAATATTTAATGTTACATAAATGTCATACTCTTGAAATTTAAGAGTTTTATCTGACTACTTTATAAGATGATACTGATAAGTATTTTATTTTATGAATGTTTTTTTGATTTGTATCATTCAGATATTATTTAATGGATTTCCATAAAAACTAGTTTTGTCGGGGCTTGGTTGATTTTAAACATATCCACTCCTTGATTTCAAATTTGATGGTGGCAGTGACGGTGTTTGAATTGTCGATGAAGGTGTCTAAGTTGATGAGCGGGTGTTGTTGGCGAGTGATACAAGATTTTACGTCATAATACTTAACATCTTTATCTTTTTATTTTTTAGTGATATATATTTTTTTGATAAAACCTTCCCCAAATTAGATCGCTCATTTAATTCAGAAAAATTAACTAGATTAACTGACATAAGTTTTCATGTCAATCATGGTTGGATAATTATGACTCGTTATGGACAATTAGGGGTCGTTTACTAAACACTTACTTGGTAGGTGCTTATCGGCTAAATTTTCTCATCGGATGAAAATGAGAAGTACCAAGAATCTTACCGGGTAATAGCGACGAAAATGATGAAGAGTCTTACCAGGTAAGTGAGGATGACGACTCTTACCCAGTAAATTGTTGCATTCTATATGTTTTGATGTACTAAAATCTTACGCATCAAAATAAATTATAGTGTTGACTCTTATCGATAAACGCTTACTGGGTAAACATTTGGGTAAATGACCCTTAATCTACATACGTTAAATCAAAGATCGATAAAACTATTACAAATGATTGACTCTATATGTATGTATATAGATGATTGACCGTGTGAGAATATAAATTAAGGTGGGAAGCTTAAGTAGGGATTTAGGCCCTTGATCACTTTTAATCTCACCCCACCTTATGAATTGTGCTTGATAAGGGAATTGATGCACTTTGATGCATCTTATTAGTGTTGATCTTCAATTAGGATTTATACAAGGGTGAAGATCCTTTTTTTACTTTGCAAACCAAGCCATTTGTATAAACCGTACAAACCATCCTCATCTGTCGATCTTATTGATCAATGACCATGATTAGAGGAGACTATTTATGAAAAAAAAAACACAATATGGTTCATTAATTACAAGACGTGAAAAAGACAAAACATCACAATAGTTAAGTCCTACACGTAGCAAGTGGATGAAATCGTGAAAATGGTGGTACCTTATCGATTTGGTTAACCGATAATTATGGTAATTATTAACTTCTTAATTTATTGGGTTATTTTTATTGGTAACCGTTTTAGTATGGTTGTTTTTCTATTTCGTTAATGTGTTCTTGTATTTTTTTTCATCAATGATTTAATTATGACAATTAGTTTTATTTACTGTGAAAATGCATTTATTTCATGTATTTCTCATCTTGATGAGATTGTTTATCAGATGAAATTGTTTCACAACAAATGTTTAATTTGATGAAATATTTTAATATGATGAAATTGTTTCATGTAACTTTTTTCTTGATGAAATTGTTTCATGTATTCTTAATCTAATGTAAAAATGAAATTGTTTCATGTATTTCTCATTTTGATAGATTGTTTCATAAATCTGCTTCTTGTGTTTCATGAAATTGGTACCTATAGAGAAAATCATAACAGTTCTTTTGTTTAACAAAATTATAATAAATTTTGTTTTCTAAAATTTAGCGGTTATAATTTAATATATCTGAAAATACAATGAAGATGATAATGTCCATAATTAATGCTCTCCGGTTCTCCACAATATAATGATTAATCAACTTCCATAATTAAAAAAAAGTGAAACAAAAATAAAAATTATGATTGGTTGAATGAGATTTGCATATGTTGTACAAATGATAAATTTTGCATTTGATCCCTCATGATTCATTTGTTAACCATATATTTGGTATTAACTATGTGAACCGATCATGACCCTTAATTTATTCAATCTTCGGACATCATTGGCATTTATGTAACAGTAGTAAAATGAAAACATGCAATGTCGTAATGAACAATAGTGAACATGGTAAATTTGGAAAAGATCAGAAGCTTCTATTATGCACCGATTTCAGTTCTCAGGAATCCCTCCTTCATCGTTTTTGAAACCGAAATCAATCACATTTTACTTGTTCACTACTGGACGGTTTTATTAGTTCACCAATGAACATTTATATGATAAGTAACAAAAGTCGAGTTATGAAAATTGTTATAACTAATGAACATTTGACTGATTATTTTTGTATTAATGTCTTTGGTTTATGCATGAATATCATGTGAACTGGGTTCACTAATGAATATATCATTTAAAACACCAGAAACGAATAAATCATCTAAACTAATATGTTGAATAATATTGTGTTTATTTTGATTATCCATCATCCAAATTAATTTGAACTTAATTATTGAGAATCTTGAAAAGTATGATATAATTATCATCACTAAAAGCAAACAGTTATTTTTTTTTTGTTAACATCCCATTTAATACAATGAAATAATTTACAAATGAAAACTAGATATGTACTTTAACTATTGACTCTAACATTTCAAGTAACAATCACAAGGATGATGCCTAATTGGTTTAAGCTTGCCTCCAAATGTCAAAAGTACCTGGAGGTCCCACGTTCAAATCCAAGAAGAAATAAAATCCTCTTGTGGCCATGAAGGTTCAAATGCGGTGACTCCGGTCTATCTGCAAAACAGGTGGTCACCCTGGGATTAGTTGGCTCACATAGTGGGTTGGATATCCAAGTTAATAAAAAAACATTTCAAGTAACCATTACTGAAGAATGATTCTGACTGGTCCAATGAGTTCACAAAGTTAAGACCATTTTTTCGTTGACAAATAATCTCCCCCCCCTTCTCTATACATACATATATATATATATGTATATATATATATATACATATATATATATATACATATATATATATATACATATATATATATATACATATATATATATATATGTGGAGAGAGAGAAGTTCAATTGCAAACAAGTTTTTGGTTGTAACCAGGGGGACAAAGGAGAGCACGACAGGTGTCCCTGACGTCCACATTCAATATGAATAACGAAGGTGAACGTTCATGATGAATAATACACAATGATGATTCATGTTAAATTGATTCATTATTTATCATGAATGATACATTATTCATCATGAATAACCCGTAAAAGTATAAGATACATATCGTCCTCTCTTTTGTCCTATAATTCATAATTGAAAATCGATTTTCATTTAAGTCCGTCTTATATGTATGTATGTGTTTTTGTAATGAATTTGTAATGAATATGACACGGTGTATATATATATATATATATATATATATATATACTTGAGATCATGTGAGACCAGCCTGTTTTCGTGAGATCCGTGAGACCAACTTTTTTACACTTGAAACTTCACAGCAAAATGCTGTGATGGTGACTTTTTTTAACCTTCACAGTGTTTTTGCTGTGAAGTTCCAAGTGTAAAAATGTGGTCTCACTGGTCTCAAGAAAAGAGGCTGGTCTCACGTGAACCCAACCCTATATTATATATATATATATATATATATATATATACGTGAGACCAACGATTTTTCGTGAGACCCGTAAGCCCAATTTATATTCATTGATCAACTTTATAAACTAATGATTTAATGGTCTAAAGTTGTACGGTGGCATTTTTGTAATTATTGAAAAGTCTCGTGGCGTTTATGAATGTTCAGATCTGACGATTATAAATCTAATTCAAGAGTTGAGAATTAGTCTTACGGGTTTCACGAAAAATTATTGATCTCACATAATCTTAAGTCTATATATATATATATATATATATATATATATTACTTTAATGAATATGACACGGTATTATATGTTATTGTAATGAATATGACACGGTTGGAATTGGTTTGCATGTGGGTGTGTGTAATTCGCGTATTGTTGTGCGTTAATGTTACCAGTTGGGGGTGGGGGCGCTGCTATGCCACGTGGGCAAGCCTTATTGGTTGTGGCTGGTCAACTAATTATGGTGTTGAGGTTTCTAGACCAAGTCCACGTATAGGAATCAATGAAGGGTAAAATTGGAATAGAATTAACTCTCACCCAATATATATTATATATTTGACAAATTAGCTAATGAGTTAATGGTTAATTCAAAAAGTTAATTGTTAGTTGATATATGAAGGGGTTGTTTGTTTATTTTTTAATAGTTTTATTAAGAGATAATATCTGAATTATTAGTAAATTTTGTTTGACAAAAACAAGTATGCCTTTTAATGGTTCTAAACCCCTCTAAATGATTTTGTATCATGAGTCTCCTTAACCATTAAGTGTCCTGATTTCATTGTAAATAATTATCAGACAATTTTATTTCATTTTGCACTATATCATGAAAGTCTCTTAATCATTTTGCGTCAAATCATTCTGCAACTGCCAAACAACTCCCTAGATTCCCATTAATTTTGATAAATTTAAATTAAAAAATATATTAAAAATTTAATTAGAAAAAACCCGTCCTTTAAAATGTATAAAATTAAAAACAGTTTCATTTAATTAACCTTTATGTTAAGCAATTCCAGTTCAATAACTTACAGAAACCATGATTATATAAATTTCGTTTACACAATCATCATGATAAAAGAAGTAAAAGAAAACATAAAACCAAAATATAAAGAAAGAGTGGTTGCTTAACCAAAAAGTCCCGGCTTATCTAGAAAACAATTATTAAGGATGCTCTGATATGTCGGATTTAAAAACGTAATGAAACGGACTTTTCACTGTGAATGAACACAGTTTATCATCGAAAACACGTTGAAAGGTTTGTTGATCCCATATCAAGATCGTGCGCACGATGTGTGCATGTTCATGACTACCCCGCAGACATTCATGACCGCAAGGCACGTCGAGAGCTATTGCTTTTCAAAATCTAAATCGAATATTTATTTAAGTTTTAGTGTTTTTTAATTTAGAAGGTATATTCAAATCAATTTCCTTTACCTTGAAAAAAAAACTGTTTATACGATTTTCATTTTTCTTTGATCGAAAAGCTAGAATTATAACAACAAGGGTGGTGTTTAATTGGTTTGAGCTTGGCTCCAAAGGTCAAAAAGTACCTGGAGGTCCCAGGTTCAAATCCAAGAAGAAATAAAAATCCCCTTGTGGCCACAGAGGTTCAAATGCGGTGACTCCGGGCTATCTGCAAAGCAGGTGATCGCCCTGGGATTAGTCGGCTCGCATAGCTGGTTGGATATCCAGGTTAATCAAAAAAGAAGAAGCTAGAATTAGCTTTGAATATTCTTCATGTTTTATGAGGTAAGGTTTTTTTTTCCGATTAACCTGAATATCCAACCCGCTATGTAAGCTGACTAATCGTAAGGCAACCACTTGCTTTGCAGATAGCCCGGAGTCACCGCATTTGAACCTCCGTAGTCACAAGAGGATTTCTATTCCTACTTGGATTTGAACCTGAAACCTCTAGATACTTTTGACCTTTGGAGCCAAACTCAAATCAATCAAGCATCACCTTTGTGTAGACTTGTCTTTAAAATACATTAATAATCTTCAACTTTGCTTTGGTCGATAATTGTAATGCTTCATGCCTAAAATGATAGAGTACCAATTATTTTCATTACTAATTTAAGTCAGATTTAGAAATTATCAGGTTATCACTCTAGGTTTGAGACATTATAAATGATATTAAAGCCAATACTTATACCATCGGTGTAGTGAGTTGATGGTCCCCGGGGGCGTTTATAACATTTTAAGTGAATTCCACATCACCAATAAACAAAAAGTATATTGGAGAGGTCTGACCAGGACAGCTAGAATTTAGATGGAGGACTTTTGTGATGACTTTGTTATGTATAGTTAATATGTGTATATTTATATAAATAAATTCATAAATCAATGTAAACATAAACTATCATATTATATGCATATAAAATATATCGAAAAACATTCAAAAATTTTACTTGAATTTACATTTTCTTGTAATGTTGAGATAAATCGAGGGTTTGCATGCATGAAATGTGCTAAGATAAATATTCGCTTGTATAATTGATGTCCTCCTACAGAATACAATAATCTATTCAAGCTATACTTGAATCTAGCGAATTAAACCTTATGTTTTTGTTGTGAAGAACAACACCTGAAAACCTCTAGATAATTGTCACTTCTTGTATCCGCAGGTTATATATATATATATATATATATATATATATATATATATATATATATATATATATATGTGGGCCTAAACAAACGAGAACTAATTAGTTTGTGGTAATCGTGAGATCCAATCTTAACCACAAATCAATAGATAAATTAGAATTTTTTTAATTTCGGTAATTTTTAATTAAAATTTCAATGCAAGGACATTTTAGGTATTTTCTTTCCTCTCTCCTCTCTTCTCTCTCCGTGTCCCGGCCTCCGTCCTCTGGCCTCTGGCCACCGTCCTCCGGTGATACCACGGTGATATCACAATGCATCTTATATGTGTTTGGGTATCACACTGAGGTCGTTTGTGTGGTCGATCGGATATGTAACACAGTGGTATCACAATGCATCTTATATGTGCTTGAGTATCGTACTGTGGTATCAGTGGAGGACCATCGCTGGAGGCCGGAAGACGGAGACGGAGAGAGAAGAGAGGAGAGAGGAGAGAAAATACCTAAAATGTCATTGCATTAAAATTTGAATTAAAATTACCAAAATTATAAATTTCTTAATTTATCTATTGATTTGTGGTTGAGATTGGATCTCACGGTTATCACAAACTAGTCAGTTCTCCCTTAAATGGGCCCCTACACGCACACGCACACATACACACACACGCACGCACGCACCCCCACACACCCCCACACACCCACACCCACACACACCCATACACACACACACACCCACACCCACCCACACACACACACTTACACACACACCCACACCCACACTCACACCCACACACACCCCCCCACACCTACACCCACACCCACATACACACACACACATACACACATACACACACACTATATATATCGAAATTAACCATGTGTGTCCTTAATATGAAATTCCAGTGAGTTACGCGACCTCACATAATTCTCTTTGTCCTGCAAAACTTATCATTAGATTTATAGGAATTACTTTGTTAGTGATGTCCATATACGTTATCTTTTATAATCTTTCTATCCTTCTTATCAAATTTTGATTTCCTACGCGATCCCCCCTTATATATATGTGTGTGTGTGTATGCGTGCATAGCCCCCATTGACACTCAAACTCAAACCCATGTCATTCTATTATTTGTTTAAGTCCCATAGTTTTGGTTTTATTAAGTGAGTGATTTGTTGGTTTGGTTTCCATGTGAGACAGGGTTCCAACAAACTCGTCAGAAAATTAGATTTGTGAGCTCATTACAAACAACTTCACAACGACATTACAATAAGGATATGAATTTTGAAAGCGATGCATCTAAGACTTCGGTTAGATCATGTCTATGCAATTATCACGACAATAAAAATTATAACTTATTTATTTGTAAAATATTCTAATTTCCTTTTTAAGGATATACATGTACATACTCTAACTTGCACGTAGGCTGGTCTATTAAGATGAGGTTTCACTTTTATCGACAATTTCTGTCCTATACTACCTTGTATATCCAAACACACCCTAAATATTTCAGTACCTAGGTGAGTAAGTGACATACATGTGTTGTGTCGACACACTACTGGTCACTTAGATACTAAACGATTAAACCAAATATATTGATTTTCGAAATATATTATGTTATACGGCAATTTAGTGAAAACACAGGAAATTTGTTCCTAAAAAGTCCAATCCATATTATAAACATAGAAGGATTATTCAATAATTGAAATCAAACATATTTAATATCTCAATTGTGATTGTGAAAAAGGTTATGATATAATTTGAAAAAAAACATTTAAAAGAAATTATTAGAAGAGTAAAAGATTAAGAAAATAAAAATATAAAGAAAGGGAAATGTTTAAATAATTGGAGGAGACTTGTAAAATGGGACAAATGTTTAGTCCAACCAAGAAAAGCAGAGTTTTCTTGTATCTTTCTCTTTATCCATCTCATCAAACTTGGTCTCAAATCCCATTCATGTAATGGTGATTTTGAGTCTCAAAATTGAATTTATATATATATATATATATATATATATATATATATAAATGAGCGATCAAATGAAAACTGTTTTTATTTGTGTAAATTATGTAAACCAATTTCATCCATCTATTTTCTTGAACAATGGTCAAGATTAGTTTAGGTTATAATAAAAAATTAAAAAAATAAATAAATAAAAATTTATTTTATAATCCCTATAAGGGCAAAATGGTAACTTTGGTAGTGGTAATATTAATGGCAACCATATCATATAATATCGTAATATTAATGAAACAAAATCATTTGTAAAATAATATATTAATTTTATGTTCAAATATTTTAAAAAAATGACATACATCATTAAAATAGATCAACAATAAAAATAAAGCACACTATAATCGATTTAATATAATTAAACCTTTTGAATAATAATAATAAAAAATCACTACTACATTTCATGAACGAAATGGTTTCATAGTTTAATCAATACACAAATCAACGTAATGCTAGATGAGACATTTGTCATTTTCATGTTATTGGTAGATGGATCCGTTTCAATCTAATTATGAAATTGTTTCACTGTTTGCTAATTACACAACATTTTCTTAACAATTATGAAATGGTTTCACTTTCGTTATGCACCCATTTCATCGGCAAAGATTTTTCAATCCGAACACGTTTCATAGCGTCAATGAAATGGTTTCACTGTCTTCATTAACCCATTTCATCGGTCAGCATGGTTTGATGAGTCATTTGTCATTTCACGCTATTGATAATGAAATTGCTTCACTTTTCGCTAATTACACAGACTTTTTCTTATCTTTTCTAAAATGGTTTCACTTTCTTCACGCTCCCATATCATCATGCACACTATTCATCATGCACCCATTTCATGTTGTACCCATTTCATCATGCACCCATTTCATCATCATTTTCACTCACTCCATACACCAATTTCACCATGTATGAAACCTGTTTCRTTATGCACCCATTCCATAATCATTTTCACTKACTCCATGCACCAATTTCACCATGTATGAAACCGGTTTCATTATGCACCCATTCCATAATCATTTTCACTTACTCCATGCACCAATTTCACCATGTATGAAACCGGTTTCATGAATATTTTTTTTTATTATATTACTGATTTCATGGATTTATTAATATAATAACTTACGATTTTCATGAATCTTGGCAATAATAAGCCGAGACACAATATAACAAAATCCAATTTTTAATATTATAATTTAATTAAATATTTAAATGTTACTATTTATAAAATTTTCTTTATTATGTTACCTTAATTAAGAATTATTAATAACTTCTATATTTAATAGAAAACAATGCAAATGACCAATATACCCTTAATGATTAAATTTAATTAGGAAAAAAAGGAATTTTCCTATTGGTCGAAATTAGTTTACACGGTTTCTAAGAATTGCACGGTTTTCATTTGAACGTGCCTATATATATATATATATATATATATATATATATAAAGTATATTTCAAATGCAACCATGTCCATTTGTACAACCAATACAACCCAATTAATTGAGATATTTATAAAATGATGGGAGTTCATTTATTATGATTTGAATATTTATAGAAGATGAATAAGGTTCATTAATTATGATCAATACTTTATATTAAGAAACAATCAAAACTTTTATAAAATCACATATTCATCAAATTAAATGGATGGTTGAGATTGGGTTGTATTGGYTGTACAAATGTAAAGGGTTGTATAATAATATATATATCTCTCTCTCTCTCTCTCTCTCTCTATATATATATATATAGTTGGGTTCAGGTAAGAACAGTAAAATACGTTATATAATTTCTTTTCTAAATTAAAAAAAATTAAATGAATGTATTATATGATTTTAAAAAACATAAACATAAACATAAAGATAGTAGAGAAAGTAATTAATTTAAAAAATGAATAAATTCTAGAATTTGACTTTTTGGGTTATTTAATATTATGGTTGTAGGTAGGGCGGCAAATAACTTGTGGGGATGAATCAAATATCGTAGGACATATATTCATTTAATATCTTATTTAGTAATTTAAATTCTTCTAAAAACCATTTAAAAGGATGGATATCTGAAGGTTTGGTGGGAGTGTGAGATGGATATTATATAATTATTGAACTCATGTCTTGTTTTACTATTTAAAAAACATTATACAAAATTTTTAGTTTTGAATTACACAAAAAAATTTGTGGAATAATCAATTTGTGGTTGGGGTAGAGGAGAGTTAGGGATGGCAGACAAGAATTTTAATGCAAATATGTATACACATACACACACATATATATATATATATATATATATAATATATAGAGAGAGAGAGGAGTTTAGGAAAAACCCAAAAAATAAAAACTGAGGAAGACCTGAGTAACCATTTATCTAAACAATATTCACATATGTATATAAATAATTGAAGCCGTTTCTTGGTTTTTATGCACGTATACATATTTGACAAATTGCGTACAAATTACTTTTATGCACATATACATACTATTTAGATGAACACATACCAGAATGTTTCTCAATTTTTAATTTTTTATGATTTTTTCTTTAAACCTGAATTTATATATATATAATAGAAAATGTCATAAATTACCAACCTACCTATGAAAAAAAGTCAAAATTTTATGAAGCTTGTATAAATGTTACAACATTTTTCAAAATATATGATTTCACCATGTTTAACCATTAATGTGAAATTTAATTCTTCAGTATGACATATGCTATTATAAATAAATAACGATTAATGGGTTTTGTCAGATCACACACTATACATATGATATTTTCAATCAACATCAAATATTTTTTTATGTGAAATCATGACAAAAAATGACGATTTTTGTTGTTTGACGAATAATAAAGCCAAAACTTAGAAAACCAAAAATTTAGAAGAGAAAAAACCATTAAAAAGTGATCTAGCAATAAATAAACCAATTCATTAATGAATAATCACACATTTGGCTAGAGCCTGGAAAAATTAATCAGTAATCACAAGATCACTGATCTGATGGTCCTTCGTAATATAAATTTTATCCTCTCTCTGTTCTTTCAAATGTTATTGCATGATGCTTCAACATAGCTATCGAAAGGCTAAAGTTGCAAATGCATCCATCAGGATTCAAGAAACGGGAACATCATCCATAGCTGCAAACTTACAATAAGGTAAAGAAAAATTTGATAATGGGAAATATGGTAAACTGGAATGTTCTTTTAGGGTAAATCGTTAGAACTTAGAACTTGATTTTATCGATCAAAGTTCAAAGATGTAGAAGATGAATAGATGATATCTTTGCATGTTATGCTTCAAATGGTTGTTGGGGGTAAAGTGACTGATAAACGATATGGTTGATAATATTTTGTCATGTTGAATGTAATTTGATTCATTTGAACTACAGTTGAAACTTGCTACTGCTTACCGTGAATCCAAAACTGCACATTGTTACATTGATGTCGACCATCAGCCCACATTATGTTGTAGCACTCGAAAAATGTAAGTTGTATATGTGATTCGATTCATCTCAGAACACCATCAATGACAATGCTATCTTGTTTGCTCAAAGACTAAATTAATTTACGAGGAATCAAGTAAGCAAATCCTCATTCGTGAAACCAGTAGCTGAAGCTCTAACAGTAAAGTAGACAGCTCATTCATATGCTACCATCATTCAAACCAATTTCTAAATGAACGTCTATGAATTAATCACTACTACTTAACAAGTTTCAACATTTAAATTGACTCGTCACTCAACAATTGACTTTAACTCCATACCCTACAACTCAAAAATTCCTAATAAGACACTGACTTTCCATTTATTTGATTAAAACTTGTATCCACAAGATACACACAGTGGAAATCAGTTAAAGTGTGCGTTATATGTGACATGGTACTTTGATGCTTGTTGAAGCATTTTTATAACGTTACATGCCTATAAAATATCAAGATCGGGTTTAATGAGTTTTTTTAATCACTTAATGTTTTTGGTTTAGTAATTACGTTGCCTTTTAGTCTCATTAAATTAGCCGACTTTTTGTTCTTATCCTAACTAGTAGACGGGTTAATAGCTTCCAAGACCATCAAAATGGGTGTCGAATTAAGGACCATTATAACTGGATTGATTGTATATCATAAACATATATAAAATTTAATTATATGACGGCAAACGAAAGCTTGACTGCATAACCTACTTGCTATTATCCAGATAGAAAATTAAAGTCTAGGCTTGTTAGCCTATCTGGGTCTTCTTTAAAATTCCAGGTTGTCGATAATAATTACTTTTTAGTTCAGGAAAATGTAACATTTAAAGTATTCCTTATATACAAAAATGTTTTATTTTGCAAAAAGTAACAAAATATACTTCAGAAAATAGTGATGTTGTGTATACTAGATTTGTTTTGAGTAATCATCGGTATTCGGGACCAGCTTACGTGTACAGACTAGCCCCTAGAGCGACCAAGAATAACAGTTATCATATGTGAACCTCCATGGCTACAAGGATTTTGGCAGTGTCCCAATTCAAAACCGAGAAATATGATATTTCTACGGCATCCCAGTAAGTTTTAACCATAGGCGGACCTAGTTAAGTGCCATGGGTGGCACGTGCCATCGTATCGTTTCTCCGTCGAAGGGTAAAAAATTTAGGTTTCGTGAACGGTGCAACTGTATTAATTTGTTGTGTGACACCGTATGTATTTTGAAACTACAATGAGAACAAGTTTTATTTGGTAAAGTTGGTTTGCAAGGCTTTTATTTCACCCCACACCCAAGTCTGATTCATGTTATTGTCATTTTCTTAGTCAAACGGTGCTATCGTTTGAAAAAAATTTCCTATATATATATTTTTTCTTATGGTCTAATGGTGCCACCGTTTAAAAAAATTCTGGGTCCGTCCCTGGTTTTAACTCATAGCCACAACCAAGCGGGAGTCTATAATAGATATTTGTTTACCCACAATACTTTTCACATGGGATTTATATAAGCTAGCAACAGGTCGAGTATAAGTTTCATTTTCTCATCAATAAAAAAATGACAACACAGATACACGACTTCTTCACGTTTGTCTTTCTTTTTATCTCGAGTTTGTCGTTCTTTTTAGAAGAATTTCGTCAATCACATTTTCTAATATTTGTCATAAGTAAAATTAGTCGTATTTCAAAAAATTAACAACAGAACAACCCTGTCTTACAAAAAATCACATGAAAGATTTTTTTATTATACAGTAAAAAACTCATATATTCATTTTGAGACAAGTTAAAAAAAAAGTTACTTCCCGCATAGATTTATGCAAGCGTTAGCACTCTAAAACCACTTACCCGATTGTCATTATTGTCGAACATTTTAAATTAGTTCACATGTTAGATACCCGTATACTTTTCCACTTAAAAATATTCCTATGCTACTTTTAAACATTCAGAACTGCTATTAGAACATGTACAAACTATCACTGAATATGTTGTCGATTTTCATGTAAAAAGCAAGCTCTGTAAAACTCGATAAACTCGTATGCATGAAAATAGTTCTATCAGTAATAATATATTTTAGCATGTCTCGTATTTTCATAGAAATAATATACAAAAGTCATATGCATCTCCGTGATCTCAAATCCCGACTTCTTTGAGATGATTCTTACATGATGATGACAACTTATATGAGTTGGTCGTCGTATTTCTCGTTGATTGGTCAAACAAAAACAGCAAAACTTACGTATTTATGTTGTCCAAAACTGTTAAACTATTGTCATATGTATATTTTTGGATACTTATCATATACATCAATATTCCAAATATTATGTATTTCTCTGTTTATAGAGTACACATTTTACTAAATATGGTAAATATTTCTCCTATTTATCAAAAATAATAATTTAAATATCATACATATCAAGACCTCAATTATTTATTGGTCAAAATATTGACCAAAATAATAATCATTAGTTGTAAGTTTTTTTTATTTTTTTAAAAGTTGATAAACATAACTTATAATGTTAAAAATATGTTAATAATATTTTAATGACCAATAACAGAGACGGACCTATACAGATCCATACGATGGCATAGACCATCACTTCGTGGTTCAATTGTAAGAGGAAAAAGTTACGTTTTTAAAGGTTGTCAGCGTACTGTTTTGTTGGATGTCACCATATAAATTTTGAAATTGAAGTTTTAGTGCAAGTCTCTGATGGGTAGATATGAAAACCCTGGGTTTCAATCTTCCATTGTCAACTTTTTTACTTTCCAGCTTACATTTTAGTGTTTTTATATGTTTTAGAAAAGAAAAAAAAATATAGTCCATACTCGAACATGAGTATCTTATGTACAAGGATAATGAACAAACCAATCAATCTATACTGATATTTCAAAAGGTTTTTGTTTATGGTCAAATTGTGTCACCACCTAAGAAAAATTGTGTCCGCCTATAACCGATAACAAGTTAAATTATGATAATTTTCTTAAAATACTGTACTAATTATAATTTATAAAGTTTTAGATATAATTGTAAATTTCAAAAGCTAAAATTAACTAAAGGGTGTTTGTGATTGCTTATAAAAACAACTTATTAACTTATTTTGGTGTGACACCAGTAATAAGCAAATTTGAGTGTTTGGATAAACAACTTATACCAGTGCCAAACCGGTAATACGGAGTTCTTGAAGAAATTAAACCATTCTAACTTATAATATAAGGGTTGTTTGTTTACCTCTTAATAGTTCAATTAAGAGGCATCATCTGAATCGTTAAGAAGTCAATCTTGTTTGGCAAAAAAAGGTTTGCCTTTTAATGATTCTAAAACCCTCTGAATGATTTTGTATCCTGGGCCTCCCTTAACCATTCAACACTCTAATTTCATTGTAAACGATTACTAAACAATTATATTTCATTTTGTATTATATCATGAGAGCCTCTTAATCATTCTGACCACTTAATCATTTTGTACCAAACTATTCAACAACTGACAAACAACCCCTAAGTTATTTCAAATAAGCAATTCCAAACACCCCGTAAAATAATGGTAAAAACAACATATTATAAAGTTATAAAATCTTTCTGTAAATTACTTCAAGTTAAAAATATTGAAAAAATCTTTCAGTAAATTACTTAAAAGTTAAGAATATTTAGACAGTGGATAGAATTGTATTTTCTGAAACTGTAGGGGCTTAAATAAAATATCCTGAACTTTTGGAAAAACTACGGGTTGAAAAATTCAAATCCTAGATATAATTCCATCTTCCGAGACCCGACCCGGGTGGCCCATAGTTGCATGCCCAATCCAACAATACTTGGCCCAAGCCCAACACAATCCAAGGCATGTGCATCTCACGTGACTCGATGCAAAACAATGATTAACATCAAATTGAACCATTTTTTTTCAAAATCTCAATATTAATTTTATTTCGTATAAATATCGACTCGTATCGAGCTCTAGTTTTGAGCTTTTCTGAACCCGATTGTAACGAACCAAGTTCAAAGTAATATGTTAATCTAATAACTTCTAAATCAACAGATCAACTTAAACTATGATAGAAGTTGTTGATAGCCCACAACTTTAAGCTTATAAGAAGTTCATAAATCTAATTTTCTATCCATGAGGGATGAGTTGTTTCAAACTCCCCTATTTAAATTATTGTTGTCACTGTCAGCCTTCCCACAATCCTCTATATGATCGATGTTGTGAGATTTGTCTAAAATTTTACGAGTACCCGTTAAAAGTTGTATTTGGTTCATCTTTTTTACCTTCTGGAGTAGGAAAAAGGTTGTGTACATCTTATCCTGAACACGCCCTATTTTACATGGATTCCTTGAGTTCGTTTAGTTATATAATATGTTCGAATAATGGAGTGCGATAGCGTAACCGAAGGTTCAATGAGCAATTTTGAGTAAAATACTGGCCTGTTCTGGGTTTCTTTTGGTTACACTATGTTTTCTTTAATCTACCATTTCATATAAGCATCGAAGGTTAGTTGTGACCACTGGTCATAATTTCAAACCATTGGTGTAACAATCTGTCCCACACGTACAGAAAGTTGAATTTATAAATTTTTTATGAGTCAAAGTTGTAGGCTATCAATAATTTCCACTATGGTTTTAAGTTGTTTTTGAGATTGTTGCGTTAGTCTACTGCTTTGGGGTGTTATAAGGCAAACCTCATCAAACGTGATGAGTCATTTAACAAATACATATTAGTAACAAAAAAAAAATACGAGTCAAATTTATAAACAACTAATAAATATAAGGATATTATTGAAAAATCTATTAAAGTCGGGAATAAGAAATATGCTTTGAATATTCAATTTGATGCTAAATTTTTTACATCATTTCGATTAAAAAAATTGTACAAACACTAAAAATATCTTAAGGAAATGACAAGTTACCGAACTCTATAAGTTGATTTTGAACTCAAAGTTGTTTATCATGCAAATATTATTTCGAGAAATGACTTTAAAATTGATTCAGACTTCAGAAACCTGCGTTTTGTTGAAACAATATGATTGCAAATATAATATACCTGTTTTGTAAAAGTGGGTTTTTATTACTCTGTGAATCTTGGTCTTTTATTTGATATTTGAATTGTAATGGTTTGGATACGGTTTTTGGATTATATATCCATACCTGACTTCTATTCGAAAGAGTAAAGAACATGCTTCCGCAAAGACGATGAGCGGACCTGTGTATGTCCGAGTGGACTCCTGTGTACCCGCTCAACTTATTTTCACAAGTATGATTTTTCTTAGGTATGAAATTAAGGTGCACCAACTAAACTTTCAGCGGTGTTTCAAGATATTAGAAGATATAAACAACATCAACCAAAAACCGAAATAGTACTTCGAAATCAACCTAAAAACTTTAAAAATCTCTCAAAATGGTGGAATTCGTCTAAAAACACATCGGGTGACTTTGTAGGCCCATGAACCATGGAGAAAGGAGAGCACGACACGTGTCCTTGGCGTCCATATTCAGTATGAATAATGAAGAACATTCAATATGAATAGCAAATGTGAAGTTCATGAACTGTTCATGTTGAATGATACATCATTCATGAGGAATAACACAATCCACGTTAAATTTATTCATTATTCATGATGAATAACCCATAGATGTAGGGGATACATGTCGCGCTCTCATTTGTCAGTTTTCATTTAAATTCCCCCCTATGTATGTATGTACATACATACATACATACATATATAAAGACATACATACATATATATATATATACATACACATATATACATACATATATATACACATATATATATATATACATATATGAGGGAGGGATCAAATGCAAACCAAGCCATTTATGTACAAATCATCAATTTCATTGTTTAATTTAATGAAATTGTTTCATATATTTTTGTTTCTATGTAAAAAATAAACTAATTCCATGACAAAGATAAATCTGTAACAGTTTGATTATAGGTTTTCTCACATATGACAATTTGATCGATGATCGTATAAATCATATGTGATAATTGTAAATCTTTTAGTTAATCATATTTGATTATGTATATTTACATTTATAGATATTGTTGTGATGTGAATATTTTCTTAAATATGTACCATTATTGTATGAACCTGACTCTATATATGCTATATTTTGAAAAGTTACTACAAGTAAAACATAGCGACACAAATACAGAGAGAGGCTTAAACGAGAATGCTATCTAAATAAGAAAATAAGGGGGTGTTTGGTTCATAGAATGGAATTTGATGGAATTGGAATCCATCAAAGGAATTTGACTTTGAAGGAATTRGAATGGAATTTGATGGAATTTGACCATGCGTTTGGTTGGTAGGAATTGGAATGAAATATCTCAATAGAATTAGAACAATCATCTTTGTATGGACTATCCCATCCATCGCTCCGTCCACACCCTACCAGCCACCATGTCACTGATATCGTCGTCACAACTATCACCTGTCCTGCCCCTACCACTTCTGCTCTATCGTGCTCCATAGGTGGGGATTGTTGCGGGCAGGCAGGGGTGGGGCGAGGCAGTGGGGGTGAAGCCAGAGTGGGGCAATAGGTGGCAGTGTGATAGTTGTGATGACTACAGTAGTAGGATGGTGGTTAGTGATGGGTTAGAGTAGGGTAAGGTAGGGTGGGGGCAAGGCAGAACGGTGGGGTGGGTAGGGGTAGGTGGCGGGGTGGTAGCTGTGATGATGCTAGTGGTGGGATAGTAGTCGGGTGACTGGGGCCAGGGAGTGGGTGGGTATGACGACAATAATAGTGGCATGGTGTTTAATGGTGGGTTGGGTAGGGTGGGGTGCGGGTGAATGGCGGTTGTGAAGGCGACAATAGTAGTGTGGGGGTGAAGGGTTAGGTTAAGGGCCGCATGGACGAGGAGGTGGGGATCAGTGGTTAGGGTGGGTGGGTGTGATGACAACAGTAGTGGCATAGTGGTTAGGGTGGGGTAGGGTGGGTAGCAGCGACATCAGGGGTGGTGGGGGTTAAGGGTGGGGGCATCATGAACAATAGTAGTTTGATCGTGGTGGGTGGTGATGGAATTCAATTCCTTCCATTATGCTAAGGAATGATGAATTCATTAACTTGTGGAATTCAATGGAATTTGAAGGATTCCATCCATTTCAAGAAATGAACCAAACAAAGGAATTGGAATTTGGTCAAAGGAATTTATCATTCCAATTCCATCAAATTCCTTCGAATTCTGCGAACCAAACGGCYCCTTAGAGATTGGTAGATTAGTCTCCCTCCACTCTCCTTCTTCCATTTACCCGATAAATGAGGDTGATGAATCTCATCCGGTAAGCGCTTAATGGGTTATAAACGTTTACCGTTAATCCTTTTCGATGGCAAAAAAATGTTGTCACATAAGATAAGTGAGATCAGTGACTTTTGTTTGTAAGCGTTTAATAAACGACCCCTAAATACCATATTAATTAAATATCCAAGTTAAGGTGTAGGTAGCCCACAAACTTCCTACAATGATAAAAGAGACCTTGGAGATATAGATGTATAAAGCAAGGATCAAAACATATATAAGGATGTTTAATTCCTTAATAGTTTATTTATTGGATGGTACATTATGACATTATATATGATCAATTGCCGATGAGTTGGAATGCTGAAGGCACTAAATTTAAAATATTGATGGGGCCTC
>NC_037543.1:18038078-18044764 GCF_001531365.2 Cynara cardunculus var. scolymus
TGAACATGCTCAGTGTATTGATCGCTGGAACTGAAAGTACAGAAACAAAAATACATCGAAAGGAAAAAGGGATTATCATCAAATCACTGAGAGAGAGGATCAACATGGTTGTTATGGTGGAGGTGAGGTGTGCCATGGTGGTAGTGGTGGTGTCGATGGCCRGCGGTGGTTGAGGAGGTGGTGGARGAGGTTGTTGTAGTCGAGGAGGAGGTGGAAGTGGTTGACGGTAGTGGCGGTCGATGGGCAATGGTGGTTGTGGAGGTGGCGATGGACGGTGATTGTGGAGGTAGTGGAGGAGGTTGTTGTAGTGGAGGAGGAGGTGGCGGATGGTGGCTACCAGTGTTGGTGGTGGCCGCGACTAGCGTTAGTGACTATTAAAACAAATACCATATTGAGGTTGTATATGAAACAAGGGTAGATTAGTAATATTTTAGTTTCTGTCTCATCCTTGTCTCATATTATTCCACCTATTTTGGTGGAACAAGTAAACAGCCTTTTTTGTCCACTCTATCCCACCTTTTCCCTGTCCCATGTTATGCCAAAAGTGGAACAGTGAGTTCTTGTCCTATCCCATGTCACGCCAAACGTGGGACAACGAGTTCTATCCTGTACTGTCCTGTCCCATGTACCAAACACAGACTTTAGAAACTCCAAGTGTGACCGTATGATGATGAGATAATGAACCATTTCCTCCACTTATTATTAACCTTTCTAGGGTTAGCAAATTATACGAAAAGATAAGTTGTGGAATTTCTAAGCTAAAAGAAACGACAATGATGAAATGTCTTTACGTTGTAGTGCGGATCTCTTTGAGATAGCAATCACATTTAAGTGATCACTTTAGCTGCACCCTACAAAACATTAAACAACACAACATTACAAAGATCTAAAGGCAAAATTGCAAAAACCATATTACCCCAATATGTCCAAGAACAATTGCAAAATTTGAATTTTGATACGAGTATTTGACTATTAATCAAATATTTAAACTGCATTTCAAGAAATAGGGACAACTTATGGGTTGAAATAAATATAAATGTCATTTCACTCACCTCTATATGCAACTATTAATGATGGATTACATCTATACTATCTTATAAAGCATTTAGGGGCTGTTTGGTTGGTTTTTCCTTTAGTTTGTATGGATAAAGCTGTTTGTGTGGATTAATTAGTATGTAGAGATTGGGAGGTTTTTGTTTGGGAGGGCTTTTGTATAGATGGAAGGAATGTGTTTTTTAATTGGGAGGGGGCAGGTTTCGAAAAAACTTGAAACTTGGCTTTTTGCATAAAGCTCCCCCTTAGAAGCTTACTGAATAAGCCACCTTTTATATCATTAAGCCATTACCAAACAATCATTTATAGCTGACCGAATAAGTTTCGATTCCCACTAAGCTGCTAATAAACAGGTCCTTAGTTCAAAAGTCTTAAAAACAACTCTCAATGCATTAAGTACTGCTGTTTTATGCATGAAGCAGCGTCTCAAGACGCATGATAAGCTTCGGTTCTGGGAGGGCCACTCCAACCTGTCTTGTGCTTTCTGTCAAAACAGGCCTGATTCGCATTCTCATCTTTTCTTTGAGTGCCCATTTCCTAATCAGGTTTGGAATGGCTTAAAACCCAAGCTTAACCTCACTGGGGTCCCGGACAACTGGGCTGATATTATTGATATGTTCCAGCAAGCCACCAAAGGTAAGACCGTTTGGTCTATTATACGTAGATTAGTGCTAGCTGGGACTGTCTACCACCTGTGGCAGGAAAGGAATAACCGCATCTTCAAGAATAAACGAAGATCGAACATTATGGTGGTGAATATGATTACCGATGATGTCCGATCCAGGCTCCTAAGCCTGACCTTCAAGCCCTCTCCTAATGTTGTCCGGGCTCGGTTTGCCTGGAACCTCCCTTAGCTGTCTGTCTCTTGTGCTGTGTCTTTGGTGGTGTGAGCTCCTTTGCTCGCTTGGTTTTCTCGGTGCGGTCTAGGGTGTGCCTGTTTTAGTCCCCTATTCCTGCCCTTGTGGTGTCCCCCGTTTGTTTCCCGGTCTTGGCTTGGCTGGGCCCTTCCCTTGTGGTTGGCTTCTTTTTCTTTCTCTCCTCCCTCCTCCCCCTCTCTCTCTTTCTCTCTCCTTTTTCTCTTCCCTCTTCTCTCCTTTTCCCTTTCTTCTTTCTCTCCTTTTCCCTCTCTTCTCTTCTTCCTTCTTCTCTTTCTCCCTCTTTCTCTCCCCTCGGGGTGCCTTGGTATTTCTGGTAGTTGAGGTTTCCTCCTACCCGAGCACTTCATTGTTGCTTTTAGCATTTTGGTGTTTTGCCTTGATCTGGAGGGGTCTCCCCCCTCCCTATCGAAACTTCAAATTCTCTTAATTATAATGCATCATGTACAATTCCTTCTTACATATAATCTTTTCTCTAGATTGTTTATGACTATTGATGCTCCCTAGAGTCCATTCCCTCTCACAATTCATGGTCCCAACTTGCATGCTGCACTCCTACATCTCTATGTAAGATTCGAATCTTCCCGCTTACAATTCAGGTCCCAAGGTGCATTCAAATTTCATAATAAAATTTCACTGCTCTGATAAATGAGTAGAGATACAAATCTTGAATTCGAGTTGTAATTTCCTCTTTTGTTCTTGTTGGTCAATGTTCGTCATCATTGCCCTTCTCTCCAGGCTCCACACCTTCCTTATCTCTGGCTCAATTCTTATTTAATCTTGTAAAGGTGGATTATGATCTTGGATTGTCAAGAGTTTAATCTTGTATTTTCTTACTCCTCGCAGAGAAGAAAGTGAGAAAGAGAGTGCTCATGAAAGGTAGTTGCAAGAGTATGGAAAACATAACAAGCAAAGAAGGATTTAGAAAACTCATGGAGAGTGAAAAAACTCGATTTTGAAAGATTCGATTCGATCCGAATCAGTTTGTTTCAAGTCAACTTGCACTTGTTGGTAAGGTTTTGCTTACTAAGCTCCATCTCTTTTCATCTAATTTGTGTATATGGAATTGTGATTTCTTGGTCTTTTTTTTTTATTAATCTGGACATCCAACCCGCTATGCGAGCCGACTAATCCCAGGGCGACCACTTGCTTTGCGGGTAGCTTGGAGTCACTGCATTTGAACATCCGTGGCCATAAGGGGATTTTTATTCCTCCTTGGATTTGAAATTGTGACCTACTTTTGACATTTGGAGTCTAAGCTCGAACGAATCAGACACCACCCTTGTGGTTAATGGACATTTATTTTGGGACGGAGGGAATAACGATGAGGCCTTTTACAGAAATGGAGACATACTTGTATTGAGCATGCTAAAGGGCCTTGCCTTAAATATTCTTAATATCTCTTTATTACAGGTTATCAAACAAGGTGTACAAGTTATGGTTTATGTTCTGAAATAACATATTTTATCCTTGAGACTGATTGAAGCTTGAGGTTCGGCAAACATTGTTTTAGAATGAAGCATTAGAAGCAATCCTGTTGAAGTCATATTCCATTTAGGTTCTTATGAGTAACATTGCTCAATGCAGTTTAATTTTGAACCCTTGATCACTTTTAATCTTACCCCCACCTCATGAAATGCGTTTATCAAGGAAATCGCGGTGCACCGTATTAGTGTTACTCTTCAATTAGGATTGATCTAAGGGTGTAGATCTCTTCTCACCCTTCTTATCGTAACTTTCATTCTCATCGGAACTCAACCCTATAAAACAATACACAGTATGCTCAAGTAATCCAACCCATACTCAAAAATGAACTTTAATCGTCAAAAAGTATTTCGCAAAATGTTTGTCAAAATCTCTTTTTCGTCTCTCAGATAATTGTAAAAACAACCCAAGATTATGGTATCTGCGGTGGTAAGAGAAGTGCAAAAAATCTACACTGGTCAAGGATGTTCAAGGCATACTAGCAGGCATCTGCAAGTCGGTTTTTAACCATTACCCTATAATAGTCATTCAGTGAAAATTTTGATCGTTTGACACACTCATGGTTGCAACAAGATGGGTCATGGTCACCACTGAGACTGTTAATAGCTATCGTTTGTTAGTCCAAAACGAATTTAAACTGATTATTTTATCAAAATACTTTTCTCATCATTAGCAATTAATAACTTATGATAAATCGATATCATCTGAACTTATTCGAATATATGAACTCATGTCACACACAACCGATCTCAAGATAGTATTCGATTGTAAGTTTCATCAATCTTTTTGATCAAAGGTTCATTGGTCTAACGATATCCAGATTTTGGTAGAGGCCAACTCTCGAGAATTCAATGGTTCAAACTTACCGAAGGTGATGAGTGTGTGTCGGTATTTTTTATATATACATATTATATATTTCTGAAATAGTGATTTTCTTTTTGGCACGTTGGATTTCAAGCTTTAACAAATATATTTTAGGAGTCATAAAACACTTAAAATTGTTCATAGAAATAATCGTATTAGTATTATATGTAATAAAAAGATAGGTTAAAAAGATCGAATCATGTGGAAAATTCAAGTAAAATGCCTTTTTACCGATTAAAAGTCAAAGTCTTCCTCCCCCACTCCTACTCATTAGTGACCTTTTAATTAAGTGATGATGGTTATAATATCGTTTTTTTACAACGTAAGTGGGATGTGAAACATAAAAAAAAACATATATATAAATTTTATATATATATATATATATATATATATACTTGTGATAATGTGAAACCGAGAGTTTTTTGTGAAACTCATAAGACCAATTCTCAACCATTGAATTAAATCTACAATCTAACAATCTGAACATTCATAAACGCCACGAGACTTATCAATAATCACAAAATTGTCATCGTACAACTTTAGACTATTAGATCATTAACTTATAAAGTTAATCAATGAACATAAATTGGTCTTCCAGGTCTCACGAGAACTCAACCATATATATATATATATATATGTGTGTGTGTGTGTGTGTATGTATGTATATAAAGAGGAGTAATAAATTGCAAACCACTCTCCTTTGTGCAAACCCTACAAACCAATCTCATCCATCTATTTTCTTGATCAATGGTCAAAATTAAATAGTGTTATATTAGAAAATTAAAAAAAAGTTTAATTTTTAATTTAAAAAGGGAAAAATCGGCAAATCACCCATATGAATCTGTTTCACTGTATGAAACTGTATTTCATCACTGTCCTCTTCACTGTATGCAACTATTTCACCGTATGAAACTGTATTTCAACACTGTATGCAACTATTTCACTGTATGAAAAATATTATTTCATCATTGTATGAATCTGGTTCATTGTATTAATTTGCATTTCTTAACTAAATGAACATGTATTTTTTCATTGTATGAATCTGTTTCATAATATTTATTCACATGTGTGAATCTGGTTTACTGTATGAATCTGTTTCACAATATTAAATTGTATTTAATCTGTCATCTTCATTGTATGTAACTATTTCACTGTTTCACCGTTTTATATTTAAAAACAGTTAATTTACACCTTCCATATAAACGGTTTCTATATTTACGTTTCCATATTTAAAAATAATTAAATCATTTCCAATATTATATTTTGAACAATTGATTTACACCTTTCATATAAACGATTTCTATATTTACGTTTCCATATTTCAAAATAATTAAATCATTTTCAATATTAACCATTATATAGTAAAATGACAAGTATACCCTTAATTATCAAAATTAAAGAATAAAAAACGAAAATTTTCTATTGGTCGAGAGTGATTTGCATAGTTTTCACAAATCAGACGGTTTGTAATCTAACCCCCCCTCTCTCTCTATATATCTATACTATATTATAAAGCATTTGACAAAAACTCTTAAAACCATTCTTTATGCATGAAGTACTGTTTATTAATGCATATTACTTAAAATTTTAGATTACAAGTAAATTGTGCGTAAGTACAACTTATCTGGATTTGAACCAGCGTAGACATATTGTCAACGAATTTACAGTCCGTCCCCATTAACCACTCGGGCATCGACCCAACGCCTAATTGATTTTAGACGATGGAAAATATCATTCTTATGGGTATGATTTACCCTCAATCATTTCATTTTCCCAAGTTCAATGTTAGCGAGATTAGTCAACATTTTTATGTTTCGATGTAACAGCAAGATGCTATTTGTAACAAGTAGTTTTTTTGGTTGGATAATTGGTCACATTTTATTCATGAAATGGATTGGAAAAGATTAAAAAAGTAATAACTTAATAAACAAATTGATACATAAGAAAAATATTTTTAAATTCGTATAACTACTTGCAGATAAACATAATCAAATATAGAATAAACATCTCATTTTAAATATCAAAAATCTAAAATATAATTAGGATAATCATTGAGTTCTAACATAATCATTATCTTTATAAAAATTATATTGTTAAGTAMAAAATAAATTACTTCGTTATTAAACCTAAATTAAATTATAATAAAATTGAATTAAAGAAATTGTACAAAAAAGAGATTTTAAATGATTAATTTGACATTAATATCCATATACTTTTTCAAATTTTATGATATCTTCAAATTTATTTTTATTAAAAAGTAAAACATCGTCTTTCTTAAAAGCACATAAGCTGTATTATATTAACAGAGACAAAAATAAAACGAAACATTAAAATGAATATATATCTCGCTGCATTGCACGAGAACCCTTCTACTATATATATATATATATATATATATATATATATATA
>NC_037543.1:18045004-18061914 GCF_001531365.2 Cynara cardunculus var. scolymus
TTTTTCATGAAATTGTTTAATCTTATGAAGTTGTTTCATATAATACTTTTTTTGATGAATTTGTTTCATATATGGTTATAAAATTGTGTCATATAATATTTAATTTCATATAATATTTAACGAAATTTTAATGAAACTGTTTCATGTATTTTTCTAAAATTAAAATAATGAAGACGATAATATCCATGATTAACACCCTCCACAATAAACATGGTTAATCAACCTCTCATAATTACAAAAAAATGAAAAATTATGATTGGTTGAATGAGGTTTTCACGGTTTTATAAATTAAGTAGTTTTTATTTGAACGCTCCTCTCTCTCTCTCTCTCTCTATATATATATATGAGATTGGTGGAATTATGACAATGAACCTCGTATCGATGCATATGGAACCCTCTAAATATTCATTAAAATAACTCTTATAGAGATATAGGGATTTTTATATATAGAGATGAGTCAGGTTTTTGATTAGTTGACTTAAGACTTCAACGTATCCTCTGAAATAGATGCTAGGCTAGATTGGGTGACGAGTCCCTAAAAGTACTAGAAGTCGGTTGTGGTACAATGTGGGAATACATGACTCTTTTGAATCTCTTTTTAGTCGAACTTTTGCAACCTGGTGTCATGCCATAGTATTGCATTAATTAGGACGGAAAACAAGTTAATCTCACATGCGAGACAAGGATAGGTTCTTTGCTCCTACAGAGATCATGAAGCGAAAAAAGTTTTGAGAATTTAAGTGAACGTCAGTTTATATATATATATATATATATATATATATATATATAAAGGTGTGTTGGTACATGACTAGCCGATGCGAGACTCCAACAAACCTCTCAATCAGAGGCTAGTCTACCATGGGGTGATGAGCCCCTAAAGATACTAGAAGTCTGCTCTGATATAGTGTGGGAGTATATAAAACCTTTTTAGATCTCTTTCTAAAATAACCTTTATAAAAACATTCACACACACACACACATATAGGGAGAGATCTAGAGAGAGGATAAATCATATAACCCAGCCAAAAGTTAGAAACCGAAACAACGAGTTTGTACGTGTCGTTTCATAGAAGAAACAAACATGACCATTCAATGTTCATATAATGTTTTTTCATACATGAAACACCCAGGTATTTTTTGCATTGAAAAAAACACAAAAACATGTTTATACAAGAAACATATAGTAATGCTTACACATAGAGATAACGTTAACATATAAAACGATATAAATCATAACTTAAAATCAGATTCAACTCATCAAATGGTTTCGAGTCATTTAAATAATATATTAAAGTGGGTTGGTGTAAATCAAACTCCAACAACTTCAACCATCAAAGTGACCTCATCCATCATGGTTAAGTGTTCATAGTGGGTAAGAAGACTAGAGTTGCTATTATTTAATGGCTCATGACCATGTATATATAGATACAATTTTTTGATTAACCTGGATATCCAATTCGCTATGCGAGCCGACTAATCTCAGGACGATTATCTGCTTTGTAGATAGCCCGAAGTCACCGCATTTGAACCTCTGTGGCTATAAGGGGATTTTTATTCCTCCTTCGATTTGAACCTGGGACCTCCTGGTACTTTTGATCTTTGGAGCTAAGCTCAAACCAATCAGGCACCACCCTTGTGGTTAAAGATTTAATAAATTATTTAATTTTTTCATTTTAAATAAATTATTTTTTTGAATTATTTCTTAATGAATAAACCAATTAACTTTTAAATAAATTTTTTGAATTATTTCTTAATTTTTTCGTTTTAAATAAATTAATATTTTGAGTTAAAATAATGTAGATAACCAAATTTTAAAAGTTCGATGGTTTATTCATGTGAAATGTTCAAAAAAGTTATAGTGGAGGTGTACCCAAGTTGAGTGAGAAAGTGGTGGTGATTATTAAAAAATATTTGGGAACCAATTAATATTCATTTGATAATTAAATTATCTGATTTATTTCATATTTAATATCTTAATTAATTCAGTACAAAATTCAAAAAATGCTGATTGACATGAATACCCATACTGAAAATGTGCATGTTTTGATCAAAACCTGTTAACTAAACCATCAGACCCTTTTATATTGTCAAAAATACCCTCGTCTGGTTTAGCATAAATTTTAAATTTTATTATATAAATGTACCAATTATGAGGGTATATAAGTAATTTAACAAATATCAACCAACATACCTTTCAGATACCTACCAAAATCAAATAATGGGAGACTTTCACCACTATAAATACCCCTCTTTCCACCTTCCTCTTCAAACACCACAAAAACAAAATGAAAATAACCCTTCTGTTCGCCGGAATATTCCTTGCCGGAATGCTCCTCCCAGACCCGGTTACATCTCAGAATTGTAACTGTGCTCGGAACTTGTGTTGTAGCCAATACGGTTACTGTGGCACTGGAGCCGATTATTGTGGAAAAGGCTGTCGAAGTGGCCCGTGTTCTCTACCTGCTCCAATAAATAATGCCGACGTCTCTCGAATAGTGACGTGGGGATTTTTTAACAGGATTGTTGCCAAGTCTGCAAGCAACTGTCCCGGGAGAGGTTTTTACACACGGGATGCGTTCCTTAAAGTCATAAGAGACTACCCACAATTTGGTAGATCCGGTTCGATCGATGATTCGAAAAGGGAAATCGCGGCTTTCTTTGCTCATGTTACTCTTGAGACCGGACGTAAGTTCGCTATCAAGGTTTTCTAATTTTAACAAACTGACAGTCAAACTAAAGTCGTCATTTGAGATTTTGGGTCTAATACATGCAGACCCAATATTTAAAACCCAAACCGTTTCAAAACTGTCGGTTTGAAACCGGTGTGATTAGTTCTGGTTCCTAAAATATGAAATCGATCGGGATTGTTTTCGGTTCCATTCTCATATTTTTGGAACCGTTAACCGTTATGTACCCGGTGAGATTGGATCTCGGTATGAACCGACGGGTACCCGTTATTTTTTTAATAAAAATTATTTTATATGTTTATTATATTTTAATAAACTAAAATAGAAATTATTAATTTACCTAAAATTAGGGTTACACTTACGTCCGCTTCATTAAGAGTTGAATCACTTCTCTCTATCTGTTAGTGTTTTAACCGTTTGTGGTATTTATATGTTATTACTTTGTAACAGACTAATAATTACTTTTCTATAGTATAAAATGATAAATTTTAAAAATAAAAAATTTAAACACCGGATACCCGGTACCTGGAACTGTTACAAGCGGTTCCAAGACCGGTTCCCAAATATAAAGAATTGGTGTAACCGGTTCTGGTTCCTTCATTCCAGGAACTGCCGGTTCCGGGACCGGTTTCATAAATTTTGACCAGGTACCTGCCTTTGCTCACCCCTATTAATAAGCTATTTTATATGATTTTTTTTTCATGTATGGGTATAATTTAATGTAGTAATTAACATGAATTTATTTAACAATTTGTTTGTTTCACATGTACTCAGTTCATAATGTGAACCTTAATTTTTAACGTTTTTGTGAAACAAAAAATACAAGTAAATATGTTTCACATTATGAACTAAATATATATGAAACAAACACATTAAATACTATATTTTGATGATAAAATAAAACATATAAAACAAAAGGGAAAATTGCATCAAAATAGAACCAACTTTCACATGATTCCTATTTTGGGGAACGAACTTTCAAAATCGTCATTTTGGGGAACCAACTTTCATCTGATTCCTATTTTGGGGAACCAACTTTCAAAATCGTCATTTTGGGGAACCAACTTACACCTAATTCCTATTTTGGAGAACCAACTTGCAAAATAATTATAGAAAAATGGGAAAATTACACCAAAATGGAACCAACTTTCACTTGATTCCTATTTTGGGGAACCAACTTTTAAAATCGTCATTTAGGGGTCTCTATCGAACTTTTTRTTTATTTAAGGGTCTGATTGATCTGTTGAACATGTAACAGATAATTTAAGGGTCTCTATCAAACTTTTGGTTGAATTTGCGAAATTTGATTTAAACTTTAATATTGACACAGATTGGTTATATATAAAAATCTTGAATGTGATATTTAATATTTATTTTTTATTGCATCAATTAATTTTTTTCTATTAAATTGATTTTTTTATTGCATTAGTAAAAAACAATTTTTATCGTGGTAATTTGGATTTTTTTCGAAAAATCTTCAATTTGATATCTGAATTTAAAAAAACGAGATTTGAAATGAAAAATAGATTTTGTTGCATTAATTTTTTGAAAAGAAATGAATTTTAGTTATTTTTCTATAATTATTTTGCAAGTTGGTTTTCCAAAATAGGAATCAGATGTAAGTTGGTTCCCTAAAATGATGATTTTGAAAGTTGGTTCCCCAAAATAGGAATCAGGTCCAAGTTGGTTCCCCAAAATAGGAATCAGGTCCAAGTTGGTTCCCCAAAATGACGATTTTGAAAGTTGGTTCCCCAAAATAGGAATCAGGTGAAAGTTGGTTCCCCAAAATAAAAATCAAGTGAAAGTTGGTTCCCCAAAATGACGATTTTGAAAGTTGGTTCCCCAAAATAAAAATCAAGTGAAAGTTGGTTCCCCAAAATGACGATTTTGAAAGTTGGTTCCCCAAAATAGGAATCAGGTGAAAGTTGGTTCCCCAAAATGACGATTTTGAAAGTTGGTTCCCCAAAATAGGAATCAGGTGAAAGTTGGTTCCATTTTGGTGCAATTTTCCCAAAACAAAACTTAAGATAGAGATTTTTTTGTACAGATATCACAAATTTTAGAGTTCTTAAATAATTAATTCACAGTCTTTAACCTTAATTTCTTAGTAACTACTAATTATAAAATCTAATTAATTATATTTTTGTGAAAAAATAAGAAAAATTGCATCAAAATGGAACCAACTTTCATCTGATTCTTATTTTGGGGAATCAACTTTCAAAATCGTCATTTTGGGGAACCAACTTGTACCTGATTCTTATTTTGGGAAACCAACTTTTAAAATCGTCATTTTGGGGAATCAACTTGCACCTGATTCCTATTTTGGGGAACCAACTTGCAAAATAATTATAAAAAAATAACTAAAATTCGTTTTTTTTCAAAAATTAATGCAATAAAATCTATTTTTCATTTCAAATCTTGTTTTTTTTAATTCAGATATCAAATTGAACATTTTTATAAAAAATTCAAATTATCACAATAAAAATTGTTTTTTACTAATACAAAAAAAATCAATTTAATAGAAAAAAATTAATTAATGTAATAAAAAATAAATATTAAATTTTCACATTCAAGATCTTATATCTAACCAATTGCATCAATTAATTTTTTTCTATTAAATTGATTTTTTTTGCATTAGTAAAAAATAATTTTTATTGTGGTAATTGGATTTTTTTTAAATGTTCAATTTGATATCTACATTAACAAAAAAACGAGATTTGAAATGAAACATAGATTTTCTTGCACACAAAAAAAATGAATTTTAGTTATTTTTCTATAATTATTTTGCAAGTTGGTTCCMCAAAATAGGAATCAGGTGCAAGTTGGTTCCCTAAAATGACGATTTTGAAAGTTGGTTCCCCAAAATAGAAATCAGGTGCAAGTTGGTTCCCCAAAATAGGAATCAGGTGCAAGTTGGTTCCCCAAAATGACGATTTTGAAAGTTGGTTCCCCAAAATAGAAATTAGTTGAAAGTTGGTTCCATTTTAATGCAATTTTCCCAAAAAAAATATAAATAGACTGAGTGGGCCTTTTCGAAATTATTTTGGCAATCGTTCAAGTTTGCCATTAATCTTAACACACTGGTCCGGTGTCTGCCATTTTTTCGAGAATATATTGTTGTCCAATCTGGCCTGCTTTTCTAGCAATCTAGGCATGCGGGTTTAACGGGTCATTCGGTACGTGAACATCTTTAAACCAAACATGACATACATTTTGGTAAAACATGTATAATTTTTAATCTAACACATAATTTAACAAAAGTATTAATTAATAGTCGAAATATGTCGTTAATTTTGACTTTTCGCGTGAATGTGCAGACTTTTGTTATATAGAAGAAATAAATGGTCCTTCAAATAAGTACTCTGACAATACCAACACCAAATATCCATGCAACTCTAGAAAGAGTTATTATGGGATCCGATCCAACTATCATGGAACTACAACTACGGTGCAGCCGGAGAGAGCCTTGGGTTCGATGGACTCAACAACCCTGAGATCGTGGCTAGAGACCCTGTGGTCTCATTCAAGACCGCCTTGTGGTATTGGATGGAGAATGTTCATTGGGATTTTGCTTCTAGTAATGGGTTCGGAGCTACAATCCGAGCTATCAATGCAATAGAATGTGATGGTGGAAACCCTAACACTGTGAGCTCCCGTGTCTCGTATTATACTGATTACTGTAAGCAATTGGGTGTCGAAACTGGCAATAACCTTAGGTGCTAGACTTTGGTTGTAACAATACCATGTGAAAACCGACACCTATCTAGCTTATATGGTGTATCGTCAGTAAAAACTGTTTACTGACGTCTGACTGGCTTATGCGGGATTTCATCAAAGGTTATAAGTTTAAATAGCTTTTAATAATCGTTATGTGTAAAAATAAATGTTTTCAATGGTGATAAATATATATTTCGCTTCCACGTTTTCGGTTCTATTTGCTCATGCAACTTCTGTTCATGTAGATTGATGGTTGGATAAAGTATATATTATTAATTTAATAATATAGTTTTTAAATCATATTTAATATATTAATTGTATATAAAATACAAAAAAAAAAAAAAAAAACTCGTACTGAAAAATTATATGTTTTAATTTGAACACGTAAGTTAAACCATCAGACCTATTCATTTCACCACTTCTCACGACCTACCCACGATGGACCCATGATTTTTGATCGGTAGGTGTAACTTTGAGGTGAATCAAAGCCCCGCAAAGTCGACCATTGTTTTTTTAGTCGAATTCTACCGTTTCAAATTGTTTTTATTGAAGTTTTTGTTTGATTTTATGAGACCTTTTTTTTTTTTTTGGTGGATGTCCCTTGTATTTTTTAGTATCCCGGAGCCCCCCTCAAAGTTTAGCGTGTGAACCTTTTTGCCCCTCTCAAAGCGAAATCGGTTGTTTCTCATTGACGAAGACCTGCGCTAATAAGACAAAAGGGAGTGAAAAAAACCCGATTTGGAAGATTCTATCATAATCACTTTGTTTCAAGTAAACTCGCACTTGTTGTAAGCTTTTGCTTACTAAGCTTTATCTCATTGCATCTGACTTGTGTATATGGAATTGCGGTTTCTTGGTCTTTTCTTATTTGGGTAACCCAGGGCTAAATCTGATCGAGACATTCGTTGCCTTTTAATGATCTAACGCCTTAGGTAAGAGGTGTTTTCCAATTCATTTGACGTAGATTTTATACCCTAATCTATGAAATTTCAGGAAGTAAGATCGTTTATCGTTTATATTTCCATCGCCACACAATCATCAATTTTTTGTAGAACTTGCAAATGTCTTGTCGTTTATATCGTTTATCGTTTAGTTGTCGTTTCATTAATTTGGAAAATCTAATTAGGTTTTTACAGTGACATTGTTGAATGCAGTTAAATTCTGAACTGTTTTGTCATAGTGATATGGTTTTCTTTATCAGAAGCTATTAATTGGAGTGCCATTGAAATTATCTTTTTTTTTTTTTTCTTTCCAATTTCAAATAAAATCTTAATCATTAATCATGTTGTATTGTAGGGTACACAACTAGTTAAGGGATAGTTAGGGGCTGTTTGTTAAACAATCAACCGGTAAGAGATAATGGTATTTACCACCAATCTTACCTATAAGTGAGGTTGGTGACTCTTACCTTGTTAGCGCTTGCCGAGTAAGACATGCTTAATACTATGTTATTTTGATGACCAAGAATCTTATCCGGTAAGGTAAGTGATGTGGTGACTCTTAGCCCTAACAACACTTACCCGGTTTGTGTTGGTAAATGTCGTCCTCCTAGTCAAGTACGACTTTAAGGATAGTCTATTAACAACATCAAATTGACCATTATAAAACATGGATTGAGTTCTGATGAGAATAAAAATTATGGTGAGAATGGTAAGAAGGGACCTTTTACAATTGGACCAATTCTAATGGAAGAAAACCAGTAGATCAATTCTCTTTTAAAACACAATTCAAGGGTTGTTTTGGGATTAAAACTGATCAAGAGTCCAAATACCTTAACTCGTACTCTCACACGATTCTTTGTCTATAGAACAATACATAAAATATGCTCAATTAATCCAAGCCATACTTAAAAATGAACTTTCACTGTCAAAAAGTATTTTGTAAAATATTTGACAAAATATCTCCTTTTTTCATCTCTCGGATTCTGTAAAAACATCCCATGATTATGGTTTTTGCGGTTGTAAGAAAAGGGCAAAAAAAATTCTACATAGGTCAAGGATGTTCATGACATATTCGTGGGCATCTGCAAGACACTTTTTGACCATTGCCCTATAATTGTCGTTTTCTATGGAAAATTTGATCGTTTGACACATTCATGGTTGTGGCAAGATAGGTCATGATTAACTACGAGACTGTTCATAGCTAGTTTTTGTTAGTTCAAAACGAATTTAAATTGATTATTTCATCAAAATACTCTTCTCATCTTTGGCAATTAATTAATGACTTGTGATAAATCGATATCATTTGAACTTATTCGAATACATGAACTCACTTCACACTCAATTCAGTCTTAAGATAGTCTTCTTTTATAAATTTCATCAATATTTTTGACCAAAGGGTAATTGGCCTGATGATATCCAGATTTTTGTAGAGGCCAAAGAGATCAGTGGTTGAAACTTTATAAAAAATAATGAGTATATGAGTATCTTTTTGTATATAAATATTATATGTTTCCAAAATAGTGTTGTTTTTCTGGCATGTGCACAATCGATGTGGGATTTCGAGCTTTAACAACATCACATAAGCTACTTTTCACGCATGCTAGTATAATCTAGAAGTAACACCACTTAAAATTTATACGTTTGTTCATAGAAATAATGTGTGAGTATTATATTTACTAAAAAGATAGTTAAAAAAAATCAAATCATGTGGAAAATCCAAGTAAAATGCCTTTTTGCCCGGTTAAAAGTCAAAGTCTTCCTCCCCCACTCCTAGTCAGTAGTGACCTTTTAATTAAGTGATGATGGTTATAATATCGTTTTTTACAATGTAAGTGGGATGTTATATATATATATATATATATATATATATATATATATATATATATATAAATATAGGTTGGTTATTACAACCTATGACATTTGTGCAACCAATACAACTCAATTTCAACCGTCCATTTCATTTGATTAATATATGATTTCATAGAAGTTTTGATTGTTTCATAATATAAAGTATTGATCATAATTAATGAACCATATTCATCTTATATAAATATTCAAATCATAATAAATGAACTCTCATCATTTCCATAAATATCTCAATTTATTGGGTTGTATTGGTTGTACAAATACAACATGTTGTAATTGAAACAAACTATATATATATATATATATATATATATATGAGATTGGTGGAATTATGACAATGAACCTCGTATCAATGCATATAGAACCCTCTAAATATTCATTAAAGTAACTCTTATAGAGATGGAGGGATTTTTATATAGAGATGAGTTAGGTCTTTGATTAGCCGACTTAAGACTTTAACGTGTCCTCTGAAATAGAGTCTAGGCTAGATTGGGTGACGAGTCCCTAAAAGTACTAGAAGTCGATTGTGGTACAATGTGGGAATATGCATGACTTTTTTGAATATCTTTTTAGACGAATTTTTGTAACCAGGTGTCATGCCAAAGTATTGCATTAGGACGAGGAACGAGTTGATCTCACAGCCAAGACAATGACGGATTCTTTGCCCCTGCCGGGATCATGAAGCAAAAGAAGTTTTGAGAATTAAGATAAGGTCGGTTTTATATATACATAAAGGTGTGTTGGCTCGTGACTAGCCGATACGAGACTCCAATGCACCTTTGGATCAAAGGCTAGTCTGCCAAGCTAGATTGGTTTGTGAATCCCTAAAGGTACTAGAAGTCTACTTTGATACAATTTGGGAGTATATAAAACCTCTTTAAATCTTTTTCTAAAATAACCATTATAAAAACGTTCACACATTCTCTCTCTCTATCTCTTACACACACACACACACACACACACACACATATATATATATATATATATATATATATATTGGGAGAGAGACAAAAGATATCATATAAACCATCTAAAAGTTAAAAACCGACACAACCGGTTTGTATGTGTCGTTTCATAGATGAAACAGCACATGACCATTCAATGTTCATACAATGTTTTTTCATAGATGAAACACAAAGGTATTTTTTACATGTGGAAAAAACACAAAAATATATTTATACAGGAAACATATAGTAATGCTTTTGCTTAGAGATAACACATATGAAACAATATGAATCATAACTTAAAAATTAGATTCAACTCATTGAATGGTTTTGATTGATTTTCACAAATTTGATTTTCCAATATCTTGTTTCATTGAAATAATATATGAAACTGGGTTGGTGTAAATCAAACTCCAACAACTTCAACCATCTTCCATGGCTACTCAAAGTGACCTCATCTGTTGGTATTTTAGTGTCACTAGGCCATTTAAGTGTAATTGGAATTAACAACGAGTTCTAATATGATTTTATACTGTGTTCTAATACAAGTCATGAGGTGTGGAGTGCACACTTGTCATAAGATGAGTATGACCCTTGGAGGGATCAAGTGGTAGTACCCATTGGGGGGTCCAAATTGGAATTTTGGACTTAGAATGTAGTGGAAAACTTGATCAGAAGGACCGGTAGCTCTGGTTGATTAAGGACTAGAGGGGTTCTAGTTGTTAAGGGCCAGAGGGGGATCTAGTTGGTTTGGCTTCTGGCTCGTGTCTGGAATAGTTATTGAGTAGTTAATGTACAGTTTTTGTGACTGTCCACTACTCCTAATAATAGGCCATAATTGTCATTTCAGTTATTTTTATGAGCATAAACGCCTTTATACTTATGTTTTTGGTCTCACGTTTTTGAACAATCCTTACATATTCTACAACAAGTTTTCTCTTGTTTTGTGTTAAAAAACGAAATTGCTCTCTTGAGTCTTAATCCCATATTGAATTTTGTGTAACCCGGGCATAGGGTCGAAATATCAATTCAGAAAGTGATCTCTTACACGATTCTCAAGTAATCTGATTCTTGGTCGATTACCCTATTTGATTATTTTCGATGACAACCGAAACGATATTTCGGTGAAGTTGGTCATGGACGACTCTATGAAAGAGATGACTTCGAAGTTCGGAAAGCTGGAATCGATTTTAGGTGCTGATAGAAAAAGATTCATTTTCTGCTAACGACATTGAATGTGGTGTATGTGATGAGTACCCCCATGCCTAAAATAGTGGAGGACGAGACGCTGGAACAGACCGGAGGAGGAATAAGTGGGAGAATGACGATTACATATGTAGAGGCACATTTTAAATGGTATGACTGATTCCCTCTTTGACATCTACAAAAATGCGAAAAATGCGAAGGAATTATGGAATTCCCTTGAGTCCAAAAAATATCGCTAAAGATGCTTCTAGTAATAAGTTCTTGGTGAGCGATTTAAATAATTATAAAATGGTTGAATTAAGGCCCTTAATGGAACAATATAATGAAATCCTTCGCATTTTGGGTCAATTCACACTGCATAAAATGAATATGGATGAATCCATTGTTGTGTCGAGTGTGATTGACAAGCTTCCACTGTCTTGTAAAGATTTCAAGCACAACTTCAAACATCAAAATGAGGAACTGTTGCTGGTTCAACTTGGTAGCGACTTGTGCATCGAAGAATCTCTTTGGGGTAAGAACAAGAAAGTTGAATCGGGATAGCCTTCGGTTAACATGATCGAGAAGAAGAAAACACACTCCAATAATGATAACGGGAAAAACAAGAAGCGAAAGTTTGATGAACCCAATAAATCCTTCAAAAAGAAGAACACTACTAGAATACTGGGTATTTTCGACGAGATTTTCGGCGGACAAATTCCGTCGGAATATTATGGGCGGATTACCGGCGAACAACAAAAAAGTCAACCTCAGTTGACTTTCGACGGAAATCCGCTGGAAAAATTATTCTGGTATATTTTCGGCGGATTTCCGACGGATTTCTTAATTAATTATTTTAGACTTGTATTTAAATCTAATTACAATAATTTACTGGCGGATTTCCGACGGATATTTAATTAATCTATTAAAATAAATATCCACCAGAAAGTAATTAAAAATTATTTTTAACATTTTCCGATGGATGCCGGAGGGCCGCCGGTAATATTTATTCAAGATTTTATAAAAATAATCAAAGATTTTCTGGTGGATATAGCCGCTAGAAATAACGCACTCTTTGATAGTGGAAGGATTTGGTGTGTTTGAGATGCAACAAATTGGGCTATTGCAAACGTGATTGTTGAATTAAGCTTAACAGTGCTGGTACAAGTGGAACAAGTGGAGGATGTGGAGTTGGGTCTAAGGACCAAGCTCAAGTGAAAGGATGTCAGACTTTGACTAACTTTGATTTTGATAAACCCATCCATGTTTACTATGTTTCATTATTTCCCGAGTTTTTTTATGTACATGATGATGATTGTGCATGGTGGGTGGACAAATAAATAAATTTTTTTTTTCTTTAAAATTCATAAAACTTAATTTATATATATATAAATATATATAAATTTGAATTAAACAAAATATTCCAAAAAAAAAAATATTATAATATTTAATTTGCCATCCATATCAATATATCATTGATAGTTATAGAGCAATATTTATAGAAAATAGAAGTTGTAAAATCATTTATAGATTGATTTAGGACATGTATGTTATCAACTTAATGATATTCACATCTTATTCAATCGGCTATACATGAATGTTTGGTACTGGTTTAATGATATAGAAAGTAACTTATTTGTTAAGTTTTCTAGGAGTGAGCTTTATAGAGAAAACCAAGTTTTTTTAAACTCGTCTGTTCCAATTAAAAAACTCATTCTTTTCATCTACGAAAAAACTCTCCTAAATAAAAACCCTCTCGGTCTATACAAACACATAATCCACACAATCAGCTTTATCCATAAACGAGTTAGTGAAATATTAATCAAACAACCGATTAAGGAGATAAGTTGTAGTGGAGGTGTACCCAAGTTGAGTGACAAAGTAGTGGTGATTATTAAAAAATATTTGGGAACCAATATTCATTTAATAATGGCCTATTATTCTATACCAAATATCTGATAATTAAATTACCTGATTCAAACCACAAGGGTGGTGTCTGATTGGTTTGAGCTTGACTCCAAATATCAAAAGTATCAGGAGGTCTCAGGTTCAAATCCAAGAAGGAATAAAAAAAATCCCCTTGTGGCCACGGAGGTTCAAATACAGTGACTCCGGCCTATCTGCAAAGTAAGTGGTCGCCCTGGGATTAGTCGGTTCGCATAGCGGGTTGGATATCCAGGTAATAAAAAAAATTACCTGATTCGTTTCATATTTAACATCTTAATTCATTACAAAATGCAAAAAATGTTGACTGAAAATGTGTATGTTTTGATCAAAACCTGTTAACTAAACCATCAGACCCTTTTATATTGTCAAAAATACCCTCGTCTGGTTTAGCATAAATTTTAAATTTTATTATGTAAATGTACCAATTATGAGGGTATATAAGTAATTTAACAAATATCAACCAACATACCTTTCAGATACCTACCAAAATCAAATAATGGGAGACTTTCACCACTATAAATACCCCTATTTCCACCTTCCTCTTCAAACACCACAAAAACAAAATGAAAATAACCCTTCTGTTCGCCGGAATATTCCTTGCCGGAATGCTCCTCCCGGACCCGGTTACATCTCAGAATTGTAACTGTGCTCGGAACTTGTGTTGTAGCCAATACGGTTACTGTGGCACTGGAGCCGATTATTGTGGAAAAGGCTGTCGAAGTGGCCCGTGTTCTCTACCTGCTCCAATAAATAATGCCGACGTCTCTCGAATAGTGACGTGGGGATTTTTTAACAGGATTGTTGCCAAGTCTGCAAGCAACTGTCCCGGGAGAGGTTTTTACACACGGGATGCGTTCCTTAAAGTCTTAAGAGACTACCAACAATTTGGTAGATCCGGTTCGATCGATGATTCGAAAAGGGAAATCGCGGCGTTCTTTGCTCACGTTACTCTTGAGACCGGACGTAAGTTCGCTATCAAGGTTTTCTAATTTTAACAAACTGACCGTCTTCATTTGCAGTTTTGGATTTAACACATGCAGACCCAATATATATTTTTATGTATAACAATACCAACCTTTTTGGTGCAACATGATAAGTTAACCCACCTTATCCACTGTCCTATAGTCCACGGGATTACGGGATTATAGGGACCTTCTTTTGAGAACCGATGCATCATGAGCAGGGGTGAGCAAGAGAACCAAGTACTTGTCTTTGGAACGGTTCCGAACCGAAAAATATGAAACCGATCGGGATTGATTCCAGTTCCGGTTCTCATTTTTTTGGAACCGTTAACCGTTGGGTACCCACGAGGACTGGTTCTGGACTTCTGGGTACGGTACCCGGTCTTGCTGGTTACCAGAACTGGAACCGACGAGTACCTGCTATTTTTTTTAATAAAAATTATTTTATATGTTTATTCTATTTAATAAACTAAAATAGAAATTATAAATTTACCTAAAATTAGGACTACACTTACCCTCACTTACATGTTGAATCAGTTCTCTCTGTCTCTCCTAGTCTTAACTGTTTGTAGTATTTTTAGGTTATTATTTTGTAATAGACTAATAATTACTTTTCTATAATATGAAATGATAATTTTTTTTTAAAAATTTAAACATTGGATGCCCGGTACCAAGCGGTTCCGAGACCGGTTCCCAAATATAAAAAATTTGTGTAACCGGTCCAGTTCCTTCATTCCAAGAACTGTCGGTTCTAAGACCGGTTCCATAAATTTTGACCAGGTACCTGCCCTTGCTCACCCAAATAATTAATGAGCTATTTGATATGATTGTTTTTTTATGTATAGGTAGAATCTAATGTAGTAATTAACATGTATTTGTTTTATAATGTGTTTGTTTCCCATGTACTCGTTTCACAATGTGAACCTTAATTTTTGACGTTCTTGTGAAACAAAAAATACACGTAAAAAAGTTTCATATTGTGAACTGAATATATATGAAACTAACACATGGTGAAACAAATATATGCTAATCAATACATTAAATACTATACTTTGATGGAAAAAATCATATGAAACAAAACTTAAGATCTTCACAAAAGATTAAAATTACTAATTATAAAATCTAATTAATTATATTTTTGTAAAAAATATAAATGGACAGGGTGGGTCTTACCAAAATTATTTTTGAAATCGTTCATGTTTGCCATTAATCTTAACACGCTGGCCTTTGATTAATTAATAATCGAAATATGTCGTTAATTTTGACTTTTCACATGAATGTACAGACTTTTGTTATATAGAAGAAATAAATGGTCGTTCAAGTAAGTACTGTGACGATACCAACACCAAATATCCATGCAACCCTAGAAAGAGTTATCATGGGAGAGGTCCGATCCAAATCTCATGGAACTACAACTACGGTGCAGCCGGAGAGAGCCTTGGGTTCGATGGACTCAACAACCCTGAGATCGTGGCTAGAGACCCGGTGGTTTCATTCAAGACCGCCTTGTGGTATTGGATGGAGAATGTTCACTGGGATTTTGCTTCTGGTAATGGGTTCGGAGCTACAATCCGAGCCATCAATGCAGTAGAATGTGATGGTGGAAACCCTAACACCGTGAACTCCCGTGTCTCATATTATACTGATTATTGTAAGCAACTTGGTGTCGGAACTGGCAATAATCTTAGGTGCTAGACTTTGGTTGTAATAATACCGTGTGAAAACCGACACCGATCTAGCTTATATGGTGTATTATCAGTAAAAACCGACACTGACTGGCTTATTATTATGTGTAACAATATATGTTGTCAATGGTGATAAATATATATTTGCTTTCAACTTTTTGTTTCTATTTGCTCATGCAACTTCTGTTCATGTAGATCGATGGTTGGATTATATATATATATATATATATATATATATATATATATATATGTGTATATATATATATAGATAGATGAGGGATCAAGTGAAAACCACCATCATTTGTAAAAACTGTACAAACCACACTCATACGTCGATTTCATTGTTTAATCTTATGAAGTTTTTTCATGAAATTATTTAATCTTGTGAAATTGTTTCATATAATACTTTTTTTGATGAATTTGTTTCATATATGGTTATGAAATTATTTCATATAATATTTAATGAAATTTTAATGAAACTGTTTCATGTATTTCTCTAAAATTAACATAATGAAGATGATAATATCCATGATTAACACCCTCCACAATAAAAATGGTTAATCAATCTCTCATAATTACAAAAAAATGAACAAAATGAAAAATTATAATTGATTGAATGAGGTTTTCACGGTTTTTACAAATTGAATGATTTTTATTCGAACGCTCCCCTATATATATATATAGGGTTGGGTTCATGTGAGACCAATGCTTTTTCGTGAGACCCGTAAGACCAATTCTCAACTCTTGGATTAGATCTACAATCGTCGGATCTGAACATTCATAAATGCCACGAGACTTCTCAATAATTATAAAATTACCACCGTGCAACTTTAGACCATTAGATCATTAGCTTATAAAGTTGATCAATGAACATAAATTGGTTTTACGGGTCTCACGAAAAAACCCTTGGTCTCACATGAACCCAACCCTATATATATATATATATATATATATATATATATATATATATATATAT
>NC_037543.1:18065799-18073210 GCF_001531365.2 Cynara cardunculus var. scolymus
AAAAAAAAAAAAAAAAAAAAAAAAAAAAACTCGTACTGAAAAATTATATGTTTTAATTTGGGCATGTAAGTTAAACCATCAAGTCCATTCATTTTACCACTTCACATGACCTACCCTTGATGGACCCATGATTTTTGACTGAGTAAATATACTTTTAAGGTGGATCAAAGTCCCGTAAAGCCGACCGTTGTCTTTTTAGTCGAATTCTACTGTTTCAAATTTTTTTCTAATGTTTTTGACTGATTTCAAGAGACTTTTTTGGTTTTTAGGTGGACATCCCTTGTGTTTTTTAGTATCCCCAAGCATCTCAAAATTTAACATGTGAACTTTTTATAACCCCAAAACAATTCTATTTATGAAAATTGATTGACCAGGTACACGGAGACCCCTAAGGATTTAATAGGTCTGCCCTAGCGGCCTACACTTAATCCTTTTATTTCCAATATCATAACATGGAATCCACGAAAGATCGATCATCTCAAAATAATGTTTATAACCCCAAAACAATTCTCCTTATGAAAATCGATGTCCTTGGTATAGTAACATCAACATTTTTTAACGGGATTATTGCAAAGTCTGCACGCAGAGAAGTTTTTACACAAGAGATGTGTTTCTTAAAGTTATAGGTGACTACCCACATTTTGGTAGATTCGGTTCAATCGAGGATTCAAAACACGAAATCATGGCTTTCTTCGCTCATGTGACTCATGAGACTGGATGTAAGTACTACGTTATTAAAGTTTTTTTGATTTAAAGGGACCTACCATCTTGATCTAATCAAAGTTTGCATACATTTATGTAATTTTTAATTTAGCACATTTAATAAAACTATTTGATTTATAATCAAAATGGGAGCGGTTGATCCAACTCTCATGGAACTACAACTACGGTGAAGCTAGAGAGAACCTTGGTTCGATGGACTCAACAACCCTGAGATTGTGGCTAAAGCCAAGTTGTTTCATTCAAGACCGCCTTGTGTTTTTGGAGGACAAGTGTGATTGGGATTTTGCTTCTTGTTAGGGGTTTAGAGTTACAATCTGAGCCATCAACGAGAAGAAATGTGATGGTCGGAACCCTAGTGTCATGACCTCTCGTATCGGGTATTAATGTTCCCACATCACCCACCCACCAACCACCATGCCACTATTGTCGTTATTACATCTACCACCCTATCCACTAACCACCATGCCATTGTAGTTGTTCTCACAACTATCATCCATGCCACTAACCACGAAGGTGAGGAGGACGGGAGGACGTGGTGTTTGGGGGTGTGGTGGCTATGATGAAGACAATAGTGGCATGGTGGTCGATGGGGTAGGGTGGGAGTGGGTAGCAGGGGTTATAGGTTGTAGTCGTGACGATGACGGTAATGGTATGGTAGTCGGTAAACTAGGGTGGGGTGGGTGGCGGGGGTAGGGGTAGTACCTGTGACGACGACAATAGTCGCATGGTAATAGCTGGTAGTTGTGACTAGGGGTGCTAAAAAACCCGACTAACCCGACCACAACCCAATCCAACGCAAAATAACCCAACCCGAAGCAACCCGATGTCTAATCGAGTTGTAAAATTGTCAAACCGTAGGTATTGGGTTGATATTGGGTTACTATTATTTGAACCCAATCCAACCCGATGAACCCGATATCATTTTATTTATTGGATTTAATATGATTGTTGAATTTCTATTAATATATACATTAGACAATTACACTATCATGTATGCTTTTCATATACACATATTTTCAATCTATTCATATCTCTATATAACTCATTCAGTAACTGTGAACATATATATGTAAATTGAGAAAATTAACTGAATGTGATATACGTAATAAATATGAATAAGTTGTATCAAATGGTTGATGATGAAAAAAAAAATTATAAGTAGAGAAATAACATATTCAAGTTTAGAAGAATATTTTAATATACCAAAGTATCAACCCGACGAACCCGTCGAACCCATATGGGTTGGGTTGGGTTAAGATTTTTCCAAACCGCAAACATTGGGTTGGGTTGTTAAATGTTCTCAACCCGATCAACCCAACCCATGAGCACCCCTAGTTGTGACGATGACAGTCGTGGCAAGATAGTCGGGTGGCGGCGAGGGTGACAGGGTGGTAGATGTGATGACGACAGTAGTTGCATGGTGGTTAGGGGTTTTTGAAAAACCCAGAAAACCAAGAAATCAAGCTGAACCATTTGAATTGAAATCGATAAAACCGATAACCGAAAAATCAGGAATCAAAAACCAAAAAACTGGGTATTGATTGATCATTTTTAATTTTGAATGTTAGGTATCCGTGGGTACCCGCAGTGGATATAATATATATTATTTAATATTTAATATTTATATTCTTTATTAACCTAAAGTTAAATGAGTAAAAATCGTTTACGTTTTGCTGTCAAAAATACGACCTATAGTGGATGATTAGATTTGCAGGTATGAAATCATGAAAGAGTCGACATTAACTGAAAGATAGATGTTCTTAATATTATATTAATTTGTAGCGCTTTGATTATTCTTATTTATTTGTTTTGTCATTGTTCTAAATATTATATTTTTGTACCCTCTTATATTGTGAATGATATAAGTGCCAAGGGTTGGCAACCTGGACATATATATAATGGGATGATTAATGGTTTTTGTTGGGAAGGTCTAATGAGTGAAGCAAAAGAGTTGTTTCTTGTTATAGAGGAAAGTAGGCATGAGAATGTGGCGGGGACCTTAATCCCCGTCTCCATCTCCGATTACTTATCTTTATTTCCTTCTTCGTTTCCATCTTCATTGGGGAATATAATCACATCCCCATTTTCAACGGGGAACGGGGATCTCCAACAGGGAAACATGGATTTTTTTTCCCGTTTATATAAGTTATTTTAAATTAAATATGTGAGAGACCATACATGTTTAAATCTCAAACATTTTCAATAAACCTAAAACCAAAATGAATTTAATTTAATACAAAAAAACCACAAAATCATATAAGAATTAATAACCTAAAACCAAAAAGAAATTCAATTTAATACAAAATAACTTAAAATCACATGTATCAAAAGATATTGAGTAATATAAAATCACAACGAGTAATATACAAAACTTATCGAGTAATTGTATTTTGATTTAACATCCAAAATATTTCATTTTAACATCCAAAAAATAACAATTTTAGATTATAAACCTAGTTAGGAAATAGGAAATTATGAATTATTGCTTTTAGTTGAAATAAATAATATATATATATATATATAATTAATTAATTAATTAATATATAACGGGTACGGGACGGGGCGGAGAGTACGATACCCATCCCCATCCCCGGTTTGAGACAAACGAGGATCCCCGTCCCCATCCCCGATTTAGCGGGGAATCCCTGTCCTCAACCGGGGCGGGTGGACCGGGTTCCCCGACTGGTCGAGGCCCATTCCCATGCCTAGAAGAAAGAGGTTGCTTGTCAAATAGTCTTACGGGTCGTTTACCAAACATTTACCCAGTGAGCACTTACCTAGAAAATTCAATATTATTATTTACTTATCAGGTAAGATCTTAGGGGCTGTTTACCAAACACTTACCCAGTAAGTGCTTACCGTTAAAATTTAACACTATTATTTACTTACCGGGTAAGATTTTAGTCTATCAGAAAGACATTGTATGCAAAAATTTACCCGGTAAGCGCTTACCGTGGTAAGAGTCGTCGCCCTCACTTGTCGAGTAAGACTCTTGATCATTGTCTCGCTCTTATGGGTAAGATTTTTTTTTATCATTATCGTATTCATGCAGTAAGGTAATGTGACTTGGTAAGTACTTACATGGGTAACCGTTTGGTAAACAGTCCCTTAGTTAACAAAAATGGCTTTTTATGCAACAATTTACCTAGTAAAAGCTGACTATGGTAAGAGTCATTGCCCTCACTTACCGGGTAAGACTCTTGGTCCTTGCCTCGTACTTCTTACAGGGTAAGATTTTTGGTCTTTATCATATTCATCTGGTAAAGACGAGTTACGGGTTCTTGCACTAAAAACGACAACGTGTTTACGTTGTCATGCCTACTCTCTTCGAGATAGCGATAATTAAAGTGATCAATTAGTTGCATCCTACAAAACGTAAATCAACACAACATTACCCAGATCTAAAGGCAAAAATGCGAACCATCTTTCTCCAATATGGTCCAACAACAATTGCAAAAATTTAAATTTTGGTACGAGTATTTGACTATTAATCAAACATTTAAACTGCATTTCAAGAATGCCAAATAGGGAAAACTTATGGGCTGAAATAAATATAAGTGACATCTCAGTCAACTCTATATGCAACTATTAATGATGGAGAACATCCATAATGTCTTATAAAGCATATAGGGGTTGTTTGGTTTCTTCTCATAAGTCCGTTACAGATAATAGTGTCTGCGTATATAGATTGAGAAGATTTTTGTTTGGAAATGGTTTTTAATTTTTCATGGATGGAAGGAAGGTATTTTTTTTTTAATTGGGACGGGTAGGTTTGGAGAAAACTTGGTTTTCTGCATAAAACGCCCCTAGAAGCTTACTGAATAAGTCACTTTCAATATAATTAAGCCACTACCAAACAGTCATGTATCGCTGACCAAGTAAGCTCTGAGTTCCATTTAGCTTATTAAGTTGTTAACAAGTAGGCCCTAATTTGTTCAAAACTCTTAAAAACAACTCTAAATCCATCAAGTCATGTTGTTTTTTTTTCATAAAACTTTAAAGTCTCTTAATAATTTATGCATCATGTACAACTTATTTGCATATAATCTTTTCTCGAGATTGTTTATGACTATTGAGGCTCCCTAAATCCGTTCTCTCTCACAATTCACGGTCCCAATTAAGTTGCACACAAGACTCCTACATCTTTACATAAGCACTTACCAAGGTAGGTGATGGTGGTGACTCTTAACCCTATAAGCACTTACCTGGTTTGTGTTAGTAAATGTTCCCCTAGTCAAGTACTACTTTAAGGATAGTCTATTAACAACATCAAAATGACCATTATAAAATAAGGGTTGGGTTCTGATGAAAATGAAAAATATGGTGAGAATGGTAAGAAGAGATCTCCACAGTTGGATCAATTCTAATGGAAGAAAACCAGTAGATCAATTCTCTTCTAAAGCATAATTTATGGGTTGTTTTGGCCTTTTGGGATTAAAAATGATCAATTCTCTTGACACAATGTGTTATCTGCAAAACAATACACAAAGTATGCTAAGTATCCAACCCATACTCAAAAATTAACTTTAATCATCAAAAAATATTTTGTAACATGTTTGACAAAATATCTCCATTTTTTCATCTCTCAGATTCTGTAAAAACATCCGAAGATTATGGTATTTGCGTTGTAAGAAAAGGGGAAAAAAATTTCATAGGTGAAGGATGTTCATGACATATTTGTGGGCATCTGCAAGACACTTTTTGACCATTGCCCTATAATTGTCGTTTTCTGTGGAAAATTTGATTGTTTGACACACTCATGGTTGCGACAAGATAGGTCATGATCGACTACGAGATAATTCATAACTAGTTTTTGTTAGTTCAAAACGAATTTAAACTGATTATTTTATCAAAAATACTCTTCTCATCTTTGGCAATCAATGGCTTGTGATAAATCGATATCATTTGAACTTATTCGAATACATGAATTCACTTCACACACAACCGAGTCCTAAGATAGTCTTACGTTGTAAATTTCATCAATCGTTTTGACCAAAGGGCAATTGGCCTGATGATAATCAGATTTGGGTACAGGCCAAACTCTCAGGAGATCAATGGTTCAAACCTTATCGAAAGTCATGAGTGTATGTGAGTACTTTTTTTTTTGTATATAAATATTATATGCTTCAAAAATAGTGTTGTCTTTTTGGCATGTGCACCATCGATGTTGAATTTCGAGCTTTAACAACTTTGCGTAAGTGTCTTTTCATGCATACTTGACGCAGTAGGAAGTGTGGAAAAAATCGACAAATGTCTAAATTCTTAATAATCGAGAATTACAAATAGTAAAACTCAAGAAAAACTCTCGTAAAAGAGGAACTTCATTAATAATTGATAATTTGTTTTAACAATGAAGTACATAATCCTATTTAGAGTTTAATCTACGCAAAAGATAGCTATAAAGATAAAAGCTAAAACAATTCTAGGCAAACTAGGAAAGCAAATAGATAAAAATAAAGTTGAGAAAAAAATAGTTGTTGAAAACGAGGATAAACCCATTTGCTAAAAACAATTCATGCGGTTTGAGCCCCATGATACCCGCAAGATCGAACCAAACAGTGGCTTAAGCGGTTTTGACGCAGGTTGAGCCGCATGATACCCATGTTCGTTTATGTTTGCTCTTCTTTCCTTGTTCGATTTGCGCTTCTATTGTCATTGTGACCCTCTCTATATCAATACTAGTATCATTTAGATGTCACAAAACACTTAAAATTTATACATTGGTTCATAGAAATAATCATTATTATACATCGGGAAGTCAATGGTCCAAACCTTATTAAAAAGGTGATGAGTGTACGTGATAATTTTTCGTATATAATATATACATATACATACATAGAGGGAGGTTAAAATACAACCTTTGCAATTCTTACAACCAATACAACCAACATCTTTACCATCCAATTTTCAATCTAAGGTCAAGGTTCATTTGATGGCAAAGTCGTAATAAATTGTATATTTTGATACACGCGCCTATTTTTTGAGGGCAATTAAGGGCAAAATTGTAAAGGGGGAAAATCAGATTATTCTAAGTAATGATACAATGAAATCAACAATGCTATAATCACTCCAAATCAATTTCTAAAACCACGATTCAGTAAGAAAACGATTCTGGGAAAGAAGCAATGGCGGACGATCTTCATCATGGTGTATTCATCGCAGCTAATCGAGGTAATATACTCCGTTGAAAGAAATTCGTATAATGTTTCGATATATCCTTATGCGTTGTGTATATGTATCAGTAAGGAAACTAAGCGAGCGAATAATGATAAAGCATGCATTCTCCAAGTTCAAGAACACCGCTGACAATCCAGTTGTTCTTGACGAAGAAGAAGACCCTGTTTCAATGAACCCGAATGCATGTCAAAATGATGAACAAAGTGTTCCACTTCATGAAGAAACAGAGTCAAAAAATGTCAAAGGTTAGTGAAGCTTGAATATCACCCATATTGTTCATCACCCCATTTTATTGACCTAACAAAATCTGTAAGCAAATACAACTAAGTAGTTACTAATGAAACTTCCTGATTTGACAACCTGGTTTCACTGTTAATGAACAACATTGTTAATGAACCTGATAATGAACCTGGTTTCAACCTGCATCAATTCAAGAAAAACCCAAGTATCTACAATGAATAAGAGATGTATTCGCTATGAATAAGAGACGTATTCACTATGAGTAAGAGAT
>NC_037543.1:18073705-18074833 GCF_001531365.2 Cynara cardunculus var. scolymus
ACAGGTTAAGGTTAGGGTATATAGATTAGGTTTTTGAAAGGAGACCCACTGGACTTGAAATCTTGAATGYTGTGCATAGARAGCTGGCATTTTTATTTTAAAGGACAGAGAACCTTCCTAAAATTTAGTTAAATTATTAATTTGGGTAACTTGGGTATTCGAGTCAGTTTAAGCGCACCGACTCATCACAGGTGAACCTGCATGGCTACAAGGGCTTTGATAGTGCCTTGATTTGAATCCAAATAAGATAAGAATTCCACTACATCCCCTGAGCTTTAACTAGTATGTCATAGGCAAAAACTTGGGTTGTGGCACACTTGATAATGAACCTGTTTTCATTGTATTATATAACATGGTTTCATTGTATTATATAACATGATTTGACAACCTGGTTTCACCCGATTTTATTAATGAACCTGATAATGAACAAACTGGTAAAGATCCTGTTGATCATCAAAAAARTTAAACAGGTGGATGATGAAACAACCAATGAATCAAGATGCCATTTTCACGAAACAATATGGTGAGTAGTTGGTATATCACTAAATAAAGAAAATAAATAATCTAAAGATTCACAGAGTTTCTCATAATCTTGCAGATTTAGCATCAACATTGGTTAACATATATCCTGAATTGGCTACGATAGATGATAACGTGTTGCTGGCTATTGCTAAAACCTTTCCAAGTATGCTTGACTTTGAGAAATTCTTTATCTATCTGTGTATGTCACTAATCTTTTTATATCCTTTCTAAAACGGAGAAATTTTRTTACTACTAAGTCTGACTATACATTTAGAAGCACGTATTCCTCCATTGATGGTGATACAGCCTGTATATCTTGTAGATTTCAGCAATTTCTGTCGAAAAATAGCCAGGAGAAGTTCTTTGCTGTTTTATTCAATGGATTTTTTGTACACAAAGGCCAAAGACATCTTATGGGCAGTAACAAGAAGATGSATTACAATGAAACTTTCAATACCTTGTAAAACATAGATATAATTCATTATCAAATCCTCCCTTCGCCCGAAAATRAATTTGGCAAACTTCAATACCTTGTGCAAATGTGTTTTCTGTTGCCACATGTAAATCATAGATATACATTAACTATGTAAAACACACTGTTTAAAG
>NC_037543.1:18076953-18077799 GCF_001531365.2 Cynara cardunculus var. scolymus
ATTTGGCAAACTTCAATACCTTGTGCAAATGTGTTTTCTGTTGCCACATGTAAATCATAGATATACATTAACTATGTAAAACACACTGTTTAAAGATCTGCTTCTTTTCCCGGTTTGGCAGACTTTCAAGGTTCACCTGTAAAATGAAGATTAAAGAACATCGTCTTAAATTAGCGTGTTTGAAGTCATTTAACAAAGGCTTCAAACTATTTAATAAGAAAGTGTGCCAAATGAATACCTGTTTCATTTCTGCAAGCCATGCATTGAACTCTGGCCGTTTGTTCCTACAAACAAATATAATATCAGGGAAAGAAACCAATGAACTAAAGGAGTTGCATAAAAAGTTACACCATCATGTATATGTTGAAGTTGGTGACCCTTTTATATTTGTCTTATATGTATCCTACTACCCATTGTCCAGCGTAAACATAAAACTAATCTTCTGTCCATACTCAATTGCAAGAATGGGTAATTGATCTTTTTACATAAAAMTAAAACTAACTTAGTGAAACAGGATTCATGATAGTATGTAAAGMAACTTTTTACATAAAATATTCTTCATCCTCTCATACTGTAACCTATATTGTGGTATGAACGTGTTCTCATTGTATTCTCATGTATAAAGTTACGTTGTTATTTTGTCTATATAGTATGATTGTTTGAATGAAACTAAGAACGTGTTAATTAAACAGGCTTCATGATGGTTAATGAATGGGTAATCAAGCTGCATTATTATTAAACTTGGTTTCATTGTATTTTATAACATGGTTTCACTGTATTCCAATGAATATATATGAATCTTGTGTCAACTCAATGAACCAGGATACATTTGGCAAACTTCAATAC
>NC_037543.1:18077899-18085533 GCF_001531365.2 Cynara cardunculus var. scolymus
ACCAATGACACTTCTTGACGGGTTGATCGCTTTGAAAGTGTTAAAGTGCCTTTGACTCTAAGCAGAGCCAATGTTTGCACGTCAACTTGGATGATATGGGAAGTAGACTTGAGAGAGTCGCTAACAAAGAGATTTGTTGTCTGTATTTTCTAAAGTTGTTAATTCTCGACGGGTTGATCACTCTGAGACTGAAGAAGAGCACACGGAACATCTTCGCCTGATACTGAAATTGTTGAAAAGAGAAAAGTTATATGCCAAGTTGTCCAAGTATGAATTCTGGTTAAGGAAAGTCCAATTCTTGGGTCACGTTATCTCAGAAGCAGGGGTGAAAGTAGATACAGCTAAAATCTAAGCAGTTGAAAAGTGGGAAGCTCTAAAGACTCCTTCTAAAGTCCATAGCTTTTTTGGTTTGGCAGGTTACTATCGTAAGTTCATTCAGGACTTTTCTAAGATAGTCATGCCACTGACCAAATTGACTCGGAAGAACGTCAAATTTTAGTGGAAAAAAGAACAGCAAGAAGCTTTCCAACTATTGAAAGATCACCTTTGTAGTGCGCCGGTGTTAACCCTACCTGATGGATCCGAAAATTTTGTGGTGTACAATGATGCTTCAAAGTTAGGATTGGGATGTGTTTTGATGCAAAGAGGAAAGGTAATATCTTATGCGTCAAGACAATTGAAAGATCATGAGAAGCAGTATCCGACCCATGATATGGAGTTAGCCGCAGTAGTGTTTGCTCTAAAAATATGGAGACATTATCTTCTGGGGACAAGGTGTCAGATTTATACCGATCACAAAAGTCTACAGCATATGTTCAACCAGAAAGATTTAAATATGCGACAGCGTCGGTGGATTGAACTTGTTAATGATTATGACTGTGAAATCTTTTACCATCCAGGAAAAGCCAACGTGGTAGCTGACGCTTTAAGTAGAAAAGAAAGGAGTGAGACTATTAAAACTGTGGCAATGAGAATAAGTTTAGTCCCTGATATCCATTAAGAAATTCTGAGATGTCAGAAGGAAACTATGAAAGAAGATTTTATTAAGTCAGAAAGGTTGGGTAAAATGATTTCAACCTTGGAACCAAACGACAAAGGAATTATGTGCTTTCAAAGACGAATTTGGGTGCCAAGCTTTAGGAATATCCGGAAAGTTATTTTGAATGAAAGCTATAAATCTCGATACTCTATTCATCCAGGTACCAATAAGATGTATCGAGATCTAAAATCTTTTTATTGGTGGCCCAGATTGAAGAAAGATATAGCTAGATATGTGGAACAGTGCTTAACGTGTCTACAAGTTAAGATCAAACATCAGAAACCATATAGAAGTCTTCAATCTTTGGAGATCCCTGTGTGGAAATGGGATCACCTTACGATGGATTTCATCATGAAGTTACCTCAATCTCCAAAGGGGTATGACGCGATTTGGGTAATTGTTGATCGCCTATCTAAGACAGCACATTTTCTACCTATAAGAGAAAATTACTCTCTAGAAAAGCTGGCATAGACTTATATCAAAGAAATTATAACCAGACACGATGTTCCACTGTCTATTGCTTCTGATAGAGATAGTCGTTTCACCTCAAAGTTTTGGGAAAGTTTACAGAAAACTCTGGGATCTGAAATTCGGTTAAGTACAGCATATCATCCGCAAACAGACGGGCAAAGTGAAAGAACTATCCAGACTCTCGAAGATATGTTAAGAAGCTGTATCATTGACTTCGGAGGATCGTGGGAAGATCATTTGCCACTAATAGAGTTTGCGTATAACAACAGTTATCATTCATGCATCCAAGCGACACCATATGAAGTATTGTATGGACGTAAATGCCGAACGCCGTTGTGTTGGAACGAAGTGGGTGAGAGGCAATTAACGGATCTTAAAATTGTTCAAGAAACTTCTGAGAAGATTGAACAGGTCCGAGAAAGAATCAGAATAGCACAAGATCGCCAGAAAAGTTATGCTGATAACTTTTCTGTGTAGGTGATTTTGTGATGTTGAAAGTTTCGCCATGGAAGGGTGTCATCAGATTTGGGAAGAAGGGTAAGCTCAGTCCAAGGTATGTTGGGCCGTTCAGAATATGTAAATGAATCGGGCCAGTGGCGTACCAGTTAGAACTACCAGAAGAATTAAGTCTGATTCACAGCACTTTCCATGTATCGAATTTGCGGAAATGTTTAGCTGATTCGAGTCTTGCTGTACCATTACCAGAGGTCAAACTGGACAGTAAGCTGAACTTTGTGGAAACACCAGAATTCGTGATTGACCGAAAGATCAGGGTGTTGAGAAACAAATAAATTAATCTGGTTAAGGTTCAGTGGAAGTTTCACAAAGGACCAGAAGCAACTTGGGAATTAGAGTCAGAAATGAGAGCAGATTATCCATGACTCTTTGATTAAAGGAATTCCGGGACAGAATTCTTTTGAAGGGTGAATAATGTGATAATCGGGTCCTGGTTATTACCCAAGGTATTTATTATGTGAATTAATTGTTTATATGGATATATGCTTACATGGGTTAAAATGTGTAAGTATATGTATTTTATGCATAGGGATATATGCATAATATGTAGATGTATATATATATATATGTTTTATATGTATATATGCATGATATTATATATATATATATGTGTGTGTGTGTGTGTGTATGTGTGTGAAGGAATGCATGCATGTGGGGGTGAGGTAGCCGACTTTCCATATTTGGAAAGTATAAATAGCTATTTTGTGGAAGAAGCTATTCTTTTATGCTTCATTTAGAAACTTTGAGAGTATTGGATTGCTTATCCGGAGAACAAGTTTGGGATCAATTTGGCTTTCATCTTCTTCAAGACTGAGTTTTTACTTAAAGGTGAGTAATTTCTGAAAACACTCTTTAAAAGCTTTGATTGTCGTTTTAGAACTGCATACTACCTTTAAAAACTGTTTGTACGATTTAAGGGTTTTTATCCGGATAAAGAGTGACCGGATTACCTTAAACCGGTCATAGTGTTGTCCGGATTGGTTCTAAACCGGACACGTGTTGTCCGATTTAGTTATAAATCGCTCAAGAAATGTACGATTTAATGAGTTAGCAAGATGTTGAACTATGTAAATCGGTCAAAGGTTTTGATCGGAGAAGTAGGAATACGACCAAGCTTTATGCGGTTTAGCCTTAAATCGCCTAAGGGTCATACGGATTAACTTATAAACCGAGCGGTTTAGTTTTAAATCGACCAAAGATTGTGCGGATTATTTTGTCCAAATTTGATAAATCGGACAAATAGTGTTATCCGAATTTGATACATCGGACAAAGGGACAGTGTTGTCCGGATTACTTGTCCGGGTGTTTATTTGATGAGTGTTGGGCTTTCTTGGAAATTTTACAAATTGATGTTTATTATTGGTTTTAATTATGTTATTGTAAAAAGAGGTATTTTATATCTTTTTAAATAAAAGATATGTTTCTACCAAGCGTAGTTACGAAAGTCTGTTTTAGTATGGAATTTGGTTTTGGGAAACGTTTCTACCAAACGTGGTGACGTAAGTCTGTTTCGGTATGAAACTATATTTTGGGAAACCTTCCTACCAAACGTGGTGACGTAAGTCTGTTTTGGTATGGAAGTGGATTTTGTAAAACTGTTTCTACCAAGCGTGGTGACGTAAGTCTGTTTTGGTATGAAACTATATTTTGGGAAACCTTCCTACCAAGCGTGGTGACGTAAGTCTGTTTTGGTATGGAAGTGGATTTTGTAAAACTGTTTCTACCAAGCGTGGTGACGTAAGTCTGTTTTGGTATGAAACTTGTTTTAAGTGGTAGTTCCCCCAGACGTGGTGACTTTTGTCTGTTCTGGCTTCGAACTGGGAATGGGTACTTTCAGACGTGGTGATTTTTGTATGTTCTGATAAGTAGCCATGTTTTGATGGAGGAATAAGGGTGACATATCAAGGAAATGTGTACTTGGAATAAGGGAGGCATTGTCATACGTGATTAATAATATAACTCTTATTATTGTTACTAATCAGATTTAATAACTTTAATTCATCATTTCTTTGTGACCTGATTAGAGATATTATTCCTATTAGAAACAATAATTTAGATGTTATTGAGAAGGGGAAAATGGTTTGTCATAAATGGTAAGTATTACCTTAAAACTTTTCTTTAAAATTTACAAAGGAATGGTTTGGTGATTAAAAAAGCTTTGGTCACAATATTTGTTTCATATTGAGAATGTTGGATCTTTAAGCAGATGTATTTATTTAATAGAACTGAAGTTCTAGAGTTTATTCTATTATACATGTCATTGAGAATTGCATTATTTGATTATATTGCAAATATTTCTGAGCAAATATACTTTATTATATTTTGGTGTTCATCATCTTACGTTTGCAAAGAAGAGATTTACTCACTAGACCCTTATGGTCTAACCCTCATTTTCTGTTTTAAAATTATGCAATAATGGCGGGGTCCCGGGATAATAAGGGGAAAGGGAAAATGTGATTACTTTCCTAACATGTTGTCTGCTTTTGAAGATCTGCTTAAGAGTGCTTATTTTGAAGTTACATGTGTTAGTACATGATTTATTTTTGGAATTTTTCATATGTAGATTTTGTACATATAAGAATCCTTGTACTAGTGAGACCTTGTGATGTAAACTATATTTTCATGTAATGAAATATGTGTTATATGCAAATGTGGTGTTTGGGGGTGTTACATTTTATCAAAACAAACCTCTTTTATTGCACCAATATAATGAGACAATACCCACTTATCGCGTCAAATAATAAAATAACTCCTTTATCGCGTTATACAAAAACGCATCACATCATAAAGATAAAATCATAAATTACTTGCCTCATATGGATGAGACAACCTCATTTTCCTCGCAACACACTGGTGTGAGAATCCTATCTCAGCACACTGGTGCGATAAACCCAACTTGTCGTATCAATAAGAAGCGATAAGTCAATCTCCTCATATCACAAGGATGTGACAAACATTCTCCTCGCATCAATAGGATGTAATAAACATTGTTGGAAATGTAGGGTATGTTTAAAACCTTTTTATCCATACAACATAAATAAACGCAACACAAAAACAAATACTTTATGTAAAATGATTTCTAAAAAGCCAATATCCAATTGAATTTTATTGATCAACCAAAAGATAAAACTAATAACGACAAAATCTGAATCTTATATTTTAAATCTGGAAGAAACTGATGTAGAAACAAGCATCCAAGCAAAAACGCCTCTATCGATATCTACATGAATAACACCAATCGTATGCTAGTCCGTACTTCAATCAAAACAAAAAAAATCTTCCTCTTCTTGACTGAAAATCAATCCTAGGAAGCATGGGGGGCTCCGTTTTTTAGAGAAGGGATAAATCCTATTCCTTTTATAACCACTTTCGTGAGCTTTTTCATCATATGAACCTTTTATTTTTAGTTTAATCTAATTAAACTAACTTAACCCGTTTAATATTATTTAAATTTTTTTAAATAATAAAATATTTAATTAATTAATCGCATGGATATAATTAATATCCCAATTTTATTTGATAGACATTATTTCGACTCACTTAGCCAAATAATTATGAAATAAAGTTTTACTCTTTTTGATTGAATAATAATATATCACAAATATATTATTTAATTAGTATTATTATTGCTTTTTGTCTGTGACCCCATAGGTTCATATGCAATCAGTAATATAGTTAACACCGAACAGTCTTTTTTCTTGCACATATATCCAACAAACATAACTCATCGCATCATACAGATACGATAACTCATAGTCATCGCATCATAAGGATGCAACAACAGATTGACATACGACCAAAAATCCCGGTTTTCACATTCATTTGATTTTGTCACCCTTATAACCATAATACTCTTTTTCTGATTATGTCACTTTTATCCCAAAATACACATCTTGATTTTGCCACCCTTATCTCATAATACGTTTTTCCTGATTATGCCACAATTATCCCATAATACACCTCTGCTGATTATGTCACAATTATTCCAATCGTTTGATATTAACATATTAAAATACAAAATTTTGATAATAATAGCATAACATCAGTTTTCCAAACCTTCCCCATGTATAGAATCACACGGTTCGGTATAACATTGTAAGATGAAAACTTGTAAAATAAAATTCATCTTAAGATTTCACAGAGATGAAGACAAACAACAACAATTATCAGATTAAGAATAACAGAATAACTTCTTCTTCTGTTCTTCCCTTCGTTGTACTTTCTCTCGGCTCAGACCACACCCAGATAGCTTTACCAACCTTTTTTTTTACTTTACTTCCACGACCCAATGAGATAAAACAATTATCTCATCTAAGAAACATAATTCAATATATAAGGCGGTAGGGTTTAAACAAATAATTTAATCACATTAACCAAGTAAACCCCTCAACTTACCATCCTTATTCAAAAACAACCCCAAACTTTTTAACCGATAACATGGTTATCACACATTCAAATAAAAAGATTGATGATTTTCTAAACATTTTTTTTTTGAAAAAAAAAAAGATGGCTAAAAGTTATATTTAACCAACCCAAGCGTTTCAAGTTTCATTTCATCATCTCATCTTTTGATGTATATTCACCAACATTTGTCAATCTTTTTTTATCAATGTGAGATAACCAACTTAACATCACAATCCAATATTTGAGAAATTATCAAACGTCATTGTGCCACATCACTTGTTTTTGGTTGTTACACACACACATATTGAGATGATGATTGATTTTTTCCGTATTAGTAGGGTCCAATGCTTGTTTTGTATTTGAACATATAAATCAATTGATTATGAGTTAATTTTATAAAGTTCAAACGTATTAATCAGTTGTATGAATATTATACTCATGATTAAAAATTTAAAAACCGAGTTAAATTTTTTTGAATAAATATATATATATCTATACTATATTATAAAACATTTGACAAAAACTCTTAAAAACCATTTTATATGCATGAAGTACTGTATATTGATGCATATTACTTGAAATTCAAGATTACAAGTAAATTATGCATAAGCACAACTTATTAAAGCTTCATGTTTGAATTCGTGTCACTAACTGCGGAAAAATATAATCAAATGGAGGATAAACATTTTATTTTAAAATATAAAAAATCTAAAATATAATTAGGATAATTATCGACTTCTAACAAAATAATTAATTATTATTTTTATAACAAAACTATATTATTAAAAAATATAAATTACTTTGGTATTGAACCTAAATTAAATTATAATAAAAAATTAAATTAAAAAAATACACAAAAAATAGGATTTTTAAATAGTTAATTTGATAATAATATCGATATATTTTTGTCAAATTTTTATGATATTTTCAAATTTATATTTTATTCAAAAATAAAAACATTATCGTTTTTTTCAAAATTACGTAAGATCATACTATAACATTGACTGAGATAAAGAATAAAATAAAATATTAAAATCAAGATGTATCTCGCTGCATTACGCGAGTACCCTTCTAGTGTAATAACCCAAAAAAAATAAATAATAATAATAAATAAATAAATAAATTGAATGCAATTTAATGACGGGAAACTCAATGGTCATGAAACCTACGACCATTTATTATGGCTTATCGTTTCATATTCCGT
>NC_037543.1:18087070-18088591 GCF_001531365.2 Cynara cardunculus var. scolymus
AGTGTGTGAAATGGTCTTAGAATGTAGAAGACTATGATTGATTAATCCAGTAGGACATTGGGGTTCTATTATCCTCCATAGGCATCTCACAAGTRGKTGGAAGATGATATTAACTTATTTGATTTTATGAAATTGTTAGTAAGCATGTGTTGCTTTGAGCAAGATAAAAAAGCAAGAAGATGGTAAAAGAAAGTGTTATTTGTAACAAATTATCAGGTTTAGTAAGTGAGAAATATTTTATGGTTAAATAATAAGGTTTATCCAAGCGTATAACCTTTAAGCCATAAAAAAAGGGCATTGGAATTGTTCCCATAGTTATAGCTAGAAAGACATCAAAACTAGAATAGTGTAAAATTGCATGAGATATTTTGCATTAAGTCAAAGATAAGTGAGTTGCAATATAAGTTGAAGATGATGAAATAAGTAAAGATGTGCACTTAGAATAATCAATGTTACGAATAAGGCATAATATCCTAAATATCAACGAGCATATAAAAGGTTATTACAAAATTCTTTGTGTAAGAATGACTATAAGGGTATGAATTGGGTCATTAGAACCAAATGGTGGCATGTGTATTATGAAAGGTGAGTTAACTGATTAGTTGGTAAAACAAGTAGCAAAGTCGAGTGATGATACGTATTTGTCGTCAAAGGAGAGAGTTGTGACTAGATTCTACGATGAACACAATGATGATATAAATGAAAAATGGGTTAAGTTAATTTCTATGGTTGCATAATGATGAATTCGAATATGAATCTGGTGATAAATGTCAGTCGGTTTGTCGAACTAACATCAAAAAGAAAAGAGACGGGCGGATGTATCGAAGGTACTCCATCGTTTATTAGAAAATATTGCTCAAATTAGCGATGGATAGAAAATTATTGGGATGCGAATATGAGTTATTCTTAAGGATGAACGGATGTTTAGAACTTCAGACAATAAAACGGTTGGTATGGTGAAATTTATGACATAATATATCTAATGCAAAGAAGTGTTCAGTAGATAAAAAGTAAGTCGTAACTCTTAATGATGTGAAAAAAAAAACTAAGAACCAAAGAGATTTCTTTCGTGAATGTTCAATGAAGACGTCATAATGGTTCATAGGCTACTTGGGAACTTGATAAGGGGACGAGATTGAGATGCCCTCATTTATTCGTATAGGGCAAATTTCGAGGACGAAATTTTGTTAAGGGGGAAAGTTTGTAATAACCCAAAAAAAATAAATAATAATAATAATAAATAAATAAATTGAATGCAATTTAATGACGGGAAACTCAATGGTCATGAAACCTACGACCATTTATTATGGCTTATCGTTTCATATTCCGTGAAACCGCCGATGACTTAGTATATATATATATATATGGGGAGGCCTTCAAGCATAGAGATGACAAATTCTCGGGAAAGGAAACTCGTATAAGAGAGGTGAAAGATGAGGATGATTTGGTGAAGCACAACAAGTTTGATGCGTTTTTGGGAGTTTGTAGCTTTATGTGTAGTTTGGGGTTAAGAAGGAGAAC
>NC_037543.1:18089059-18091530 GCF_001531365.2 Cynara cardunculus var. scolymus
ATCAAAGAAGGATATGTGTAGATCAAGGCATTGTTATATAGAGCAAAGTTATGCTCCTCAAGATTGTAAGTTTAGATGGTGATATAAATTGTAAGATTAGAAATTTTATTTCCGCTGCAATGTAAGTGTTTGATCTTGGGATACTAATTTTGATATATTTAAGTATTTGAAATTTTGGGATGTTACATCTAGTATATATATATATATATATATATATATATATATGAGTATCAAATTGAAAAAGAATAAAATACTCATTTTTTATTTAATTTTTTTGGTTAAAAATTAATTATATTTAAAATAATTCCGATTTTTTTTTACATTAAGATAAATAGGTGGGCGTCCAAAAAAATTTGTTATGTTAATATGAAAAAGGTAATATGGATTTTCAAAAACCATTCAAAACTTTTCATCGTTATTGTTTACAAAAAGTGGTAACATAATAATATTATTAAAATTAAAAGATTTTATATTGATTATTAATTCGTACATAATGTTTTAACATTTGTATTCTTGAAAAACTAAGGGGTCGTTTACCTAAATGTTTACCCGGTAAGCACTTATCGTTAGAAGTCAACACTATAACTTATTTTATTAGGTAAGATTGTAGTACATTAAAATGGTAGCATACACAACAATTTACCCGGTAAGCACTTACTCGGGTAAGGGTCGTCATCCTCACTTACTGAGTAAGACTCTTCATCTTTATCATTGCTCTTACTGGGTAAGATTTTTTAACCCTTGTCATGTTCATCAAATAAGGAAAATTATCCGGATCTTCACTTTTTAGCCAGTTTTTTCATGTTTGAACCAAAATAGCCAAGATTTGATAGCTGTCCATTTTGCAACTTGGGAAACGTATATTTTATGAACAAAATACGATTTCGGTGAACCATTGAGAAGATTTGGTAAGTGAAACGAATATTTCTGAAGCCAACCCGTCAAATTTATCAAAATTATATTTGATTCGGATAAAAAGTAGGTTTGGATTATTGTGATTCTTGAAGCCATAAAGGTCCGGCAGGAACCATCATGTACAATATTGGCTTTTAATTGAAAAAGACTTGCTTGCTTTTTCTTCAAACTTTTATGGTTTTTGGATCTTGACTAAACTACAAATTTGGTCAATGTATCACACTTTTATTTTCCATAATTTTAAATTATAACTTGTAAAAACGTTTGAATTTATATTTGAAAAGTAAAGAAATGATTATAATGTTTCATATGGTCAAGATCGGATTTGACTGGTCAATAATTGCGATTTTTACTGGTCAATAATTGCGCTTGCACTGCCCAAAAATTACGGCTATGCAAAAAAATAGAGATGATAGTTTTGTAACTTTTACAATTGGATGGCCAACAGGTTTATATATGAGCCTATGTGATGAACTACATGTTCATATGTCAACTCATGTAATTCACATATGAACTATTTTAACTGATTCACATATAAATTAATCAACAAATTCGCATATGAATCTATGTGATTCATATATGAACTAATTAATTGATTCATATATGAACTTGTGGGTTCATATTATGAACTAGTTAAATGATTCACATGTGAACTAATTCACGAGTTCACATATGAACCTTTTTGTCGCATATTTGTAAAAGTTACGAAAATATCTCTCTATTTATGTATATCAATGCGAGTAATTATCCGGTGTTTCATGGTCAAAGCCTCAAACATTGACCAGATGAAAATTATGATCATTTCTTTACTTCTCAAATATTATCATTTCTCAAATGAACATTTTCATATATATATATATATATATATATATATTTCCCCACATGTAGGAGTTTCTTACAATATATCTATTATTATTTTATTATTATTTATTCTATTAGTAATTAAAAAGATAAATTAAATCTATTAAAATATAAAATATAATTTGGACAAAAAATTGATTACCATCCTCATATAAAACTCGTCTCTAAAGATACTAATGTGAAAGGATATTTTTTTCGGTTCAATCAACGGTTGAGTCTATGAGGTTGAAACTGAATCTAAGATATGTATTATACACCCATTGTAAAATAACTAGACGGGTACTCGCGCAATGCAGTGAGAGACATCTTGATTTTAATATTTTATTTTATTCTTTGTCTCATTAGATGTTATAATATGGTCTTGTGTGATTTTGAAAAAACAATGATATTTTTATTTTTGAATAAAATATAAAATTGAAGATATCATAAAATTTTGATAAAAATATATCGATATTAGTATCAAATGAACTATTTAAAATTCCTCATTTTTTGCGTAATTTTTTAATTTAATTTAATTATTATTATTATTTGATTCAAGTTCAATAACGAAGTAATTTATATTTGCTTTAATAATACTCGAAGCTTACTCGCGCAATGCAGCGAGATACATCGTGATTTTAATATTTCATTTTATTCTTTATCTCAGTCGATGTTATAATATGACTTTATGTGATTTTGAGAAAGCGATGATGTTT
>NC_037543.1:18092745-18099842 GCF_001531365.2 Cynara cardunculus var. scolymus
TTTAATAATGAAATAATTTATTTTTGGTTTAATAATATAATATTTTATAAAGATAATAATTAAGTATTCTGTTTGAATTCAATGATTATCCTAATTATATTTTAGATTTTTTATATTTAAAGTAAGATGTTTATCTTGTATTTGATTATGTTTATCTGCAATTAGTTACACGAATTCAGATATGGAGCTTTACTAAGTTGTGCATAAATCTTGAGTTTTAAGTAATATGCATTAATAAACAGTACTTTACGTATAAAAAATAGTTTTTAAGAGTTTTTATCAAATGCTTTATAATATAGAATATATATTTTTATATATAATTTAATTTAAGTTTAATAATAAAATAATTTATTTTTGGTTTAATATTATAAATTTTATAAATATAATAATTAAGTATTCTGTTAGAATTTAATGATTATCCTAATTATATTTTAGACTTTTTATATTTAAAATGAGACATTTATCATGTATTTAATTGTGTTTATCTGCAGTTAGTTACACGAGTTTAGATATGGGATGAACGGGTTTAAGAGTTTTAAGAGTTTTAGCCAAATGTTTTATAAGATAGTATATATAATTTTCTTATAAAGATAATAATTAATTATTTTGTTAGAACTCGATAATTATCATAATTATATTTTAGAATTTTAAAATGAGATGTTTATCCTCTATTTGATTATGTTTATTCATAGTTAGTTACACGAATTCAAACATGAAGTTTTAATAAGTTGTATTTATGCATAATTTACTTGTAATCTTGAATTTTAAGTAATATGCATTAATATACAGTACTTAATGCATAAAAAATTATTTTTAAAAGTTTTTGTCAAATGCTTTATAATACAGTATAGATATATAAATGAACTCCCTATACTAACTTTTAGGTAAATAACTTTTCCATTAATCTAATGATATTAAGTTTTTCATTTACGTGGTTTGTTAAAAATTACAGATATCGTCCTTATGCTTTTGAAATTTTGGTTTTAGTCCTTATGGTTTGCAATTCATGTTATTTTTGTCTTTAAAGTTAACTCTTATATTTAAATAAAGGATTAAGATAGCAATGGATTGTAAAGTAAATTGACAAAAAAAAGGAGAAAATTGTTTCAACTTCCAACATATTAAACTCTTACTATGATAAGTGCTTACCGAGTAAATTGTTGCAAATGATACCGTTTTGGTGGATTAAAATCTTACCGGATAAGTCAATAATAATGTTAAATTTTACATGTAAACACTTACCGGATAAATGTTTGGTAAACACCCGTAAGACCCCACTTGCAAATACAATTTCAAAGTGAGTTCAAAGATTCCCACATCATCAAAATTGTTTCATCAACTTCCAACATATTAAACTCCTATTTGCAAGACCACCTTAATACCACCTAATCATTGTGATTCAACAAATATATATATAACATCCATAATTGGGTTAACAATTGAATAAGCTTACATATATATATATATATATATATATATATATATATATATATATATATATACACTAGAAGGGTACTCGCGCAATGTAGCAAGATATATCTTGATTTTAATATTTAATTTTATTATTTATCTCAGTCGATGTTATAATATGGTTTTATGTAATTTTGAAAAAACGATGATGTTTTTATTTTTGAATAAAATATAAATTTGAATATATCATAAAAATTTGACAAAAATATATCAATATTAGTATCAAATTAACTATTTAAAATTCATATTTTTTGTGTAATTTTTTAATTCAATTTTTTTACTATAATTTAATTTAGGTTCAATAACCAAGTAATTTATATTTGGTTTAAGAATATAATTTTCTTATAAAAATAATAATTAATTATTTTGTTAGAACTCGATAATTATCCTAATTCTATTTTAGATTTTTTATATTTTAAACTGAGATGCTTATCTTCTATTTGATTATGTTTATCCGAAGTTAGTTACACGAATTCAAACATGGAACTTTAATAAGTTGTACTTATATATAATTACTTGTAATATTGAATTTTAAGTAATATGCATTAGTATATAGTATTTCATGCATAAAAAATGGTTTTTAAGAGTTTTTGTCAAATGCTTTATAATATAGTATAGATATATGGAAGCTTATTCAATTGTTAACCCAATTATTGATGTTACCTAATTTTAGTCTTCACTATTTGTAATCTATGGATAAAAATCATCATGGTATTTTTGTAATAATTAAAAAATGATACTTAATAAACATAGATGAACAATCAATAACAAGGTAATTTTGAAAAAAGATTAGGGAGATTCCTTTTAAACATCATATATGACTATACTCCTTTGGGTGTGTTTAATCATACATGATTAAACATCTATGTTGTCAATACAACATGTGTTTAATCATTTATGATTAAGTTTGTCTATTCTGCTTGTAATCATATATGATATTGAAACTTCTTACCTTTTCGTAAAATGTCTAGCTTCTCGTTTGAACCTGCGCCTATATATGTGTCTGTGTGTGTATGTGAGAAATCAATGCCTTATTTCACGTATGAAAGTTCTAGATCATTCTTGTACTTATTTGGTGAACCGAAAGCATTAGAGGGGTGAAATACATTATTTGGATAGTGATTTCCAACACACGATATAGAAATTGATCCAAGTTACATACAAAACCCATGTTCCCAACAGGTACGGTGTATAAAACTGTCAAGCCGCTCAACCCTCCTAACCTTACCCGTTAACAAACCAATTAAACCCAATCCGTTAAACCATTAATTAAAAGGTTGAAATCAGGTTAGCCTATCTCAATCCAAACCAACCCACCAACCCGTTGCTAGGTGTAGATTGTCTAAGTGTCCCAATAAAATATTTTATAGAACTTAGGTTTATAAGACGTTTTTAAACGTTTTAACAAGTTTTTAGAACATTTTTAAAATAAAATGTATTATTAGCTATTTTATTGGCACCATTGTCACTGTCACCGTCACCATCACCATCTTGTCATCGTCAACATCGTCGCCCCACCACCACCATTGACCTTCACTACAGTGGCCTTCAACCCCACCACCACCACCATTGACCTTCACCACTGTGGCCTTCAACCCCACCACCACCACCTTGTGACCATCACCGTCATCACAATCATCGCCACCACCATTATTGCCTCCACCGCACAACCATATATTCAACGAACTAAATAAACATATTCAAATTCTTTTGACATATTTCATTCCAATTTCTACTATAATCAAACATGATTAAATTTCATTCCAATTCTTTTGACATACTACAATTTCGAAAGATTTCATTATATAAACCAAACATCATATAAGCATTTTAAAAACAGATATCCAAACACTTTCTGAATTAAAAAAAAAAAACATATATCTAAATTGAGAAAATATCGCCCATGTGATTCATGAACCTCATGGTAGGGATTAGGGAATGGGCTTTCCAAAGAAACACCTTTACCTTTAGTGTTTCACTTAAAAAGTTATAACTTACCCTTCCTTTATACAATTATTTGAAACAAAATTCAAATACAATATATCTAAATATGATACAACTAAAACAACTCATATTTTGATTTTATGTAGTATGTTTAGGGGAATATTTTGTGGGTAGGTACCGAATGAGAAAGGCGTTGAGCGACTCAACGTCGAATGGAAAAATAAGCAATAAAAAATTGGTTTGAGCTTCGGCTCCAAATATTAAAAGTGTCTGAAGGTCCCAGGTTTAAATCCAAAGAGGTTCAAATACGGTGACTTCTAACTACCCACAAAACATGTGATTGTTATGAGATTAGTCGGTTCGCATAGCAAGTTGAATATCCAAAAAGGGGGAGGGGGAGGGGGGGTTTTAAAGAGTCTCTTACATATTTATCAATAAATGATTTTAAATATTTGATGATTAAATGGAACAATGACAAAAATACGTGTCACATCAAGCAAGATGGTAAAAGGCCATTATCCATGAAAGAAGGCCCCTCAATTGAGATAACGACGATAAAGCTTATAATATGGTAGAAAAAGACCCATCATCTAATATTCGCATTTGCTTATATTCTGAAATTAACTTTAATTTATAATCACAATAACAAAGACGCCACACATAAAATAATATACAAAAACTTTACACACCAACAAAAAAATGTCATCTACATAGAGTCAGAATTAACAAATATGTAGAAAAATTCTTTTACAAACTTAACTGTTAGTACAAATCAGTTAATTGAAGGATTTATGTAAATGATAAAAGTTTATTTATTATTATTTGTATCTTTATGGAATATTATTAAAGTTCATTTGTTATTATCAACGTTTTATATTAGAAGACAGTATGTGATATTTATTAAATCAAATATCCATTAAACTAGATGAATTGTTGAGATTGATTTATATAATTTATATTAATGGTTAGGTTTGTAAATGAAACCACTTTGTGTGTTCACACACACACACACACACACACATATATATATATATATAGAGAGAGAGAGAGAGAGATGTTGGTTCAAATGTTAACAATATTGGCCATTGATTCTTACAATAAACGGTTGTGATTTATCATATTAAAAATTAATTTTTTAAATTTACAATTTCACGAACATATGTGAACTAAGTGGAAAAGGGTATTTATGTAAAAAAAATTTATGTAACTCCCATATTATTAATTGAGAGTTACAAAATCAAAAAAATCTCATTGATTTTTGTTAATGTAAGAACTATATGAACACATCTATATATATATGAACCATTATGTTAAATACGAACAAAAAATAACATATATATGAACTTGGACTGCATAACATTTATGAACACAATATGAACATAATAAGAATAGCTGCTACATGAAATGAAATAAAAAAAACAGGTATGAACATAATATGAACAACTTGTGAACAATAGTTCCTTCATTATGAACACATTCAGGAGCGAGTCAATGTTGAGATATGCAGCTAGTGTACATATGAACACATTCAGGAGCGAGTCACTGTTGAGATATGCAGCTAGTGTATATATGAACATAATATGAACACTTGTGAACAATAGTTTCTTCATTATAAACATATTCAGGAGCGAACCAATATTGAGATATGCAGCTAGTGTACATATGGACACAATATGAACAACTTGTGAACAATAGTTCCTCCATTATGAACACATTTAGGAGCGAACCAATGTTGAGATATGCAACTAGTGTATATATGAACATAATATGAACACTTGTGAACAATAGTTCATTCATTATGAACAATGAGTTTATCCATAATAGCTTGAACGATACCGAAAACTTTACTACCGGGTCTCCTCTACCAATCACAAATTCAAAAACATCATAGATTGAAAAATCAACATTATAAAAAAACAAGATCAATAATAACTTAACAAAAATCATGAGATTTTTTGATTCTGTAACTCTCAATTAATGATATGAGAGTTACATAATTTTTTTATACATATTTACCTTTGTCATTAAATTATAAGATGAATATGAACCTATATATAAGATGGATTGTCATTGGTTGAAAATGGTTAACAAAGTTAACACAATAAACTTGGTTAAMATTTGAAACAAACTCTCTCTCTCTCTCTCTCCCTATATATATATATATATAGAGAGAGAGAGAGAGAAGTTCTACCTTAAGGTTTTGTTTATACTAATATTTTTATTGTATTATAAAACATTTATTTATGTCTTTCAAATATTTAAAATTTAAGTTTCAACTTATTATTGCATACGTAATTTTAAAGTTTTACGTTTGAATTTTATATAAATAACTAATAACCAACTACTATACAATCAAATATAAAACGAATGTTAAACCTTACTAATACGAATTTTTACTCCATAAAATTGACAACTCACCAATAACTCTTTTGGTATCTTAAAATTATACAAAACCATAAACATTAAATCCAAAGAGTTGAATAACGGAACAAAGCATGAAACATGATTAATGGTTCGAGTTTTTAGCTTCAAAATCGAGATTTAGTTACAATAAATTATGAGAATATGCTTCTAATATATGATATGGATTTGTGCTTTTATCAAGGTTCAAAAAGACGTAAGGCGTGGCGAGACGGCGAGGTCAAGCCTTACACGCCACAGCGAGGACCTGACGTTTTTCTAAGGCATGACATAAGACGGTAATTTTGTATGTCATATATAGAATTATATATATAAATATATATTTTCTATACATTATCTAATCAGATAATGATATTAAAAAATGTACGTTCATATTAGAAGAAGAAAAATTATATAAATTATTATTATAAAATTAAGTTTTCGTTTAAATATTTAAAATAGAACTTAGAAAGGTAATTTTACAAGTTCATTTTAATCATGAGTCTGCAACGTTTATGAATTTGTGAAATTGTGAATGATGTGATTAGTTAGATCTATAAAAATATAAAATCTAAAGTTAAAAGTGTAAAAACACAAAAAATAAAAAATAAAAATAAAATCTTTTTTTGAAAAAAATCACGTGTTATAAAAAATGTGCGCCGCGGCATGCCATGGTGCGCATGAAGACGCCATAATGTGAGCCATGCCTTACAGAAACATTATGGGCCATTTTGTAACAATAGAGACGTGTCTTACGATATCTTCCATGATGCACCTTTTTGAACATTGGCTTTTATAAACGAGTTGTTTGATTGCTCCTTTACTTTATTAAAACCATATAACTATTAAAAAAACCTAAATGATATCGTTTACAACATTTCTAACTCACTCTTAAATTATTCATGTTATTTGAGACATAAGAAATGCAATATTTGTGATGTAAATATACATATACATACACTACATATATATATATATATATATATATATACACAAGGTCATAATGAGTAAACACGAGAATGATCATATCACATTTGATTATAGAACATGGTCAACGCAAGGGGTTTTGCATACACTACATATATATATGTATATATATATATATATATATATATATATAGACTTGGGATCATGTGAGACCAGTCTGTTTTCGTGAGACCCGTGAGACCAACATTTTACACTTGAAACTTCACAGCAAAATGCTGTGAAGGTGACTTTTTAAAAACCTTCACAGTGTTTTTGCTGTGAAGGTTCGACTTTTTTTAAACCTTCACAGTGTTTTT
>NC_037543.1:18102932-18104743 GCF_001531365.2 Cynara cardunculus var. scolymus
TATGAAACAATTTCACAAGATTAAACAATTTCATGAAAAAATTTCATAAGATTAAACAATGAAATCGACAGATGAAGGTGGTTTGCACGGTTTACACAAATRADGGCGGTTTTCATATGATCACTCCTCTATATATATATATATATATATATGATCAAATGATGATGGTGTGAAAATAAGCAAACACGAGAGTGTATTACGGTCAATACAAGGACGTGCGAACGAGTGGACCCGAGATCCGGATCACGGCCAAGGTTGCACGTGACCACATGGATCTTACACATGAGTCTAATGCAAAATTAAATGTAATTTAACCGTTTTCACATTATCTTATTTGATCATTGTTTTTTTAAACCAAACTCTTTATATTTATGTGAGAGAATAATTTTGTTTCATAACAATTTTCAACTTTATATGTATATAACGTTTTTCTCATGAAATACATGTTCCAAAGGATACATAATTTGAAGTTATTGAGATGGGAAAGTATGCACAAAAAGACAACCTCAACCAACCAACCAACCAAATTAAATATAAGATTTAATTTTTTATTTTTTTAATTTGTACCAATCTTTATATGAAGTTTCAATTGGCATACATACATGTTTTAAGTAATCCAAAAATATTAAGTTATTAGCCATAAAATAATACATTAATTTTAGAGTAAACTACACATTTTTTTTTTATTAATCTGGATATTCAATCCGTTATGCGAGCCGACTGATCCCATGACGATCACCCACTTTGCGGGTAGCTCGGAGTCACTGCATTTGAACCTCCGTGGCCACAAAGGGGATCTTTATTCCTACTTGGATTCGAACTTGGGACCTCCAGGTACTTTTGACCTTTGGAGTCCAAGCTCAAACCAATTGGGCACAATCTTGTGGTTAAGTAAACTACACATTTGGTCCTATGGTTTTCGGAAATAACATTTTTTATCATTGCAGTTTTGAATTTTTAAGATGACCATTGTGGTTTGCAAAAACATCTGAATTTGGTTCCTCACTCTAACAGCTGCTAAAAGATTATTTTAAATGAGAGGCATTTTCGTCATTTTATCGATTTTTTGGCTTTTAGTTAATCAAAAACATTTTTTTATGATTTTAGTCTTTGTGGTTTTTGATTGGGTAAAAGACAAAAAAAAAAAACTAATAGAATGAGGGAAATCCCCTTCATTTAATGGGACTTTTAAGAGGAAAGGAGCAAATCCAGACGTTTATACAAACCAGATAAAATCTCGAAACTATATGGACAAAAAAGTGTTGTTTTTGACGAACCACATGGACCAAATTTGTAGTTTACTCTTAATTTTATCATCAAAAGTGGGGTGTGTTGAGGGGTTGAATGGTAATTGGTGATAATTTTTGGACTAAAGTACAAATTAAGATACCACGTTTGAAGACATTATGTGTTTGGAAAAGGCTGGAATGCGGAAAACCGACAACAGTTGATGAGAATGCATGTTGTGGATGTTTTCATGGTCAAATGGCAGAGTCAATGTTCTCACTTCTTTCTCATCTCAAATGAAACACATAATAAATTCACGATCTTTGGTGTAGTGTGGAGGCATATATGTTAAAAAGATAAACGAATGTTGTATAGGTATTGCAAAGAAAAAACCAACCAAACTAATATGTGATTTTGTTGGGTCACCTATTGATTTGGTGATGACCCACTGATCTGTTCCTCTACCTAAGCAACACTTAGTAGTTATTGGTTCTTTGTAAGTTGGTGTCTTGGTACATACTTAAAGCCATTGGCAAAATCGAAGACTAGCCGATGTGAAGACAGAAGGTCACCGATGCGGTGTT
>NC_037543.1:18104843-18126989 GCF_001531365.2 Cynara cardunculus var. scolymus
AAACACTACCCGGACAAGTGGGTGATAAGTTAAGATTGTGATACCCAGGGCGTGTTGGTGACTGATAAGTCATGACCAGTATAAAACACTACCCCGACAAGTGGGTGATCAATCGAGAATGAAGTATCAACCCAGGGCGTGTTTGTGATTAAATGACCCATTCCAGACAGATAATTTATGAGATCTCATTTCTTTCAGTGTTGCATGTTTTCAGAAATTGCATACTATTTGGTACAAGGTTTACAAGTTGAAATGCATGACGTACAATGTTTTTATACACGAAAACCATGAACTCACTGAGCTTTATAAGCTAATTATAGTATGCATCTCAGGCCCAGGTAGTTCGAGGACGGATAAAGGCAAAGGACATGCTTAGAGTGTTGCTTATTATCATCTCATTTTAGTCTTTTGTCTAAGATGCGCTGTAATGATCTTTTGTAACCTAACCCCAAGAAAAGGTGGGTTAGAACTTAAGTTAGATTTTGACGATTTAAAGACTTCCGCTGTAATAGTTTAAATGGTTTTAAATTAGCCATTACTTTGGTGTATTTATTAAGGAAATGTTTCAGATTACGTGATATCCCTCTTGATGATTTTAGGGTGTTACAGGGTCAGCCGCTGATAGTAGAGTCCTTCGAGATGCTATTCTTAGGCCTAATGGGTTGAAGGTGCCAAAGCCGTATTATTACTTGGTAGATGGTGGGTATACAAATGGAGAGGGTTTTCTTGCCCCTTATAGAGGTCAAAGGTATCATTTAAATGAGTGGCGTGATGGACACCAACCAACTACGCCAAAAGAATTTTTCAACATGAGACATTCTTCTGCAAGAAATGTTATAGAACGATGCTTCGGTATTTTGAAAGCAAGGTGGGGAATTTTAAAAGATAATTCATACTACCCTGTTGAACTCAAAGTTAAGGTCATAATGGCATGTTGTCTTCTTCATAATTTTATAAGACAAGAAATGCCAATTGATCCGTTTGAAAACATACCTTGCTCGAATGAAACCGAAGACAATGAAAACCAAGATAATATCACTTCCGTAGGTGCTTCTACCGAGTGGACTGAATTTAGAAATAATTTGGCTCARAGTATGTTTAATGATTGGAATGCTTCTACTTAATTTTTATGGTTTGTAATAGTACAATTTTAYTTTTATGGTTTGTAATAGTACAATTTCATTTTTATGGTTTGTAATGGTACAATTTCATCTTTATCGTTATTAGTTTTAATGGTACAATTTGATCTTTTATCGTTATTAAATATAATGGTACGATTTAATAGTACAGGTGAATGTGAAACAGGCCTTGTGTATGGTTAGTTCAAATATAGGTATGTGAAACAGAGCCTGTGTATGGTTAGTTCAAATGTAGGTGCATAAGAAATCTTACAATGATGTGGATGATATTGATAATGATGTGGATGTCCTTTGAAATCTTACTTATGTGCTGCTTTATCATTCAATGTAAAACTAAAATATGTTAGGTACAATTTTATATTTATCGTTATTAATTTTAATGGTATAATTACATCTTTATCGTTATTAGGTATGGCGGATAAAATCAATGGGCGAAAGTATCGTAATTGGTCAAAAATCGAAGATGGAAAACTTGTTGATGCATTGGTGAATATGGTAAATGATGAATTTAAAGCACTGAGAAAAATAACACGTGAACCAAAATCCGTGTTAAGCTTTTGGAACTATGAAGGAGAAGCTCGAGAAGAGTTTGTGAGGTACATTTTGCAAGAATGATTGTGCTTGTTGGTTTAGCTCTTTTTTAAAACTATGATGTTTAATGGCTTTTGGAACATGTATTTAAACATGCTTTGGTATTTTGGCGTCATATGTTTGATTGTTTGAAGATGGTGGCATATAATTATTTTGAACAAGTTTGATGGATTTTGAAGCAATTTTAATATTAAGTAACGTCATTTGATTTATGGTTATATTTGAGTTGTGTATTTTTATATTGTTTTACGCACTAGAATATTTAATTATTATTTTTAGTTAAAAAAAATTTAAAGTAATTAATAATTATTATATTAAAATATTTTTAAGTTTAAAAAAAAATTAATTTTTCAAAAAAGGGTATTTTAGTCATTTACCAGAATTTCATTCCAATTCCAAAACTACATTCTGTGAACCAAACAGACAGATTCCAATTCCTTTAATAGATTTCATTCCAATTCTGTCAACCAAACAGGTGGTCAAACCTGACAACATTCCATTCCAATTCCTTCAAAGTCAAATTCCTTTGACAGATTTCATTACATCCAAAAACATTCTGCGAACCAAACGCCACCTAAATCTTTTATTTAATCAAATGATGACTTTATCTTAATTAATGTGTCTACCTTATTAACTCTTAAACGTATGTGTTAAAAGCAGATTTGTAAATTTAGTCATCTACGTATACACTAATTTTTAGATAAACACAAATAGAAATATAGACACTAATTTTTAGATAAACACAAATAGAAATATAAACACTTATTTTAAAACAAAGTAAGGAATATATTAACTTCAATTAAGAAAAGATTATAATCGTATACATAGACTTTTCTCCCACCCAAATGAAAACAAGTACCACATGTATCCTATCTATGTAATTCTTTACCTTGAAAGGTGGAGCAACTATTTACGTGAAAACCCCTCGCTTTAGAGTTCAGATTACCATTACCACTAAAACGACAACGGATGAACTTATAGTCGGTGCCCATGGCATCTCATCCTACAAGAACATTAACAAATAAGCCAAACCAAACACTGTATATCCCACCCGGTGGTGGGGTCAGAGGATCGGATGTACGTAAAGATCAGTACTACTGTTTCCGTCAAGATCATACATCTAAGCGGAATCTTTACCCACTCATTCCAGTTACAAGTGAATTCGAACGACGTGAATGACGTTCAATGAGCAACAATACTTTAACCGCCTTCCTCTGAAGATGCCCGTCTTCGTGAATGCTGCCTCCGGTTAACCGAACAAGCGGTATCCGAGCCGTTAACCCATAAGTGTCAACCATTTCCGTCACCATAAACACTTTCTCCAACACTTCTAAAGCTTCCACCTTTAAAGACTCGGAACCCCAATTCAAAACCTTTAATATAGGAACCACGGCCCCGCTCTCGTCTAAAACGTGGGCCCCGCGGCGCGGGGACTCCTTTTGTACCAGAGTTGAAAGTGTCTGAATCACTTCATAGGTTGTGGCATGCACCTCCGATTGTAAGAGTTTGACTAACTCAGGTAATGCCTTCGCCTCCAAAAGGCAAAACGTATCGTTCACGGTGCATAAACCGCCATGAGCTGCGCAAATAGCGACGCGGGTGCCGCCGAAACACGAGCACCACCGACGGGTGGTTGGCGCCTTGGTGAGCTCAGAGCTCCGCATCGAGAGATCGCCGATGAGAGCAGCCGCTCGTGCCTTTGCTGTCACTGAACCATTCTTGAGGAACTCCACAAGCAAATCATAGGTCCCGAGTTCAACCACCATTTTCTGAGCTTCGAAATTGGTTGGATCAGTGAACCGAAAAAGAGCACTCAAAGCGTTTTCTTTAGCTTCCATGTTCCCAGATTCCAATATCTCGATGATGGCTTTAAGCCCTTCTAACTCGACTAGTTTTCTCGTGAGAATAACTTCCGATTTCGGAACATTTGCTAATAAACCAACTGCAGCCTTCTGTACATCACTTTTGTTAGAGTTTTCAAGAAGACCAACAAAAGCCTCTAATCTTCTCGGTTTCAGAAGGAACTCCGCAACTCCCTGTGGTTCATGATTCGAGAACAAGAACAGGAGGTTGATGGCGGCTTCACGTGTTTCACTATCGGGATGATCAAGAAGAGTTAGGACTAAAGACACACCGCTAGCGGTAAGAACCGCGGTCTTCACGAGCCCGCCATCAGATTCACAAATTTTAAAAAGTGCCCGTAAAACAGGCCTCAATACATTGTAAGGTAAACGGGAATTTCGTAGAAAAGCCAGCAGGTTCTCGACTAAAGAGTTTAGATCGAGTTGGACTCCATTCATGTCGACAAGAAACTTGATCCCATCGCCATTGGAACCAAGTTTATCGAGGATTTCCGAGCATTTAGCGAGAATGATGATGTGTAAAGGGGAAGAACACATGAGATCCACCATAAGAGGAACTGCACCAGCGGCTGCGAAAAGCGGTTTGTTCTCCCGACTTCCTAAAAGCTTTATGAGCATAGATAGCGACAATTCCTTCGCTTCAAGATCAGAAGATACCATTTCAAGCAATGGTGGAATCAGCCCTTGTTCACCTAAGAACTTTGTGTTATTTTCTTCAAGCTCCAAATTAACAATCCCTCTCACCATCGCCATTTTTGTCGATTTTGAACCTTCAGTAACAATCAAATCAATTATTAGTGAGGTTGGATGCAGAAAAGAAGTGAAAGATAAAGCGATTCCTATACTTCTTTGCGGAAGAATGATAACATACATAAATGATCAAAAGCCCATCCTCCCACAGTAGTCCCTGTTAAATAGTACACTAACGTCATCCACGGGGAACTCGTTTTAACAATACAGGTGTGTTTGGTACGCGGGACATGATAGAACAAAAACTTGTTATCCCAAGGCTTGCGCGACATCAGACTTAGACATGACATGCCTAAATGGGACAAAAATTAGGTTTTTTGTCTCACCAAAATAGGTGGAACAAAAATTGGGGAGATGGACAAGATTAGTAAGTTACTAAACTACACACGTCAAATTAAAACCCAGATGCTTCCACAATTTTTTCACCCCTCACTCAGCCAGTCCAATTATGCGCAGTCCAGTTGAATCCAGTCCAATCCAGTCCGGTCTATGTAAACGATAAAATGAAAGAGAAAAAGTTTTCCAACCTTGAATTATCCGATGGACAAGAGGTCCATACCATTCCTCTTTGGCGGCCCTAATAACATTTTCTTGATCAACATCTACGAGTTTCTGCAAGATTTCTTGTGCTTTCTCAGCTAAAGTCACCTCTGAACCCTTTAGGATGGTAATAAGAAAGGAAACCGGATTACATTGCTGCGAGAGTTCCCTGGTATAATCCATATGATGGCCAGATTCCTCGATCACTAGTTCAAGTATCAAGTCTAAAGCAGCTTTAGATAGACTGGATTCACACCCTAAGCATGGAACAATGTGACAAAACCCCTCGTTCTCGAGCAAGAGATCCTATAAGATGAGATCAAAACATAAGGTCAAGAACATGAACATATATATATATATAGGGAAGGGTTCAAACGAGAACCCCTATGATTTACGAGAACACAAGAACAACCCAATAACCTCATATTGTGATAAAAAATAAAATTAAAAGATTTTTTAAATTAAAATTAAAATTTAAAAAGATTTAAAAAAAATTAAAATTAAAAGGGTAATAATGGAACATCAAATCTTTTAAACACGATCATTATTATCATTAGTCTTATCAAATTTTTTAAACGGTTACGAAATAGGTTAGGATTGTACTAGGTGTGATAATCATGTGATATGGGTGTGATAATCATGTGATAGGGGTGTGATAATCACCATTATACATCATTTGGGTTATCGTTTTGGTTGATAAGTTAAAATTTTGGTGTAATCATGTGATAGGGGTGTGATAATCACCGTTATACATCACTTGGGTTAACGTTTTGGTTGATAAGTTAAAATTTTGGTGTCATCATGTGATTTGGGTGTGATAATCATGTGATAAGGGTGTGATAATCACTGTTATACATCACTTGGGTTATCGTTTTGATTGATAAGTTAAAATTTTGGTGTAATCATAAAATATGAGTGTGATAATCATATGATATGAGTGTGATACTTATGTGATAGAGGTGTGATATGAAGAAAAGATGTTAAGCCATGGAGATTATCATGAACGAAGGAGAAGAAGATAACTACCAAGAGAAAAACATGGAACGTGAAAAGATAATTATGGTTAATTAAAATAAAATAAAAATTATAAAAATTACTTAATTACATTATTGTCCTTATTAAATTATTTATATATAATAAAAGTTAATTTATTAATTAAAAAAGTTTGAGGTTATTGGGTTGTTCTTACGTTCTCGTAAATCACATGGGTTCTCGTTTGAACCTCCACCTATATATATATATATAATAAGAAGAAAGGGGTTATTTGGCTAAATGGCCTCCACACATTAATCTATGACTTTTTGACTGTTTCTAGGCTAGCAGTGTCATCCTCAAACCTGTCAGAAGGTCATTTAACAAAATTTCCCAATAAGAAAGAGCATTCTCTAACCTTGTTTCTTGCATGTCCTTCAACGGCATTCTTTAATGTAACTAATACTTCTGTTTTGAGTTGTTGGTTATCCAAGTTTGGGAGTACGCTAATGAGCAATTCAGTGAGACCGCCAATGGAAATCCAATCTTTATTGATTGAATCCTCTGTTATAAGCTCCTGGATTTGGAAAAGGGCATCTTTCACAGATGAATCTTTTTCAGACAGCAATTTTGGCTTGCAGGATCTAATTCTCATGCAGTAGTTGAGCTCTTTCCATTCTTCAATCGACTCTCTCAATTGAATATTTGATCTGAAAGATAAATCTTCAAGTGATTCACCCGTGACAGGATCCGTTTTTTCTCCAGACTCGAACCATTCTTCAATAGCCACCCTCGAGTATGCAGTACCATTGGAGAGGCTAACAGGATCCACCATTACGGTTTTAGTAATGCCACAAATGAAAGCCTTATAAGGTGGAATAGATTCTTCTCTTGAATCATAACATTCAATCGCCCGTAGCCTTTGCATATACTGATCTTTTATGTGTTCATAGTCCCTAGCTGCATCTGCTCGGGACAACAACTTAATGATCTGCTCCAAGAAAAAAACCTCGGCTCTCTCTTTTCGGTTTTGCGCTTCTTCTTTCTCTCTCTTGAAGCTATCTAGTTCTTTCCTTATCTCAGAGGGTTCAACAGTCACGCCAACCGCCTTCGCTATATCCTTGATGATATCATTGGCAAAGCCCTGATCAAGTTTTTGATTCGTAAGCCCTTGATCCAATTTATCGAGGATTTGGAGTTTAGATTGACTGGTTACAAATTCGGCTCTTTGCATCTCGCTTTGTAACCTGATTACTTGATCGGATATCCCAGATAGGACCTCGGTGTTTGCCAGGCATAAAGTATTTAGCGACTTCCCAATATCTCTTGTTATATCTTGTACCTCCTTGACAATGTGCCTGCACTTTATCAGCAAGTAGAAGCGGCCGCAATTCTTGTACTTCTCCACAAGGGCATTGGCCCTTTTCACATCTGTGTCAAGATTCTCCAAAGCTTTTCCTGCAATTGGTGATTCGTTCAATTTTCCTAGCTCCAGCTCCTTTAGGACACGCGCAATATCAAATAGGTGAGCCGAGAGGATCCTGAAACTCTCCTTTTCTATAACTATATCTTTGGCAGCATGAGCCGTTTTGATGACCTGGTTAATAGCTACAGCCAAAATGGTACCAAGTGGTAGGAGATCTGCCATATTCGCTATGGCAAAAAGAACCAAAAAGACTAAAAATACTAATTGCCTATGATTTTGATATCAGAAGTGAGCAACTATAACGCACAATCTTCCAAGTTCATTCACCAACTTCTTTTCTTGCCAAGAATTGCTAGCATTAACCTGTGACCACCACCTAATTCAATTTGAATTGATAAGAAGATAATTTCAAAGGTCCAAGAATCAAGAAATATATTACAATTAGTTGATGTAAAAATTAGACAGCTGCTAAGGTAAACAAACCCAAAATAACGTTGATACACCTCTATGATCATGAAATATTATCACTTATGTAAAAGGGTGTAAGTAAAACTCCAAACAAATATGTGTGTTGATCCGGTGGGTGGTGGTGGTTATGGGTGATCATTTGAGGGTGTCAGTATGGTGGTGATGGTGCTGCTGGAGGTCAAAAAAAGGCCTATGTTATTGTTACATAAACAGACATTTGTCTTTTTTTAGGCCTACAGTTTCAAGCTTTCACTTTTTTAGTTTGACCCATCTAATAAACATATATGTAGCTATTCAATGAAGAAGTTCCATCAATAAACCAGTTTTACATGCAGGCAAAGTGGCAAGCACGCCTCAAAGAAGTCTAACAATTTATTATTTCTTTTGTATTTTAAGATGAAAATCGGTATGGGACAAGGGTTCCAATAGATTTCAGCAATCAATTCCTAAAAAAATTGTTTTATTTTCAAAGCTTGGAGTTTATTCCATAATTGCTTTGATCTTCAAAGCAAGTAAAACATATTGAGAAATGATGGTGAGTAAAGATTTAGAAGATTTGAAACCAGATGCCACTTCTGCTCACTTGTCGACGTCTATGGGACTAATTGTAGTTTACAAGTTTATTCCATGAAAAACCAAGCCAAATATATCTCAGAACAAAGGAATTCATCAGCGACATCTATAAACTAGCAAAGACAAGCAGATTACGATCAAAATGAGCACAAAAGTATAACGTCCAACCGAGTAAGCTTATCATCAAACACTTGGTGGGCATGAAGCTAATTAGTAGAATTTTGCCACAATCTTGGCAAGAACTTGATTAAAAACACCACCCAAATGCAATTCCTTGACTTAATCACAAACAAGAAATCAGAAGAGCAAATCAAAGACATAGGTTTTGGAGAATTACCTGTAAAGAACTGAAAAATAGGTCCTGAAACGTTGATAGTGAAAATACCTGACGAAACATTAACATTAAATATGAGGACCAAAGAAGAAGAACGACCGAGTTTACTTCCAGGTCAATAACTGTCGGTAAAATCCTCATAGTCGTTGATGTTGGCATAATTACGAGTCGTCTTCCCACGAAATTTCTCATGAAATTAACAATTTTGGTCTCGTTCGCATGAATACAATCATCATCTTTCCCACGTAAAAAAAGGCTTCTTTATTAATTTGCAAACGATTACAATCAGTTTCGTTTAATTTCTATTTTTTTCCTAAAATTTAAAAAAAATAAACCTTAAACTTTTCAAAAACAAACTATATTTCCTTATAACTTTTTAAAACTTTATATTTAAAATACATAAAACCGACTGATAAATATATTCAAATATAAAATAAAAGTCGAGTCATACTACCAAACGGCATAATGTTTCATGAATTTTGTTTATTTAATGGAGAATTACATCAAAATTTTATTTTGATTTTCAGTATATGGTATTGCATATATATACAAAACTAGTTTAAAATATCATAGATGAAGTTTATTAACTTTAGCGGATGACTTAAGATTAGGAAATATGATCATCAAGAATAAGAGAAAACATGAAAAATATGAACTTAAACTTAAGAATACAATATAATAATTGATTTTGTCTATATTTATCTGAATGGTTTTTTTCTAAATTTCATTTCTTCCTTAACCCTTATCTCTCGTAGCACAATAATCTTGATATTGCCTCGATAGGTTCTCAATAACTGTTATGTAAACATTTTCCCCATTAAACCTACTTTCATTGATTACGACATTCAAAACCAGTATTTTTAACCTTCGTATATAACATTCATTCCCCCATTCTAGTCAATACATGTTAACTTATAGATTACAACATTCATCAAGATAAGACATGAGTTGGATTAAAAATGGATATTTCCTCAATCCTTTATTCCTCTAATGCACGACATGAAACTCATGGGCCGTTTATTAAACGCTTACCTGGGTAAGTGTTTATCAGCAAAATTTAACATTATCACTTACCTATCAGGTAAAATTTTAGTCCACCAAAACGATACCGTATGCAACAATTTACCCGATAAGCGCTAATCATGGTAAGAGTCGTCACCCTCACTTACCGGCTCTTGGTCCTTGCCTTCGATTTTACTGGGTAAGATTCTTTGTTCTTGTCATATGCATCTAGTAAGGTGATGTGACTTTGGTAAATGTTTATCCGAGCAAGCGTTTGGTAAACGACCCTTCGCTGTTTTTTAAGTATATAACATTTATTCATGATAAATATTCACGCACGCTCCTCACTTTTGCAATGGTTTAAACCCTTGACCTCTTGATATGATGGATTCTACTGGGAACCGCTAGGCCAATGACTATTTGATGAGGAACTCAATGTTTGCATCATCATGTTTCCTTATAGATCATGTAGAAAGACGATGCTGACCTTTTTGCTATGTTGCATGTCGTCCTACACATTGCCCAATTCCTCCTTTGTTGTCTTTTTTCGACTGTATAAATAAAACTCGCTTGAACCGATACAAAATGCACAACTCAATTCCATGGACACAAATAATTCCTCCCACTCAAATAGCACTATTTCCATAAGTTTGTATCCAATGAAATAATAAAGATCTTTGTGTATCACGGGGAACATCTAAGGTTTTCTTACAGATCCTTTTTTATGCATTTGTAGAAGCTCGATGTGGTTAATAACACTCAATAGTTCGTCGATGTACTTTAATTTCAAGAAAAGATATACCAGTATTCACTCGATGTGTTTGATAACCATTAAATCTCTAATTTAAGTAATCTAAATTTCAAGAAATATATACTTGTACAAGTTTGATATGTATAATAACAGTTCGATCACTACTTGATGTACTTTAACTGTTAAAAAATATATACTTGTACTCACTCGAGGTGTTCGATAAGTTCAATCTTTATTCGATGTATTTTAAATTTCAATATATTTTGTACTCATGCATGTGTTAGGAGGTCTACCTTAAATTTAAAAAAAGGATGTATAAGTTTGATGTGTTCAATGACCCTCCAATCTACTTTCAATTCGAGAAATATGTATATGTTCCACATGTTCGACAATCGTTAGATTTTTGTTAGTCTTAGGAACAAATTTTGACGAATCTGTTAGGAAATACTTAAACATCACTTTCACCAATTTCTGGCATTTAGGCCTAAGCATCGGTCGGATCAGATGGCCAAACTAGAACCCAATCAGAGTCTGGAGGTAGCTTATACCCTCTGTTAGAAACCCGCGGGTTTGGGCTGTGTCAGGTTTTAAGTGGGTTTATTTATTTAATTTTCTTTTTCAGCTTTCGTGACTCTTGTGTAGCAGCAAAATGCATAACCAAACTACAAACCAAATATGTTTTCAAAATGCAAAACCAAAGTGACAAGGTACAAACCAGTTAAACACGGAAATACCAGATAAACCCAAAACTCAACTCCAAAAGCGTTCTCACTAACAAATTTGAAACTACTAAATTCAATTATATGGATAGTCGACAGCATATTCAATTCTTCGTTCATGAATTTCATTCTCCAAAGTCCAAATAGCGAATATCATCTTCAATTCCGTTGTTCTTGTTCTTATTTTTGAAAAAACCAAATTTATCAATTACCATATCATAATTCATAAGTAAAATTACCTAATGATGCAAGAAATCATCGATGTACTTATGAATTAATTAATTATGTGTAACATATTACATTAACATCAACTGTTGAAAGAGAATTCTCACGGTTCCACTTCTTATATTTGTCATTTCTACACATTTAAAAACATATAAATAAGCAAATTCAACTAATCAATAACGTACCTTTCTCAAACTTTAAATTTCCCTCTTGGCCGATCTTGTGTACATACAAGGACTTCTACTATTCTAGACTTTACCACTAGTACTAAATGTCGATTTAGATGTCACAATTGAAATATATATATATTAAAGGAGAAACCAAGGTTGATGACTTGGCTTCTCCTAATGGTTGAAAACTTATTTATCTTTTTTTTTTCATTCATCCTCCTTTAATCTTTTTTTTAGTTTCACATTCTAATTTTTATAAACATTGATTATTCATTTATGTTTGCATTTAACACAATCTTTTCATTTTCCCTAACTCTTCTTCATAAATTTTTCATCATTTAATCTCTTTTTCTCCATCTCCATCACTTGATTTGTTTTTCATTTCATTTTTCTTCATCTCCATCACTTGATTTGTTTTTCATTTCATAAATTGTTACTTTTCAACAAATCTATTTTCAAGTTTATTTCGAGATTGATTTGTTTTTCATTTCATAAATTGTTACTTTTCAACAAATCTATTTTCAAGATTATTTCGAGAAGACCAATTCAGGTATGCGTTCCTTTTTATTTTTGTTGGGATTTTAGAATTTTGTTTTTTTTTTTACTTTTCCCTTCTATGATTTTCCTAAGTTTTCTCAATGAAACGGAGAGTTTGTTTTTGACAACACTTTTAGAGTTTTCATAGCAACAATGGTTCGATTAATCGTCTGATGATAGAATCTTGAAAGTATTACAAACCATGAAGTAGTCTCAACAAATTTCAACATATTTTTGTAATGGTTATCTTTTTCAAGTATACTTTGAGAAAACTAATGTGTGTATGTATTCCTTTTGACTTTTATTGATATTTTTTAAGTTTTTATGTTACAATTTTTCATGTAGCATCACCAAACTTCAACATGCCCTTTTTAATGGTTATATTTTTTTCAGGTTTATTTCGAGACGATTAATCTGAGTATGGAATTCTTCTTAATTTTGTTAGAATTTTAGAGGTTTTCTTTAACTAATGTCTTCTATATTTTTCTTAAGTTTTTTTTTTTTCTCAATAGAACCAACAATATGTTTTTAACAATTGTTTTAGAGTTTGGTTGACAACAACTATTCCTCATGGAATATTGAGAAACCAAGTTTAATGAAAAACCATTTTTCATATTCATCTTTTATTTTCTCATTCTTATTTTACATTAAAATGTTTTCAACATACAATTGTTGAAACTTTTTTTTCAAATTCTATTTATTTTTAAAATATTTTCAACCGCATTAATCGTTAAAAGATTTCATTTTTGTAATTTAAATTATATATATATATATATATATATTAAAAGAAGAACAACCAATAATGATAAGGTAGATTCATATATCAAAGATAATATTGATTCTTATTAGTTTAATATATAAATGTGATCATCGACTCATTTAGCTAACTTCAATAATTTTAAAAAGGATTACTGTCACCATGCCACGCATGGTGTCAAACACTAGTTGAAATTAGAGCAATATATTTCTAGCCGCCTTTGAAGGGATAGAAACCTTTCACTATTCACCTTCCACCATCTTAATATATCAAACTCAATGGTATCATGTACAACTGATTCTCAAGTTCACTTTTGCTTCTTTAGCTGGTTTTTTTTTCTAGATTGTGCTCTACCGATAGAGAAATTATCACATTGAACAGGTGAAGGATGAGGCATCATGGTAGTAGAAGATTCAGACTATGTTACCACATACTCTACGAATAACACATTTCTATTAGAATTTACCTTCTCAAAACATGTTTTATCTGGATCGTCACTATGCATCTAATTCAGTTGCAGTTGCATGTACTCAATCTAATTTCTGTAGATTCCAATCAAGATAGGAAGGCATCAAACCACCCAAATCAGTAAACATCGAGGTGTCACTACTATCGTACGATTCAAAAACTTGTTTGTAAGCTACTGCAGTTCGAAACATCATATAGATAGAGTTCCCTCTGGTTGGAACAACAAGACATAAATAATTTTTCTCTTCCACCTCAATCAACCCTGCAAGTTCTCTAAATGTATTCAACCTAGATGGAGAACTCCTCATCCACCTACAATCCCTAACCCTTTTAAGAGATGAATATGCTAATTTTAAACCATATTGGACAACCAAATCCAAAAAATGAGCAATGCATCTCATATGCATGTACTTAGCCCGAACAAAAGAACAACCCTAAGACACCCATTTGTTTTTCAAGAACCTAACAACAACATCATCATTGCTTGAGGCATTATCAACTATTAGTTGTGTACTCGAGCAATGTGGCGGGAGCCATAAATTTTAACGATTTTGAAGTTCCACTGGTTTTATAAGAYAMGATTTAACGATGATATATGTTACACTTGGTCTTTACATATTAATACAATTTAAATAAATAAGAGTTATGGTTTCACTTACAGATTATCGATGAAAAAAATTGTATGACAGTTTAAAATCCAATATATTTAAAATTCAACATATTTAAACGACTCCACAAATATGTTCGATTTACACCAAGAGCAAAGAACCAAGAAACTTGAGTTTTAAGATAAACACTCAAAACCAATAAAGAAAACTACAAATTTGACAGATCATAAGCCATGAAAAGACCAAAAAAGATGGGTTTTAGAATGAAATTTCAACTGCTTACCCTCTTTCTTGTCCAGAAACTCAGATTAAGATTGAACTAATACATGTATATATATATTTCAAAAAAACCCAAGAACATATTAATTCAGAACATATTATACAGTGCAATTTGGACAGCCTAACCCTAAAATATATAGTATATATATAAATAAATAACTATAAAAGTATAAATCGTAAATATTAAAAATATTTTTTCACAGTATATATAATATATAATAATATAATTAAGTCATAAACTATTCAATATTAAACTCATTTCGAAGGTATTAACGAGACGATTATAATGATGTAACTTATTAAAATAAAAATGTATTTTTTAAACATGTTTTAATTGATATACGATTATGTATGTTAATTTGATAAAGGTTTAAAATGAAACTTTTAAAAGTATAGGACGCAAATTAAATTAATTAACTAATTATAGAGATATAAAGTGTAAATATAAAATTATAATTTAAAAAAAAATCGATGAGAGGATGAGTATATGTGAAGAGAGGAGGGGGTGAAAAAGTGACTTAAGGGTAACATAGATAAAGGTATCTTGGTCATTTAGTATTTTAAGACTTTAAAACTTTTGGTAAATTTGCTTCATAAGATAGTATAGATATAGATGATAGTAAATACTTTTGTTATTCCCCAATATACATTCCCCTTATGTGAATATATTGGGACAAATGAGATTTTTGCTGTGAAGGTTCGGATTTTTTTTTCCTTCACAATCTTTTGTTGTAAAGTTTCAAGTGTAAAAATATGGTCTCACGAGAACAGGCTGGTCTCACGTGAACCCAACCCTATATATATATATATACACACACACACTTTTAAGAGATGATGAATATTAAAAAAAATTATTTAAGTCAAACATGTAACAAATAAAATTTAATTACCGAAACTTGTATATCTGTTCAAATAATTAATTATATGTGCATCACTACACATTTTATTGATGATAAATGGAGAATAATAAATACTTAGAGTGTTGTTTACTTGATTGGGGAATAAAAGAAGTATTGACTATCAAAAGCTGATAATGCCTCAAACAATGATGTTGTTGTTGAGTTCTTGAAGAACAAATTGGTGTCTTGGGGTTGTTCTTCTGTAGAGCTTATTATTTGAATTTGGTTGTCCAGGATGGTTTAAAATTAGCAGATTCATCGGTTATGAGAATTATGGATTGTATTAGGTGAGTAAGGAGTTTCCCATCAAGGTTGATTTTTTTTTTTTTGAGAACTTGGAGAGTTGATTGAGGTGGGAGAGAAAGGTTATTTATGAGTTGATGTTCCAACTAGATGAAGCTCCACCTACATGATGTTTAGAAGATCATAGTAGCTTATAAACAAGTTTTTGAATCATACGATACTACAATAGTAGTGACACCTCAATGTCTACTGATTTGGGTGGTTCAATCTTGATTTGTTATTTGCACAGAGCTTTGTAATATTTATTAAGACAACTATAATTTCTAGCTCTCTTTATGCCACTTCAAGTCTGCTATTGGAAGGGTATATCTATTTAACTATTTTCATTTTATTCACTTTTGTTGTAATATATATTTACTTTTTATGGTTGTTGAATAGCTTTTCATTTTTGATTTATGAACACTTAACAGAAAGTTTAACAAGTATTGGGGTGATCTAGATACCATGAATTTTATAATTTGTTTGCCAACATATTGGATCAAATGAATCAAATGCATGTCGACTATCCATGTAAAGCATCTTATGGGCTGTTTACCAAACACTTACCCGGTAAACGTTGACCAGTAAAATTCAACAATATCACTTACTTACCGGGTAAGATTTTAGTCAACAAAAACAGCATCGTATGCAACAATTTACCCGGTAAGCGCTAACCGTAATAAGAGTTCTCGTCCTCACTTACCGGGTAAGACTCTTGGTCCTTGCCTTGCTCTTACCAGATAAGATTCTTGATCTTTACCATATTCATCCGGTAAGTTAATGTAACTTGGTAAGTACTTACCTGGATAAGCGTTTGGTAAACGGCCCCTTCGTGAATCAATCGCGGATTATACCAATGATTTTGATATTTAAAATGGTGGAAGGCGAAAGGTTTCCTATCCTTTCAAAGATGGGTAGAGATATACCTCTTGTTCCAATTTCAATTATGACATCTAAATGACTTTTCGTTTGAACCCACCCCACCCCTACATATGTGTGTGTATGCAAGATGTGATCATTTACAACTATATTATTTATAATAAGAGAACTACAAGAAGGTTTCTGGATGCATTTTTATTACAATTTCATAGAAAGCATTTTCATGATAGAAAACATATAACACCACCAACTGGATTATGGTTCCAATAGTTTATAAAATCCCACCCCATGGGCTCATGATTGTGTACCTCGCTTGCGAGCTATCTCCCGAGCCATTTCTCTTAGTTCCTCCGGTGATTGGGGCCTTGGTCCCTCCGGAGGGTACACGATGTATTCACGCTTCAAAACAAATTTAATTACTACTCAATCATTTCATAGATCAAACATAAAAAATTTCTCAAGTCATATGTTTTTGGTACCATGAAGTTTGAGAAAAACACATATTTAATATTCAACAACCAAAAACCATGTAACAATTCTTTTTTTTTTTTTATCTCAAACTCCACCTATAATAATCATAACAAACCACTATAATAATCCAGGTATGGTAGAAAAAGGCAAGAAACATAATACTAAAAGATTTCTTTCAACACTCTTCTTCTCTTTAACTTTCCATCTTTGTTCTCTCTTCATATTATTGTATATGTTATTCTTCTACTTATCTCATTTTTGTGCATCTGGTAGCTTGTCTGTTCTTTGTTCTTCCACCCTCTGTACTGCTACTATTCTTCTTCTTTCTAGTTATTTTACACATGCTACTGCTTGCTTATTATTTCTCAAGTTCTGTTTCTATTTTGTGGCTATTCTGTTAAATGTTTCTTGCTTTTGCGGTTATTTAACAAGCCATCACCAATGTTCATGACGACACGTTCATCGATGACCAAAACCTCCTTAGTCAAAAGCCTATGCATCAGTTTGAGTCAACCCTATGCATCAGTTTGGGTCAACCCTATGCATCAGTTTGTGATGGTTTCAAATGTGTCTGCAATTTGCACAGCAATAGGTAGATTATTGAATTCATAGTCTCGTTTCTGTTCATTTAGATAGGCTTAAGGTCCAATTATCTGTTCCTGTTTCTCGTCTAGCAGTGTTATGGTGTTATGTTTCTATTCTCAATCAACAGTACATGGCTTCATGCAACCCTATCATGGAAAGGATGCCAAACTTTCTGTCATTTATGGTTTGGAAATCAGCTCAAATATTTTCACTCACTCTCTAACCTCATCACTGATTTAAGGCAGTTTGGCATTTATCTTTACTTTGGGCTTTCAATCTCTCTTTGGCATGTTAAAAAGCTCATCAATCATATGAGGTTATCAATTCATGATGCTATGAGTCGATGACTGAGTTTGTTGCAAATTTGGGGGGTTTTGCAAGGGTTTGAAGGATCGGTTAATCTTCAATACACATGATGTACCCTAGATAAATAGCAGTTCAATTCTACAATCCTATGTTGTTACAGCAGTCAAAATACAAAATAGCGGTCAGGACTGAGATTTGAAATTGAAGTTATCGCTGTGGTATAGCGGTCCAAAAAAAGCGGTTCATGTAATAATTCTTAGAATTATATAATATATATATATATATATATGTATGCATGCATAACTTAAATGTAAGCATCAGATTGAAATAAAATATGAGCCCAAGTCAAAATAAATACCCAAAAAATGACAAAAATGTAAGCATCAGATTCAAAAAATCCCAACTGAGAATATCGCTATTGTGGACCGCTATTTTACATCAAATATCGGTGAAATAGCGATAAATTGCGCCACTATTCTCGGAACCGCAACTTACCACCTCTATTTTGTTCAGGACCAATAACCGCTATTGCACCGCAATTAACAGCATAGGTTCAATTGAATGAATACAGTTGATGTTATCAGTTTTCGTAAGGCTAATAATATCTCTCCAAATACTTGCGCCAAAAATACTTCAAAACAGACTAATTAATATCCTTCCCTCCTTTCAGCCCCTAACTTGTATTGGAGTAATAGTATTACTACCAACCGAATTTCTATTTTTACTTCACCTACTCGTAATACTACAATAGAACTTGTACCCAGCCTACTGTGTTTTACTAACACTACCCAGGGGATAACAACATAATCATCAATTTGCAGTCGCTTTTCAATGTAGTTATGTGGGAAAGGCAACTTGCCTTCCTCTTGAGCCATTTAGGCATTTGCGACATTCAATTAACGATCTTTTTATCTCTATCAAACAATGCAGTTCAACTTCTTGCCAAACAGAACAGTTTTCATCATGTAGCTATTTGCTTATTCTTGCAAATTTACCAAAGTCACAGACTCATATGTGTCAAACAATACGCTTAGCTTGATACTAAGATAATAATACGTTTTTTTAATGTATTACTATTCTTATAGATTGTCAGCAGGTCGTGTAAACACTTTCTCGATTTAAGAACATTAAACAGCATAGCTCAACTATGCCACATCCCAAAGGCAACTCCAAAATCCAAATTCTAAGTACGAATACTATCCTGCCCCAACCCAATGTTGACTAGTTTTGTCATTCTTATAGATTTTTGACCTCTAACTCACGAATTGTATGTATAAACTAATAAACCTAATATAAAAAATAATCATCAAATTCAACTACATCCACTTCTGTTTAACCTCAAAATATCGTACTGATAATTCTTGGTTCTCACCCATACTTGATATGCTTTAGGTCCCTAATTTACTTTTCCAATTTGTTAATCAACTGGAAGATATCCTTGTCAAGATTTACAAGTCTTAGCTCAAGACCCACATATACTTTTGCTTGTGAGTTAGCGTGTTCTTCGCTCATAGCCTCCTACTTTATCTAAGCCTTGTATGTTCTACATCTAGCTTTTGTAATTGCTTTAGTAGTTTCTCTTTGGCCAGTTTATTCTTCTACATGATCTCTCTTCTCCAGTCTCTCACAATCAATAACAAGTTACAGCACTCTATTTTCCTCTCAGTAAGCTATCCACTTTCTCATTCCACCACCATGTGTTCTTAGTTTGATCTACTCAGTTTAAGGAAGTTCTGCTCTTTTTTAACATCAAATGTGAAAATCAGCAAGTTAAACTGGTCGTCATTTTTCTTGGAAGGGTACATGTCCATTATCATGAATTCGTTTTTCAGTCTACAACTAGTTCATGATAGACCCCTAGTTAATTGTGTTCGCAGCAGCGCATCTCTATCTTCTATCGATTCTATAAAGCATACAATCGCATATAACTACATCATCAACAAGTTCTACTAGAAAGGCAACAGAAAAGAAGCTAACGTCAACTCCTCTGCTCCAACAACATAGCTAAATTTTGACTTCAAATATTGAAATGATCACTTCTGATCTTCAACATTGATACGATTTTGGAAGTTCGATTCCGAGAAAAACTACGAACTACATTAAACTTCTATAGCAAGCACCATGACTGAATACTATTGACGCAAACACAATAACGAAATCAAAATCAATAATGTGATCAGAATACACAAGGATTAACATTTAGAAATCAAATTCCAGAGTTTTCAAGATATACTTACAGTGCCCATGAATTTCTGAAGATTCTTAGTGTTATTGGCGAAGAAATACATAAGACCGATCGGAACTGTAACGTACACGGCGAACTTCGCGATCTCCAATACACCTTTAGATGTCCCCAACGATGTCATTGTATACGCCTTCAACAACTGAAATCAAATCCTGATTCAAACTTCGTTCTTCTTAAGCTCGACGAAAACCCTAACATGGCGGTGTTTCTCGTGTGGATAACGATTTTACAACAGGGCACCTGCTCAACCAATATGGGCCGGGTCGGGTTTATAAAATCATGGGCCATTGCCCAAAATCAAGCAAGTTTCCACAAGGTATCTTTTTGCCTTTTACTTCTATCATTTGATTCTTTCTAAATATTTATAATATTTGATTCGATATATAATTTAATACAAAAAATTATTCATAAAAAATAAAACTCCAACCGATAGACAACGTTTAGGTGTCGTTTATCAAATGCTTATCCAGGTAAGTGCTTACCAAGTAACATTACCTCACCGCATGAATATGGTAAAGACTAATAATCTTACCCGGTAAGAGTGAGATAAAGACTAAGAGTCTTAAGGGCTGTTTAGCAATTACTGAATGGTTTGATGCAGAATGATTAAGTGGTCAGAATGATTAAGAGACTATCATGATATAATGCAAAATGAAATATAATTGTTTGGTAATTGTGTACAATGAAATTATGGCTCTTATTGGTTAAGGGAGATCCATGATACAAAATCATTCAGAGGGTTTTAGAACCATTAAGAGACAGATTTTTTTTTTTTGCCAAACAAGATTCATCTCTTAATGATTCAGATGTTGCCTCTTAATGGAACTATTAAGAGGTAAACAAACAACCCTTTACCAGGTAAGTGAGGGCGACGACTCTTACCACGGTAAGCGCTTACCGGGTAAATTGTTGCATATGATGTCGTTTTGGTGGATTAAAATCTTACCCGGTAAGTAAATAATAGTGTTAAATTTTACCGGTAAGCACTTACCGGGTAAGTGTTTGGTAAACGGCCCCTTAGTTTAACCAAAATTGTACAATAAGCGTAAACAGATAAATCTGATACTAAATTCTTTTCTCATAAAGAGAAACGCTGCATTAATAAAATTATCATGTTCATAGAACGCTTATTTTAAAAAGATCGATAAAAACCTATAGTTTTGCATTTAACCATCGTATAATTACAAGAATGGCTCCATCGAGTGTTTCAATCATGGATGAAGTTGATTCATGGACCCGATTCCGAAACAAGTTAAGGATAATCTTCATGAAGCTCTAAAGAAATGAAGCATAGGGTCGATTGAAACGGCATAACATCGAGTTTCAAGTTGACAGCTTTGTTTTGTTTCTCAAGATCCAAACCTTCTGTTACACCGATCAGTGTCAAAGAGGCTTGCCACAAGCTAGTCAACATTGACTGAAACTACCCAGAGGATCCAGAAATCACGATTGACAATACTTTGAGAAGCGTTACTTTTTCTTTTACAATATGGCGTAAGAATCAACTTGCAATTACGAGGCTGTTAAAATTCTGGCTGAACAAAAATTATTCTCTACCATGTTGGATGTCTACTCTGTTGGTTGCGTCTTTTCTAAGATATAAGAATATCAAAAATCAAAATCCCTAAAATAAATTACCGTAGAAGAAATTTTTACCAACATGTGAAAATCAAAGTAAAATCTTTATGAATTATAATTTTTTCACTATGTCGAGTTAGTGAAGTGGTGGCACGTGCCACTGCTTGTCCCTTACTAGGTCAACCCATACGGTTAACAACGAACATTAACCCTTTTGATTTTTGCATTCAAACTAAAGAAGAAAACCATAAACCGGAAAATACGTTCACTTGTTAATGAGACGAGAGAGAAACCCTCTGTTACCGATGCTCCGTTATGAATAAATCTCTTAGAAGGTTTATATAGATATCAAGTATTTTCACAAACCTTTATTTTTGTAAATTTATTTTGTGCGATTTGTGTATTTTATCGATTTTGTGAATTTATTACATCGGTTTGTATATGTGATAACCAGATCTTGGTTATTACCCAAGGTATTTAATACGTGATTATTTGATTTAATAATTACGTGACAGCATGATAATTTGATATGTGCCGGTATGAAATTTTGTGAAATATTTGAATGTATAAATAAATATATATATATATTTGTAAGAATATATATATATATATATATATATATATAATGTGCATATATGTAGTCATATGCATATTTGTATATGTGAGGTACATATATAATATATATATTTGTGTGGGAAGGGTTGTGCATACATGTATGTATGCATTTAGG
>NC_037543.1:18127089-18134342 GCF_001531365.2 Cynara cardunculus var. scolymus
TTCACTTCGTTCCAACTGAGTATCAACTCGCTGACCTTTTCACCAAGCCTCTTAATGAGACAAGATTTAATATCTTGATCAGCGAATTGGGCATGTTGAACAGTGAATATCAATCTTCAGTCATTAAACATCACTCAGTAAGTGAAATGATTCAGTGCTCTATCTCTAACACTGAACTCTTGAGTAAATATATCTATTCTCTCTAAGGTATGATTACTCTTCTCTTTTCTCAACTTAAAACCTTCACTGAAGCTTTCTTTTTTCAGTGATAAATGTTTTAAAAGGTGGTCTCAGTGATTCTCWACACTCACCACATCTTCAAGTATATCTTTATACTTATCTTAAAAATCTAAAAGTTCACTGAATCCTTTCTTATCAGTGATCATAACGTTTTTTAAATGCCAGTTTCAGTTACTCTCTTATCATTAAAACATGATGTCTTAAAACCATTACTAAATATTTCTCTTCAGTGATAAAATGTTTTAAACAGGGTTATCAGTGTTCCCTAAGACACTGAATGACTCTTCGTTTTCTTAAAAACCTTTTTGTTTTTAAAAGAAAATAGTAAATGAACCGTCTTTATGACGACATTCCCTATTTACTATGCGGGACGCTTTGAGACGCGCAAAAATTTCTGTCATTACGCTACCTCATTAAATGTCATCCAATCATGGATGAGAACGTGGTATATTTTTCATCATGACCACTTTCCCGAACCGTCGTCTTTTCTCTCTCTCATATTATTTCTCTCTTCTCCTACCTATAAATATGAGACCTCTTCTCCACTTTTCTCTTTACACTTTCAAAATTCTTAGACGAACCTCTGCTAAGATTTCTCCAAAGCAAGAACTCTCTCTACATCTTCAAACCCTTTGCGACCTTTCCTCTTAATCTTCAAAGGTCAAAATATTCCTCATTCTTTCTTAATTACAAGAAATGTGTTTAATATGATTAAGAACTGTGGTGTGTCTACACTCCGCTCAGCTCTCCGTCTTCCCAAGGGTCCCTTCGACAGTGAACCCTCCACCACCGAGATCATCAACTTTCTTGATGCCATTGGCTACTAGTGGCCAATGAAGAAGGACTCCAACGCCCCTCTGAAGTCCTTGACGAAGATTGAGAAAAAGGATGTCAGCTATCTGGCAATACCTGTTTTCTCATTTTATCTAGTGCATGGGTGGAAAAACTGGAGGTCAGGACCAGGCCTCTAGGATCGCCTTGATCATAGGCGTATCTGCGATTCAGCGTCGCAATATAAATTATACTGCGGTCATTTTCGATGACCTGGTGCTCAAGCTGAACAAGCACCAGCTAGAACACCAGGTTTCTTTCGATGGTGTTCTCAAATATCTTTAAAGCTCTTTACCCCAAAGAAGGAAACCTTCCGGTTTTCAAACTTGGATCCAGGATTCTGGATCATAAAATGAGGGATAGTGATGTGGCACTATCTTCCATTATGTCATTCACTACCTCTTCTCCTCAGGTGGCCATGACAAGGGAAACCCCCCTGCGTCTAGCCAAGTTACCAAAACCCCTTCAAAATGACCCTCTCAACCAACTCTTGGTTCTCCTCAGAGAGCCAAGAAGTCCAAAAAAGGGACAACCACGTCACTAGTTGGGGCCTCTCAAAAGGCTTTAGTTATTGAACTAGCCTTATCCCCGAGGCGTCTTCTGTTAACCCTCTCAGCTCTTCAGTGATTTCTCCCATCACTATCGTATCAGTGGTACCTTCACCAATCACTTCAGTGACCCAAATCACTGAAAGTGTAAATATCAGCGCCGCCACCGCTGAACACTCACGTCTCTTCTCGACCATTTTCATTTCTCCTCCTTCCTTGGTCTTTACACATGTCGATGATGTATCAGCGACTGTCCTTCCTGATACTGAGACACGCACCACTAGACCTGAGGTTGCTCCTCTCGATGCTCCTCTGCATACGGATGTCCATCCTCTCGAGGACATCTTTGCTCACGCCAGTGACAATCCTTTAGATGTCACTGATGGCCCCTCAGGCRTTCCATCTTCCTACCCTTTCTTTTCTTCTAACCTTGAGCCTTCAGCTCACACTTCTTCTTTTGCAGGTCCTTCTTCGATGCATTAGTCTGATGCTCAGGAAGTGGAAGAGGAAGAAAGAGAGAAAGATGATAAAGGAGATGAAGCGATCGATGATGCCTATGATATGGCATCAGACATCAAACCTCTCCTTCCAGCCGTTGATACCGTCCTCTGCAGGATTAACGAAGTTCACCAAGAGATGCCCTGTCAAGGTGATCTTGATGCGAACTTCCTTGCCCTCCAAGCGGATGTTCAAGAAGTTCAGAGTCATCTCCAGACTCTCCAAGAAGTTGTTCAAGCCAACAACGACGCCATTGTTGTTCTTCACAGCAGGGCTAACGATGCTCAGGCTATAGCAGATCAGTAGACTGGTCTTCTTCAACAGATCCTGGATGCTGTCTGTCAACCAGCTCCAGTGATCGCACCCTCTTTCTCTGCCAATGATCGCGCCCAGCTCCATGAGACGTGTGAGGCAACGACAACTCTAGCCAATGCTTTGCTAAGGTTGGAGGATTCAATGGTTCTCCAGCGTCAGCACTTGGATGAACTCTCTGGCCAATTCTCTCAAGTCTTAGCCAGAGAGGGGGAGATGAGGTCCAACGCTGGTGAATCATCCGATGCTGTGCCTACCCCTTCTCAGGCCGTTGATCCAGTATCAGCTACAGCTTCAGTTGAAGCTGAGGCTCCTAGAGCAGAAGCAGTTGTTGCTCCTATAATCCCGACCACCGAAGCTGCTCTAGCTGAGGATGTCGATGTCATCCCTAGGGATGATGCCCATACCATCACTGCTGCTGATGATGATGAAGATGATGATGAACCTACCATTCTAGACACCGGAAATGATCTAGATGATGATGAAGATGACTTTACCATCAAGTTCCAGAAGCCATCAACCGTCACCAAAGGTGTTACTCTCGAGGATTCTGCATCCCAGGGGAAGCAAAGGCAAGGTGAATCGACTACATCAGAGAACCAGAACCCAAGTCGAAAGGCAAGGCGGTCACTGAAGAAGGAAACTTGAAGGTATTGCTCAAAATCCCTCAACAACCTTTGTTTGAAGACTCTACCTCTCAGGTAGTGATCACTTCAACCTATCAACTTCATATTCCATCAACAACTTGCGGTCGACTGGAGCGGGTATCTGATCAACCCGTCTCTTGTGCTCCAACCAACCAGCAGATGTCTCAACTGAAGGAGTCACTCGACCATACTAGAGTAAAAATCCCTCTTCGTACCTCTAGTGGTGGTGAGTTTGACTTCTTGTCTGAAGCTGAAAGACTCGAGGCATTAAGGGCTGAAGAAGAGCTAGAGCTTCAAAAGAAGCAGACTGAAGACAGCTTGAAGCTGGCCAAGTCACTAGCTGAAAAAGTCCTTCCCAAGAAAAAGTCCAAGAAAACGGTGAATGTTGTCCAAACCCAGGCTAAACTTCTTTCGATTGCAGAAGTTGAACGCTAGAAGAACCTGAATATGTTACTTTTCTTAGTGCCCGGACACCCATAGTCCTCCTTCAAACCCTTGAATTTAAATACTACTACCTCTATCTTTATGTTAGAGAATATGACACTTCCTCCCCTTCCATTTTAGCTGGGATGATGCGTAAGCATTAACGTTGCTTATTTGCATCAATGTATCTTGACCCAACTTACATGCAATACTATATACCATACTTGTGTTTCTTCTAGTAATGTCATCCTCAGTGCGAGGCTTTACTCCCCCCTTAACATCTAAAATGCCTTTTTGACTTTAACCAATTCAAACTTATTTGACTCCTGGTTAAACCTYCCATTAACRTAGATTTAAGAAATATATATTGAAACTTATATTAGTTTGCTAAAAACCATAAGCCTCAAATATGTAATCCCATCTTTGGATTCTCAAATCCATTATTGTGTTGTTTTTTGTTTAACCCAACTAAATCCCACTTCCGTGACCAATAAATTGTGTTTCACCAATTACTTTCATACTTAGAACTAACACAAAGTTTCCCTTTTTTTTCAAAAGCCCTCATACTAATCATATGTATTGCTCATGTTTCCCTGCATGTTTGAAGTTGATCGACTAGGTCATCGTCCTTGGCAAAACCTTTGCTCCTGTAATTGATCTCATACATATCAAATTTATTGATGCATACATGCATCATACCATATTTATTTAACTCACCCTGTCAATGTTATCCAAGGTGTTAACTTAGCTAAATAAAATCCTTGATCAAAGGCTCTCATAATCTTTTCATCGAATTTGGCTCCTTTGTCACGACAAAATTAGATCAATATTCTCATATTATGTGTTCCCTCTGGAACTAGGTCAATTTGAGGAACCCTCACACCTAGTGATACTTTCGATACATTATCTCTAACCACCTTAATACTCGCCCACACCATGGGTACATCATTCACCATCTTATTTTATTGACTGACGTCAATTACACATGTTAATCATTCAATGCTACATTTCCCAATATATCCACTTATCTTTCTTATCGATATTCCCTCAAAATTTGATACATTTAGGCTTTAGTCTAACATGTTGTTTCTTAGTGATTATATCACCAAGCTTATATATCACCCATTTACACCTCTACTAAGTAAAAACATTGTTCAAACGGGTGTATCGAACCTATTTTAGGAGTCTCCCGAGCCTCTTCCAATATCATATTGTGCTCCATGTTGCTTTTGGAACCATTACCCATTTTTGTGGTCTAACTTACCTGACAATTGGATTTCCCTTAACTTCAAATTTTTTTTTTTTTTTGGACTACAATAGTGAAGATCACCTTTGCATTTTAGGAATCTTCCATGGATTAACTCCATCCACATCAATCCTACTATTACATGGTCTTGTCCAAAAAAAAAAATTTGTTTATTATCGGCAATAATGCATTCTGTAAACATGTGCAACCTTTTTGCTAACATCCCTTTGATATTGCTCTATCACATTGGTCGACATCATGAGACCAACCACAACTTCTACCAGTCGCTGCAAAACAATCACATAGGTTAAGCTACATTAATACCTTTGTATTGACCTTTCCCCAGTCATGGGCTCGACTGTAATCTATCGTTGCATTAAACCACATTGCTAAATATGTGTCCCCTTAGATCCCCAAAGCTATCTTGATCAATCATCATAATTCATATTGAAATTTTAATAGTAAGTTTATAGATATATAACTTACTTTAAGTATTAGTAATCATAGTAATCAATTATGATTTATTCCATCGCTAACTCATTATATCTTCTCCACCCTTTTCTCATAACCGCTTCCCTTTATGAAAATATAAGACATTTAATTAGTCCTTATATAATTTGGACATAGACACACAGTCTGACGAGTTTGTGGCCATTCCTGATACCATTCCCTCAAATATCTCTAGTACCATATTCCCCAATCATAGTACTCTCCAATTGTGTCTCTACGGAACTCCTATACGTTCCATAGTCTCACGCCCAAAGGTCTAAGAATGATTACACATACCCCTCTTATAATGACCAATTAGATGGGTGGCCTAATTACCAACCCCATACCCATCACATATAGTATATGACTCTTTACTATCATGTAGGTCTCTTTTTCATCTCAAATGAATTCCCCATGTATATTTAATCATATTGAACATCCTGACAAATCTTGTCTCTAAGAGTCATAACTTTTTTTTTATACCCTAACTGACATTGGCCTCATGTTCATTTCTAAATCATTTGCGTCTCTCCCCAAGAGCACCATTATAATTATAAATGTTTGTCAGATGTTTCCTATCAACCTTACAAGTGCTTCATTTCCTAACCTCAAGTTTCCCATATCTATAACCATATACGTTAAGCACCCCCTCAACTAACTTAATTTATAGTCATTTGAATATTCACTAGCACCTGAGATAATCCCCTATCTGACCATATCTTACATGGACCATCCATTCTCATCCCATTTTCTAAAAAGGAAATACAATACATCACCAATAATTCGATCATGAGTTTTTATAATAGCAAATTAATCCAATATGAATCTTATGTCGCATTCATATTTTTAATCCCATGATTCAAGCTTGGGTTGTCACATATCCTATATACCCTTTTACCCCTTCACTAAATTCAAGTCTAGGCTAATAGTAACCTAGTTCACCCAATTTGGATCCCTTAATACCCTCCCAGTTTAAGCTTAGGCTATCGCTAACCTAATTCCCTTAAACTAAGGCTTTGATACCAACTTGTAACACCCTCATTTTCACCATGAGTTGTGTCACGCCATTCTCATTAAATAACAATAAATAACCCCAATAGATAGTGGCTAATAAAACCTTATTACAGCGGAAGTCTTACAAATTCAATTAAAGTTAATAACTCAACGCTAACCCGTCCCATACCGGGTTACATTACAAAATGAGTTTAAGCATAAACCTAAACATCTGAAATATAATAATATAATTATCTAGGAGAGAACCTCACTCTTGTCCACCCTTGAACCTCTTGCACCTGAGATGCATACTAATAGTCAGCTTTATAAAGCTCAGTGAGTTCATGGTTTTTGTGCACAATCATACACACCTCATCATGCATAAAACGAACAATGCCCCGAATAAAATAATATGCACATTTGTTTCAAACCCTTTTGAAATAATAATGAGATCTCTTAATTTTCTGTCGGGTTAAGGTCTTACCGTCATCAGCACTTCCCCAGGTTACACGACTATCCCTTGTCCGGTCACCCATCCCTAGGATGTGCCATCCCTATGACTTTTGACCCCTTCCCATACCCGACAAAAATATTAACCCGTTTATAACATGCTAATTAATGTTTAAAAACACGTAAACAAATAGCATGCAACYCACAATAATAATTCATATACATATAATAAACCCATAAACATGTACGTAAAAAAAATCRTAATGCTCAAATAATTTGTACATAAGCATGCATCCCAGTTAAAGTCTCATGAAAACTCACCTTAATAGCTCCGTTTAGCTAAACCTCGTCCCTGAGTAATATCCTATAACATGTAATTGTATTTCAATATTAGAGTATTGACTTTTCCCAAAAAAAAAAAGCCAACCCAAAAGTCAAATGGGTCAACCTTAGGGTGGGCATGGTCAACGGGTCAACCCCAAGCATACCTCGTCGCCATATACCCCCCTCCCCAATGGAATTTTTCATATCCAAAATAAATTACGACGTATTAAACCCAACATTTAATTATATACG
>NC_037543.1:18134897-18178838 GCF_001531365.2 Cynara cardunculus var. scolymus
AAACCAACCATATATTATACATCAATTTTGGTTGAGTATTTTACCTCCAATCGCCGTTTTTGTGCGGAATGACCCTATGTCGCTTCAAACTCGATATCTCTCTCGTTTCTTGATGAAATCTCGAAATTCCAAAAACATTTACTCCCTTACACCCTTATGAACGTCTCCACAAAATTTCAGCCGAAAACTCCAATTTATAGTGTGTCAAACGGTCTCTAGAATAGGAAAAACGTGATTTGGGGAATGATTTCCCAAATTTCAATCATTTCCAAATTAGTTTTCTACTTTTGGCAAAACTAGTCCCTTTTGTTTTTCTTTCTGCACTTTCATCCCAAATCAATTAAATACAAAATGTTTCATTTCTCTTTTTTTTTAATGATTTTATTTATTGCAATAAAATCATATTTTTCGAGTATCGACACTTTAATCCCGTATGTCGTTTACTCTTTAAATTTTAACCCTTAACATTTATTTATTTTACGAATCATAAATTTTTAGGGTGTTACAATTTGTATTGATCTTCTCTATCAATATATATTTTAAATTTGAAAATATTATGTTTGTATTCATGTCCCCCCTCTACAAACTGTTTCTCTTCTTGTAGACCCTCACGGGACCAACAAATACCTTTCACGTGATGTTCCTCTTGATAACGCCACAAAAAGTTGTCTGTGAGAGAATACTGATTCTGGTAGATACACACCTACATTAGGAATGGTCTATCCTTGAGCTTTATTGATTGTCATAGAAAAGCTAAGTCGGACTGGAAACTGTTTTCTCTTCAATTTGGAGGGGAACATGTTATCTTCAGATGAACAAAGAGGAATTCTCGGCAAAAATATTCTCTTTCCAGCATGCTAACCAACAGCTATTTCTGCATCGATTACGTTCTGTTAAAAACCTCTATATATATCAATATGGTGCCATTACATAAGCCATTAGAGATATCGATATTCCGCAATAGTATTATTGGGCATCCAATTTTGAGCCGGAGGTAATGCGGGGGCAAACCACTGACAGTCAGCGAGCTTAAGAACTCCATCAGATAGAAGTTATTTTGTCATCTTCTGCTTCATCGAAACTGTAGTAAACTTTTTCATCGCCGCAGAATCTATCAATCAACTGATCATTAATCTCATCGACATTCTCATTTTTTGTTGATAATATATCCCTCGAAATAATATAGTTTGAATATTCTCTGTTGATTTGCAGAGATGGAAATATTGCGTCAATCAAATGCAAATTCTACCATTTATACAAACTTTGCAAACATAACTAGACCAATCAAAATGTGTCAACGAACTTTTTTTTTTTTGGGTTTTTCGTCTTTTTCTCATTTTGATCTATTTATGGTTATAAACTATTTATTATACCACCTGGTTTTTGGAGATATTCATCACGGTTTTGGTAACTTTTAAAACATGATTTAGTTTTTTTTTATTATCTGAACTTCGACGAACCTTGAAGATTTGAAGACACGAAATATGAACCTTTAACACGAAACACAAATCATTAAACGTTAAACGTGAAACAAAAAACACGAATAATTAAACATTAAACGTGAAACATGAAACACAAAAGATATGAATCATGGAACCGGAAAAAATCTGAAATATATTAATAAAAATAAATATTTAAATTGTAGCAAAAAATCGCATATCATTAATTATTATCGAAAATAAAAAATTAAGCTGAAAATGTAAAATAAATATTTAAAAATATCTTTTGACCATTTCTAATTTAAGTAGGATCTATTAATAGTTTTCTTTTCTGCCACATCAATTGTCAACCATTCATCAAAAAAATCAATGGTGGGTCGACATAAGGTTGAAAAGTTTGTAGCAATGGTATAATTTGCAAATGAAGTCACCTTCATATGTGTGTATAATATATATATATATATATATATATATATATATATATATATATATATATATTAGGTTTACTTTATAAACCACGTTATTTGTATAAACCGTACAAACCTCATTCAATTTATCATAATTTTTTATTTTGTTATTTTTTTGTAATTATGAGAGGTTGATTAATCATTTTTTTTTGTGCAGGGTGTTAATCATAGATATTACCATCTTCATTATTTTAATTTTAAATAAATACATGAAACAGTTTCATTAAAATTTCATTGAGTATTATATGAAACAATTTTATAATCATATAGGAAACAATTTTTAATCAAAAAAAATATTATATGAAACAATTTCACAAGATTAAAAAATTTAATGGAAAATTTTCATAAGATTAAACAATGAAATCGACGGATAAGGTGGTTTGCACAGTTTGTACAAATTGGGTGTTTTGTATTTGATCGTTCATCTCTCTCTCTCTCTCTCTCTCTCTCTCTCTCTCTATATATATATATATATAGAGAGAGAGAGAGAGGGGGGGGGATCAGGGAAGAACATGGTCAACTTAGGAGTTATTTGTTTACCTCTTAATAGTTTCATTAAAAATCAGCTTCTGAATCGTTAAGAGGTGAATCTTGTTAGGCAAAAAACAAAATCTGTCTATTAATGGTTCTAAAATCATCTGAATAATTTTGTATAATGGGCATCTCTTAATCATTTAGCGCCCTAATTTCGTTGTAAATAATTACCAAACAATTATATATCGTTTTGCACTATATCATGAGAGTCTTTTAATCATTCTGACTACTTAATCATTCTACATCAAACCATTCAACAACTGTCAAATAACCCTTATTTTATCCTTACACCTCATTTAATCTTGTATTTATGTGCAATCAATGTCATTTTAGTAGACCTCCTCATGTCTAAATCTCGTTGCAATCTTTTATTTCGAAACCCTTTGATATAAAATAATAATAATAATAATAATAATAATAATAATAATAATAATAATAATAATAATAAAAGAAAATTACATTAAATGGAACCAACTTTTATCTGATTCCTATTTTGGGGAACCAACTTTCAAAATCGTCATTTTGGGGAATCAACTTGCACCTGATTCCTATTTTGGGGAACCAACTTGCACATGATTCCTATTTTGAGAACCAACTTGCAAAATAATTATAGAAAAATAACTAAAATTCGTTTTTTTTCAAAAATTAATGCAATAAAACTATTTTTCATTTCAAATCTCGTTTTTTTTTTAATTCAGATATCAAATTGAAGATTTTGTTTTTAAAAATCCAAATTGTCACAATAAATTTTTTCTTCAATGTGATTTTTAATAGATTATAAAAATCTTAAATGTGATATTGAATAGATATAAAAATCTTGAATGTGATATTTAATATTATTTTTTTATTGCATCAATTAATTTTTTCTATTAAATTGATTTTTTTTTTGTATTAGTAAAAAACAATTTTTATTGTGGTAATTTGGATTTTTTTTTTTTTTAAATCTTCAATTTGTTAACTGCATTTTTAAAAAACGAGATTTGAAATGAAAAATAGATTTTATTGCATTAATTTTTGGAAAAAAAAATTGTAATTTTTCTAAAATTATTTTGCAAGTTGGTTCCCCAAAATAGAAATCAGATGCAAGTTGGTTCCCAAAATAGAAATCAGATGCAAGTTGGTTCCCCAAAATGACGATTTTGAAAGTTGGTTCTCCAAAATAGGAATCAAGTGCAAGTTAGTTCTCCAAAATGACGATTTTGAAAGTCAGTTCCCCAAAATAGGAATCAGGTGAAAGTTGGTTTCATTTTAGTGCAATTTTCCTTAATAATAATAATAATAATTATTATTATTATTATTATTATTATAATAAAATTTTACTCTAAAAACAAACAATGGGAGACTTTGGAGGAGACTTTCACCCTATAAAATATAAATTATTATCCCTCTTTCACCTTCAAACAAAATGAAAACAACCCTCTTGTTCACCGGAATATTCCTCGCCGGAATCCTCCTCCTGCAGCCGGTTACATCCCAGAATTGTAACTGTGCTCAGAACTTGTGTTGTAGCAAGTATGGTTACTGTGGCACCGGAGACGCTTATTGCGGAAACGGTTGTCAAGGTGGCCCGTGTTTTCAACCTCCTCCTACAAATAATGCCGACATCCCCGGTATAGTGTCGCCGGCATTTTTTAACGGGATTGTTGCCAAAGCTACAGGCAACTGTCTGGGGAGAGGTTTTTACACACGGGACGCGTTTCTTAATGCCGTCAAAAGCTACCCACGTTTCGGTACATCAGGTTCGGTTGCGGATTCGAAACGTGAAATCGCTGCTTTCTTTGCTCACGTTACTCACGAGACCGGATGTAAGTATGTTACTAACGTTTTCTTTTAATAACCAAACATGTTTAAAACACGGGTAATTTTTAACCTGTAACTGCTAGATCTTATAGTTATTAGATACTATAGCTATTGACGACGTGGATGTCCAGTTGTAAAATTATATTCTGACTTTTAGTTACGTGTAAAAATGTCACATTAAAATTAACCGACGTCACATATGAATTATTTAATAGAAAATTAGAGAAAAGAAACTAATGGGCCGTTTACTAAACGCTTATCTGGTAAGTGCTTACCGGGCAATTTTCCTCACCGGATGAACATGGCAAGGGCCAAAAATCTTATCCGGTAAGAACGATGATAAGGATGGAGAGTCTTACCCGGTAAGTAAGAGTGACGACTTTTATCCGGATAAGCGTTTACCGGCTAATTGTTGCATAGGATACACCGTTTTAATGTACTGCAATCTTATCCGATAAAATAAATTATAGTGTTGACTCTTGCTGGTAAATACTTACCGGATAAGCATTTGGGTAAATGGACCCTAATTGTTACACTCAAAATATATATAAATTAATATTAACTTTGTTAACTTTTTAATGTATTTTACCCATAAAAGATGTAGCCAATTTTGACTTTTCGTATATGGAACCACAGTCTTTTGTTACAGAGAAGAAATAGATCGTTCAAACAAGTACTGCGATCAGACCAACAACCAATATCCATGCAACCCTAGCAAGAGTTATCACGGGAGAGGTCCGCTGCAAATCACATGGAACTACAATTACGGTCCAGCCGGGCAGAGCCTTGGGTTTGATGGACTCAACGACCCCGAGATCGTGGCTAGAGATCCTGTGATTTCATTCAAGACCGCTTTGTGGTTCTGGATGAACAGGGTTCATCAAGATTTTGCTTCTGGTAAAGGGTTTGGAGCTACAATCCGAGTTGTCAATGGGATGGAATGCAACGGTGGGAACCCCAGCACCGTGAACGCTCGTGTCAGGTATTACACCGATTACTGCAATCAATTTGGTGTCGAAACTGGCCCTAACCTTAGGTGCTAGACTTCGGTCATGTTACCATGTGTAAACCTACACCGGCTTGGCTTATACGGTTTTTCATCAGTGAAAACCGACACCAATCTGGCTAATACAGTATGTTTTCAATTTTTGTAGTATGTGAAAATAGACGTTCTCTTTCACTTTCGTATTTCAGTCTGTTGAAATAAAGACTGTAATAATAAAAAAGCACTGCTTAACGTGGTTGATCCTTGTAAAATAAAAATGTTGCATAATTGGTCCTTATATGTGTCATCAATAAATTACAAGCCATTTTCAATAAACCCACATAGCCATATGAACTAGTTGGACCAAAGATGTCAAATATCACAGTTACTAAAAAAGAAATTATATTGATTATATATGAAAATAAGCATATACGTATTACATACAATTCCATACTTGTAGCCATAAAACAACTGCAAATAAACAACTGTTTTGCTCCTTTTGATAGAAGACAGGTCTGTATAGATCCCACCACTAGACCCCACGTCCCCACCTCCACATGGGATATGCTGGGCTTGTGGCTATAACACTAGTTCAAAGGCAGAAGAAATAACTTGCATTACCTTTCACAAAAGTTGAGCCTCAATCATGCTGGCCCTTAACAAGAACAAACCAAATGACCTAGAACCCATGTAGCCAGCGGTTATCTGGGTTTGACGGTGCTTCAAGGTTGCCGTTGAAACTCATAAGCTCGCAAATTGGAACTGGTTCATTTGCCTTCACAAAGTCGTTAGTATACCGTTAAATTGGTAATGTAGGTGCGTAGAAGATGATTCTATTCGCTCCATGCATCTCGTTTAACCCTCACTCGTTCCCCCTCAAAATGGATGTATTTCCATTTACTTAGGTACTTCTTAAGGACTAGTTGTTGTTTCTCCTTTTCACCTACTTTCTGAAAAGCACGGGCAACTTTCTTCACGGTATCTTCGTCTGGTTTTACCCCGAGTTCCTCCATGTCTGCAAACACCTGATTATTTACAAGATTAAAGTTTGACAAACCAACTCAAACCAAACATCAGGAGGTGGGTCTAAAAAGAGTAAGATGTACGTAGATCTAACCTCTACCCCTGTATATCCCACCAAGTGGGACCTAGGGAGTCCAATATATCCCACCAAGAAGTGGGGTTTAGGGAGGGTAAAATGTACACATACCTGATCTCTATCCTAAAGAGTAGAATGGTTGTTTCCTGAATACCCCAAAATCCGACAAGCTAGTTAAGAGTAAGGGACCGTTTACCAAATGCTTACCGGGTAACCACTTACCGGCAAGAACAATCGCCCTCACTTACCTTATTAGGTAACATTATTGGCCACCAAAATGGAATCGTTCGTAAGCTTCTTAAACTCGGTAAGCGCTTACCGGGTAAAAGTCTTTTTCATCAGTTACCTAGTCTTTGTTATTACTATGGGGTCTTGAATCCAATGCCCCAAAAACCTAAGGGTTCCTCCGGGATGTGCTACCGTAGGCTCTGGGGAAGTCGGAATATGAGAGCACTCATCTTGGTAGAGAGACAGTAATTTATATTTTTCCGGTCCTTGTTACACCTCTTACCCGGTAAGATTCTCGGTCCATGCCATGCTCAATTGGAAAGGGAAGTGACACTTGGTAAACGCTTACCCGGTAAGCGTTTAGTAAACGACCCCTAAGCTAACATACAAATGGAAGCAGGTACAAAAAAAGACATAATGAAGGTAAAGAAACTACACAACCCTGTGTACCTCTATTATGTTCTGAGGCATGTTATGATGAGCATAGATGGATATCATTCTTGAAAACAACCTTCTTGAGATGGATCTTTGATGTGTATGCAAAATCATGTTCCAAAATGACTGTGCTTCATCTACCCTTTGGTCCATATCAAATGCCAGTAGGAGGGTGTCAAATGTTCCCATTGTCATTCCTTGACCTTTGCCAAACATCCATTTGGACACCTGTGTAACATCGGCACAACAGTAAACAAGATGGCTACACACCACTGTATTCTTAACGGCTTCCATTATTTATCGAGTCTTATAATACATACATACATGTTTATAAACCAAACTAGCCTGGTAAACAGGATGGCTCTTGGTTTTATCACAAATGACCCTTTTGGGGTTTTCAACTTTCATGCAATATTCACATCCTTGATTTGTGATTTTCAACATTTCGTACAAAATCAAGTATACACTTTTCTCGTTATCATCCAAACCAAAACTGACCAAACAGACCCAGTAATCCTGCATGCAGTGTAAGATGTGTGCAACCATCCCTCTATCCCAAAGTGTAGAGAGGTTGTTTATGAATAGTCATCATTTTTAGCTAATGAAACAAATGTCACATAGGGAGAGGTTCAAATAAGAAGACTAAATATCATGAGAAGGTAAGAACGGAAGGTTTATATGTGAATCATTGAAAAATCAATATGAAGATTCATATGTGAACCCATATGAATAATTCGTAACATGGGTTCACATATGCATCTTCAAATAGATTTTATCGGATTTTTTCAATGATTCAACATACGAACCTTCCTTTAACCTTTCCTTCTTACCTTCTCACGATATTTAGTCTTCTTATTTGAACCGGCCCCTTTCTACATAGTAGCACAACCATTCTATAGAATCTATTAAAATATATTTTATATAAATGTGCATTGACAAAATGCATTTCGGTTTCGGGAAAAACATGCATTAATCCCCAATAACAAATACTCCTTCCAAACCAAAATAAACAAGAATTTTGCTCAAGAAGGTTATTTCCTATCAAAATGATATGAAATTTCCTTGATCAAAGGCTTGTATATTTTGGTATGGAAGGCGTATTTGCTAGTATTATGAAGGCTTATGTTACTTCACATTTTAAGGCTTTTTTGTATGAGCTAAAACTATGTGCTTAGTATCATTCATTGTGAGTATTGCAATAACATTCATAAGCTTTTAGAATATAGTTTTCATACTTGAATCACTCGTCTCCATTGCTTCTGCTTCTTTAAGATATTAAGAGCCTTGGCTACTGCTATAACCGGGAACTCCGTCTCCCAAGCTGTCCATTTATCAAGTTCTCCATAAACAGCTTCTTTCTCATTTGGCAGTCCACAAACCTGTAAATTAGCCATTCCAAGCCACTTCAAATTTTAATTTGCTATAAACCCATTATATAAATGAACTAAAATGTAGAAAGTCAGTTTTGGTCCCTGACGTTTGTCCGTTTCAATGAAAATCGTCCCTAAACTTCATTTATTCCAAATTTGTCCTTGACGTAGCAATCTTTTGGTTTTCATCCTCCAATTAATATATAAATGAATTGAAATTTACCAAAATAACCCTCATTTAACTGGACTTAACAGAAAAAGATAAAGGGCAGTGGTGAGACGGACAAAACCAAAGAAGTTTTGCAAAGGTCGGGAAGAAATTTGGAATAAATGAAGTTTAGGGATGATTTTCTTTAAAATGGACAAACATCAGAGACCAAAACTAAAATTACTCTGAAATGTATAAGAAACTATTTATCATGACTGAGCATGATCTCATTTCTAACATACTACCAAATCCTAAAAGAGTTTGGGGGAAACGGATGAACTTATTAAGATGTGCACTTACAATTCGAACAAGATTAAGTGCCTTTTGCCCGGATGCAGCAGAATCTTTCCTACTCCATAAGTGGTGTTCTGCCTTGCTTGGCTTTTTGATAATTTTCCTATAGTATTGTTTAGAGATGTCATGAAAAGCCTTATAAGAACAAACAAAATTAAGTACATATTGTAATATTAGCTCACTTTCTCTAATCCTATGCCAAATCAAATGGGACTTCTGAATTTTGGTTTTGCTTCAAATAAATTAGACATTTTAGCTTTGCAAACCCGTTTATCGATATCATATTACTTCTAGTGGTTTCTTTTCAAATAAATTAGACATTTTTAACACTTTTGACCAAACAGATGGTTATTTTATGATGGAAAGAGCTTTTTACCCTGGATTTCTATATTTGGTATATGAACATGTGAAACAAAACTGTGAGCAATTGTTGTGCGAATTTTCAGCAAAAGCACCCCATGTGCATGTTGGAAAAGCAGATTTTTGTTCCCACTATCAACATTTTATAAATTTAATATATGTGCAAATTTGATAAATCTCTTTCAAATATAGAGATACATTCGACTTCTACAAGTATATTCTAGATTGAAATTGATATGAGTTCTTTTAACTTGTGAAAACCATTGTTATAAGCACAAATATGTCAAAGGTCAACGGTGCCCAATTGGTTTGAGCTTGGGCTCCGAAGGTCAAAAGTGCCTGGAGGGTTCAGATTCGAATCCAAGGAGGAATAAAAATCCCCTTGCAGCCACGGAGGTTCAAATGCGGTGACTCCGGGCTACCCGCGAAGCAGGTGGTCGCCCTGGGATTAGCGGCTCACATAGCGGGTTGGATATCCAGGTTAATCTAAAAAATATGTCAAATATTTCTTTTATACAACCCAAACTAGTTTAGGATAAAAGGCATCATTATTGAAAATGATTTTAAATAAAGAAAAAGGGATTACTAAAAAGGAGAATTAGCTTACCCCTCTATAGCATTTAACTTGATTATTTGTCGAGAACTTTGATTGTTGGAACACTTGACAACATGCTGAATTGCCTGTGTAAAATCTCAAACACGGCTGTAAGAGAGAAAACTCAGAACCTAATACTCCTAAGGTTATATACAGTTTCAATTTTGAAATCAATACAACCACTTTTTTAACTTTATATTTTTTTATGGCTTTTAAAGATTCTAGAGAAAAACAAATTCTAACTTTATTAAACTTCAAAAACAGGTTAGGACAAATCGAATAATATTTGTGCTAATTTTGCAACATTCATATGAATTTTGCATTTGAGAAGTATTGGGTACATCAAAATAATTAGTAACTTAAAAAAATTGAAAACACAAAAGAATTCACTATTAAGAATTTAAGCTTGCCTTTTGTCTGGTAAATCCTCCGGGGGTTTGAACAAAGGAGAACTTTTTTATTCCAATGATACCTATCTAACAGCAAAAAAAACACATGCAAAACAAATTTAAGAAAATAAAAATGTGAAGATAAGTAGAAGGAAACTGAAAAAAGATCATTCTTATGACCTGCTTTTGTTTAGCAGAGGAAGTTGGAAATGACGTTTGAGTTCTCAGCATGATTTATGATTCCATCACCTTTGTTTCAAAAAGTTCTGTCCGTGGAGCTGAGCCTGAAACTTTTGAAATTAAGTGTGCAAAATGCCAACAAAACCAACAACACCATAAAAATATTTATCATCAATAATAGTGCAAGTCGGGGGGGGGGGGGGGGGGGGGGTCTTCTCGAGACGAAACCTGTCTATGTCTATCTTTCTCTTCATACAAAGGTAAGGACTGTGTACATCTTCCTCCTCCCTCCTTCCCATATCCTACCTCCAAGTGGGATATTATGGGTCTGCTTGTTCCACTTCAGTCAAAATGTGAAACCCCTTTTTATCAAACCAAATTGGAGCTCTTAGAGCATCTCCAACAGATTCCTCAAAATTTCTCCAAAATGATGAGCCAAAAGTCAAAATCTCCAACAACAAAAAAAATACATTCATCTCCAACAGATTCTCCATTTTCGAGAATCCAACATTGATTTATAATATTAAAATATTTTATTCATCTATTACAATATTATTTCTCTCTCTAAATAATTATTTTCAAAGTTTTCTATTGGTGCTCACACTTGGTAATCATTTTTGGAGTGATCTCCATATTTGGAGAAAAAAATCATTCTCTATCCTACTTTCTCCATCTTGGAGATAGTTTTGGGGAAGCAGTTGGAGCAAAACATTGGTTCGTCCCTATTTTCTCCATTTTCCCCATTTTGGAGAAGATGTTGGAGATGCTCTTAGGCCTCTTTTTCATCTATATTAGTCCCCCTCCGTTCAATAATTATATTAGAAGGAAGCTATGGTAACAAACCCGTCGGTACTAAATTTAATCTTTTAAGAAAAATCGACTAGCTAGATTCAATTTCGTAATACAAGAAACAACATTCAGTACTTCTTTATTATCAAGTATTGTTTTTATTTTGAATTCTGGATTTCAAAACATGTGACATATAAACAATCATGGTGCAGCTCAATAACTCTTCATCATAATCTGAACTCCACTTCCATTTACACAAATAAACAATTCATATACACAAATCTTTAACTTAAGGATTCTATTCGGATTAATAGAGGATTTGTGACATTCGAGTTCAGGTATTCAAGTTTCAAATTGATAATGAACAATTCATAAATAAATAAATAAAAAGTTAAAACAGGAATAAGCAAGAGAACTCTATAAACATTTACTACTTAATTGTCAATGTACGAATTCTAGATTGCTTACCACATTACCAAGTCTTTACACTTCCATCAGCTAATCCAATTTGAAACCCTTGATTGCTTTGAGCAAATTTGAAACCCCTACATTTCCAAACATCAAATTTGTACACATCAAACCAGATATTACATGAATCCATCGTTTATACAAACTGATTCAAAAAGCTTTTATCCCACAAAAATATGAAATACACGAGACAACAAGAAATCTTTCAAGAGTTCACAATATTAACAATTAATCATCAAAAAATCAGCTTATCTTTCGGATATGTTATTACAACTTCTTGGAACAACATAAGAGAAGACAGAAAAGAAAACCCCACTGGCGCATTTCATCGAACACATCATAGGCATAAAACAAAGAGCAACCAATCAGTAGTTCAGGACACCATGAATCACGCGATGAAGGGATAACTTACCGGTGACGAGGGCACACACCGGCGAGAGAAAGAGAGCGACGAGCTCAGAGCTAGGGTGCTCCCTTGCCTTTGGCGCAAAATAGCTCCATTTGGATAATGCTTTTCAGGTAAAATAATAAATTAAGAAATAAACTTTACTAAAAAACGCATTTTAACAAAGATGGAAACGGCACAGGTAATATGCAGCAAATGCAACCCGACCCGTCCCATATGCGTTCAGTAGAAATCCTTTTTCGGGTTCTCGTTTAGGGGAAAAAATGTATTTTAAAAATGGATCAATTATATATTAAAATATATAATATATATCGGGTGATATTTTTTACTTTTTTTTCTTTTTGATATGATTCCATACTTCTTAATAATTTGTTCCATGAAGATGATGACTGTTGTTTGTCTCTAGTTGTATCTAGAAAAGACTTTTGTATTGTTTATTGATGATATGGGACTTTAAACAGCGTAAGGGTCTCGTGGTTTTACTCTCCCCTTGAGAGGTTTCTACACTAAAATCGTGTGTAACGTGTGTGCTATCTCTGTTGTTTATTTCTGATTTGGGGGGCTGATTATTATGTATTTAGTATACCTATTTTTTGCATCCTTATAAGTTCATATAAGTCGGGAAAGTTTTTTGTCCAACGAAGGTTTATTCCGCATTGTTGTTATCGTTGTGACGCGTTTTTCCATCATCCCTGAACCCGCTTCGGGTATAAAAACAATAGGTGTTCCCGCCTGTTATCAAATAAGCCATGAAATCTCAGCCCTGTTAGCGGGGTTACCTGTAGGCTGCAGTTACCCGACCCAATGCGTAAAATTTCCAACATTAATCATTAATTAGCCAACTTTTTTAGAAGATAATATATAAAATAGCCGTCTTGTTTTCAAAAATTATCTAGAAACATGTTCGTGTAATTTTTTATTCGAATGATCAATTGAAATTTTATTTTGGTTTGGTTGATTTATTGTGGACGCCCTTGGTGGTACTTGCATAAGTATATGACCGTAAAACAAGTTAAACGGTTATTGAGTGATTCGAACTTTAACTACTTCAAGTTCAAGTACAAATATTAGCGTGATTTATTGAAAACACGACTTTCCAAATCAATTCCTAAGCCTTTTTCGGCAATCACAATCATCACACAGAATGCGGTTTTCGGCATTGTTACAGTGGAAAGAAAACAAGTAGTATTGTGTTAGGAATAATTCCCTTCTTATAAGATGCACACTGAAAACATACATATAGCATAACAAATGTCTTTCGGTCTTTCAGTTTGTAGAAGAAGCTAACTGCTATATAGAGACCTGATCCCTCGAATGTCATCTGAATTCAAACGTTTCGTTACTCCTGATTTGAAGGAAGCCCACATTATTGCATTTTGAAATTGGCTATGACCAAGCCCAAGTAGGTGTCCTATTTCATGTAACGCCAATGTCTCCACATCATAAGCATTTCGAACAGCTCCGATGACCCAACGATCATCTGCATCATAATGGAACCTCCCATCTGTAGGTGCAAAAGCATGGGCCAACACTCCACCAGGCCCATCAAATGGGGCCCCATCTCCATGGGCTCTACGTGCGAAACTAATCTTTAGGTCAGCACGACGGTAAGTTCTAGCTCTTGAAAATGTAAAATATCTAGAAGCAATAGCCCATTTGCTAAAAGCTCGCGCAACAGGGGGCATGAATCGGGTAGGGAAACGTGATCCAAAAGCATACGTTAGATGTCTTTTTCCCTTGGGCCATTTTGGTCTACCTGGAAAGAATCGATAATGAGAGACTGTATGTAAAGAGTTATTGCTATGTTGGTGTGTTTCCTTATCAGGAAACCCACAACGAGGCATCACCATCTTCGATACCGTTGGCCCATCAAGCTTCCCAGTGTCATTCAGATGGTAAAAGACCTGGTACGATTTGAGGGCTGCCTCAAGCTCGTCATCAAAATGGTCCTCTTCAGGATGCGTGACATCAGGGTTGTTCTGGTAGTTTAAGTATCCAAAATGACCAAGATATCGTTTAAGGTCACGGATGCCTTTTACATTCTCGCCCTTACCACACCCCTGCATGTTTTTAAGAAACCCAAAAGGTGATGCATCCGAGTTATTAACCAATAACCCGTTTGGTTCTAAATGAGGGTACTGAAAATGCGAAAAGACTGATGATACGAAAAAAACAAGAAAGAGAACACATGAAAAGGGAAAGGAAAATTTAGACGTCATCGCAGAGACAATGTTCAAAGTCTGAAATACAATTATAAGATACAAAACCTCTATTTATACCAGTTTTCTCCAACTTATTTATTTATTAATTAATTATTTTAAAATCCATGAAAACGGTTGAGAAATTCTTTGATTTTGATACTAGGATTCATTTTGTTATTAAATATTTATTAAAAAATTGTCATAATAATCAAATCTTCCAATAATCTATAAAAAGTCAATAAATTGACTTCCATAATCATTAAAAGTCAACCGACTTGCCCCCATGTATGCAAGGTTTTATAGCAAACTTATTTAACCCAAACTTATTTTAGGGTTCTATTGTAAAATTATTTAAGAAAATATGAAATAAACTATTATTTTTTATAAAATAATTATTAGAAGAAGTTTTAAATATTAATATTATATATACTATATTATAAAGTATTTGACAAAAACTCTTAAAAACCATTTTTTATGCATGAAGTACTGTATATTTATGCATATTACTTAAAATTCAAGATTACAAGTAAATTATGCATAAGTACAATTTATTAAAGCTTCATATTTGAATTCCTATAACTAACTGCGGATAAATATAATAAGATAGAAGATAAGCATCTCATTTTAAATATATAAAAAATCTAAAATATAATTAGGATAATTATCGAGTTCTAACAAAATAATTAATAATTATCTTTATAAGAAAATTATATTATTAAACCAAATATAAATTATTTCGTTATTAGACCTAAATTAAATTATAATAATAAAAATTGAATTAATAAATTACATAAAAATAGGAATTTTAAATAGTTAATTTAATACTAATATCGATATATTTTTGTCAAATTTTTATGATATTTTCGAATTTATATTTTATTCAAAAATAAAAACATCATCGTTTTTTCAAAATCACATAAGACCATACTATAACATCGACTGAAATAAAAGAATAAAATGAAATATTAAAATCAAGATGTATCTCGTTGTATTGCGCGAGTATCCTTCTAGTATTATAAATTTATTTTATTGTATTTTATTTTTAGATATTCAGAGTCTGTGTTTTTTTAGAAGGAAAAAAGCTATTATTAGTTTCTTATGTTTGATTCGTTAAGAGGTATGGTCATTTAGACTTTTTTTTTAAAAAAAAAAATCAAATGCACTTATGTCTTATTGTCCCCTTATCTGGTAAGAGGTAAATCAACATCTTATTTGTCTCTTATTGTTCTCCAAACCCTCAACAATGACGATTCTCAACCTAAATTGATCCTTTCTCTCAATCGATACTTGCGAAATCGATCATCGTCTCTCTCAATTGATGTATTTTAATAGGATTTAAATGTGTTAAAAGACCATCAATGGCGAAAAATCGTATAAGAAGAAGAGTTAAGGTGAGAAGCGTGAGAAGTGATCTAGACTCTTGATCACATTAAATCTCAAAACCACACATGAATTGTGCTTAATACGGGTATTGATCTAGTGCATATCATCCTAATATGCATTCAAGGGTGGAGATCGCTTCTTACGCTTCTCACCTTCACCCCTCTTTTCACCGGAACCCAACCATACCGTCAATGACATGTTTTCGTTTAAATGAATGCTAATTATATAATTTAAATATAAATTTCTTAATGATGATGAATAAATATGTGAAATTGTATAAATTCATCTATAAATTCAACACTATAACTTTCTAATAGATAAAATAAACAATTTAAACAAATTCAAATATTCATCAGTTTACAAAAACAAACAATCTTATTGATTCAGATTTCGGCCTTCATCACCACCTTTTACAAATCATAAGTAAAATAAGACTTCAAATTTCAGCACTTCTTAAAAAACAAACATCATCTTAAAAAAAACAGTTATGGATGAATGATTGAAGGATAAGATTCCATTATTATATTAATTTATAACCAAATCTTAATTTCATTGGATTTTTTTAAAAAAAGAACATCGTACTTGGACTGTTTTTTCATTCGAATGTTTAGTGGATATCACATAAACGTGGATTACTCGACCTCAATTTAAATAATAACTTTTATAATATTTGATGATTCCGAGTGTTTTTTTGAAAGACGACAATCTATTAAAACCAATCAACACAACTGAAACCCAACGAAAACCTACATGAGATGTTCAATAAGACAAAAGTAACAAACAATCGACCATAACCAATTGACAAGAATAGGCGGGTGGGGTATAGAACTGCAACATTCAAGACCTAGAGAAAGCTGTAACCTAATGAGACAACTATCGGCATGAGACAAGTTGGATATTGATCAACGAGTCACTACGGCCACACAAATTACCGAACACAAGTTTATTTCATGAGTACAAAATCGAGCAAAGGGAGGTCCAGACCATAGCGTGCCACAACTTACTCATCGAGGACGTTGTAGAAAATAACTCGGATAAAATCCAAACTTCTAAAACCAAGGCAATAGCCCTTGGAGTATGGTTGTCTGTGAAACCATAATTATTAGTTAAAATACATTTTTTTCTTGTAAAATTTACACCGTTAGAAAAATCTTGTCAGATATCCTTGTAAAGAGTTCAATATTGAATATTTTTAAAAATTAGTTATATTTTTAATGTTGACACAAATAAAAAAAATATTAATTGCATGCGTATATGATAAATACAATATTTAATCTAATCTCTATTAAATACACATTTGAGTCGATGTTTGCCATTGATCCTTCTTGAATTTTTCTAATAAAATTTAACGTAAATTTTAGGGTTATTTATTTTGAGTTAATACAAAGTTATTTTTTTAATTCAAGATTTATTTGTTAATTTGTGATACCATTGTTAAAATCCACCACTTCATATGTTTTATATTTATTATTGGGTTAAATGTATAAAATAACAATCTACTTTCATAAAAAAAATTATTATAGTATTTTACTTTTATTTTTCTTTATTACAACAATATATTTTCAAATTATTTTTTATTAAGGCATCGCACTTTAAAAAATCTATCCATTATAACAATAAATAACCTGTTACTTTTTAAGCCGATTAACCCTTGACTTTTTTTGCTTATGTGGCTTTAATGAGGTGAAGTGGATGACACATCATTTTGATGACTTAACTAAAATAAAAATAAAAACATATTTCAAATTATTATTAGTAATTTTCATTTTTCATTGCTATGATTTAAAAAAAAACATTTAATTTTTTTGACTTTTTCTTATTAAATTGCTTCTTAAATAAATATGATACATTATTTTCGAGATATATTTATTTTTAAAAAAGGTAACACTGCTTATTTTATGTTGTTCAAAAAAATACATATCTTTTAAAGTTCTCTCTAAAATATTAACGAAATAAATTGTGATTTATAATTTTTCGTATGATTTTTTAATATTGTTATATTAATAAATAATTCAAAAAATCTAATTAATTTAATATACTTATACGTAAAGTAAAAAAATTTAACAAATATAATATATTTTTTAAAAGATAATATTTTTTTGGTAAAAAAGAACAATTCTTATTTTTATTTTTTGCAGAAAACACAATTTTTTTTAAAAATGTTAGCGAGATAAGTTGTGTTCTACTAGTTTTATTAATATTGGTATATTAATGAATAATTTTAAAAAAATTAATTCATTTAATATATTTATTAAATAACATGTAAAATATCTAAATATTAAAATTAAAAATATATTTTTTAATAAGAACCAATAGATGCTATAATAAAATAATTTTGAAAGTACAACGCTATAATAAAAAAGTTACATCACTATAATACATGTGAACAACCTACATGGACAATGAGATGACATAGAAACATAATATAATTAATAAATTTTTCAAAGTACAATGTCTTAATAAGAAATAGTTTGAAAATACATTATTGTGATAATAAAAACTGAAAAAATATATAACCTAAAATTAGAAGTGTAAAAATACAGAAGTTAAAAAAAATTAAATTTAGAAAAATAAGTCGTATCTTGTATAAAAAAAAAACACCCCACCTTACACACGCTACGGGCCTTATGGTAATGGCGGAGATACATCTCATGCCATGGCGCATCTTTTTTAGACACTCAGGTCAACCGACAATCCATTTTGATGGTTAAGAATGTTGTTGATAAAGTAATTGATTATGACTCTTACCGGTACGCGTAAACGGCCCCTTAGCCTAATTCCATAAACAAACTACAAGAACCACATGGGAAATCAAAATGTCCAAAAACATTCCAAGGTTCTCACATCACTAATTACATGAAATCCTTGTGGTTTTTAGCACACACCCAGTAAGAGATGTTATCTCTGTTTATTTTCGGATGTTACACGGTATATTGCATGATATCAACATAGTTCGGGCCTAACAAATAAACGATTGTTTGATAAAGATCAAGACGAGTAACAAACCGTTTTTAAGCCAAGATCGTTCAGAAACCAATCATCAGAAGATGTAATCTGGCAACAGGAGAGGAAATCTAGCAACTTCAACCTCAAACGGACTTCCTTTTGGATCTGCTAATCTACACACGGAATAGGCAAGTGCTTGTTATCACGCTAACTGAGAAGATTAGAGTTGTAGATGCAACAAATGTGAGAGCACGAGCCACGAGGGTGAGTCCAACCGGGGGCAAATACATCCCAGGCCGGCTGGTCCGACCGGGGGCAAATACATCCCAGGCCGGCTGGTCTGACTGGGGGTAAATGCATCCCAAGCCGGCTGGTCTGACCGGAGGCAAATGCATCCCCACGACAGCTAGTACGACCGGGGGCAAATGCATCCCAGGCAGGTTAGTCCGAGCTGAGGCTAGTCTGATGGAAAAAACCATGGAATCCTAGTGATTGAGGTTACACCCTACCCCTCCCAGACCCTAATTTCGAGTGGATATATCCGGTTCGTTTTGTTTGGTTTGGTTTTACCCTTCAAAATGCTAGGAGGGTTGCCGATCATAAATCATTTCATAACAAAATGCAGTTAAAAGTTAAAGCCACGGAAATTCGATTATGATGTGATGGGTTTTACTTGCCAAAAATGCATAAACTTGTATTGTAGAGTGTGTTATACAAACCTGCCGGGGAGAAATGTGAAAGAACCCTCGACGGATCCTGGTGAACACGCGGAAGTTGTGCAGCTCTCGTAAACGAATTCTTTCTGCCCTGGACGTAAGAGGGGAAACTGTAGATAAACAAAGCGTAAGTCGCTTGGCGTGCATAAAGAGCAACATTAGCTATAATTTCTATAGAAATTATGAGGTCTTCCAATAACAAACACAAGAAGAATGGAACAAATTCTCATTCCATTGCATGAAAATTACAACTACTTTCGTTTTGGCATGTTCCATACAAATTGCAACGTTTCCTTTTTCGGCAACTTTTTAAGCTAAAACTATTTATTTTCCCAAATAAAATTGATGATGTTGAATTGGATTTAGCAGATACTGTCCTCCAATTATTGACACTATAACAGAATTACAGAGCAGCAAATAGTGGGAAGGAGTGGGGCATCCTTGCAAAATAAGTGGGAGCCTGGGAGGAACGGGGTTTGACTGGGGGCGAACCTATATAGGGGTATAGAGTGGCCCGTGCCACCATTTCATTGTTCCGTCATGATGAAAAAAGTTGTGTTTCTGAAGGATACCAAAGTAACATTTCGTTGCGGCCCTTATATTTCTTGAAACAAAACCAAAGACAGAAGTTCGTGATAGCAGAGTTGGTGTACCTTAAAGTTCCCCTTCGGAAGGGCAAGGGTTCAAATCCTGCGTTAGATAATTTCCTATTTTCAGCATCTATATCTTTTATTTTTGAATTTTTTTGGAAGAAAAGATAACGAGAAGGGTCGAATATGGGATCTCTCCTTGCAAAGGCAAGGAACCAACCAACGGATCTGTAACGATTTAGTGAAACAAAATGATAATAAAAACTTGCATGAATCAAAAATTTCCTTCCTTGACCACTTCTAGTGGACGACCTTCTCGACTAGTCATAGATAAAGATCCAAAAGAAGAGGAAGGGTAAGGTAAGTGAGGGCGGTTACTCTTACCACCTACCAACAATCTAATCTGGTAAGGTAACTGAGGGTGGTTCCTTTTACCCATTAAGCGTTTACCCAATAAGTGTTGGTAAATGGCCCCTTAGTACGTTCTATTGTGTGCCTCATTATCTATTGTTGAACTAGATGGATGCTTAGAGCTTCACTTATAATTCTAATGTTGTTCAAGCCATCAGGCTTAACAATTACTCCATCTGAATCAGCTTTAATGCATTTTCTTCATAATTTTTTTTGGTAACGTGGGTGTCTGGCCAGCTTGTGCACACCTGGACTAATCCCAGGAGGCCCTGGAAGATAACAGCCCGGATATTCCCAATGGCCCTAAGGAGACTTGAACGGGCCCTAAAGAAAATCCCGAGCACGTGCTTTTTCTTCATAATTGGTGCTGAAATATGTGGAACCACTGTGAATCTCTCTAAGAGAGCCCTTATATAGAAAGGGAAAGTTCCTGCATACATAACAGTTTTGATGGTACGTGTCTAGCCGATGCGAGATTCCGACAATTAGTAAGTTCCATATGTGTATGTATAAATATCTCTGCTGTTAATTGCGCCGCTATAACGGTGGTACAGCAGTTCACGGTCCTCGGGAGAATAGCAGTGCCGACAACAGCGGCGCTTTTTGCCGCATTTTTTGACCACAACTTTCAGTTGCAATAGCTGAGCTAAACCCGCTATTTTTGAACTGCTTTTTACCATCGCGATAACTGCTATATCACAGTTTTCTGACCATGATTTCAGATTTTAACCGCCTTAACAACATAGATAAATATACATGTGGGTGGCAGCATGTATCAACTCCTACACAATGAATGGTCATGGAAGGTATTTAGGATCGATGAGAGTAGGGCCTCACGATATATAACGATGAGAAACGTGTGAGCAAAAATATTTGAAATCAGAGAACATCTAACCTGGCCTATCACAGCTTCTCCATTGATATCTTCCACAACATTCTCATTCGCTTTGATTATCCAGTGTCTCCAATACAGTTGGCAGGAATCGAAGGACATCCCATTGATAACACATCCCTCGGGTTTAAGACACATACGGATCGAGTAAGCAAACATATATTTCTTAGCTGCTTGCAGAAGGTCGCTGAACTCCGGTACAAACACAGCAGAAGCACGAACCTGCGATGCATTTACTATCTTTCTCAGCTATTTTACACACGGATTTTAATTTTGAGGCAACAACGTTAGATTATAACCCAAACACACAAAATCATGGCACCTATTGACCAAATAAACATATTTAACGGTTCATACACACAAACACCCAACATCAAAATTCCGATTTTCACCAAAATCATTTGATCATAAACCAGAACTCATATATAGACAAGTGGACAAAATAAAACACCATGCATAAATGGAAAGAAACTAGGAAGACAAAGCTCAGACGTTAATGACTTCATCAGATGTATTTGTGTGTGGGCGCATTTATAGAAAATCCTGAAAGACCGTTATGGGGAATCTGGGACTTGTCTAAATCAACAAGTTGCTCACAGAATGAAAATTCATTTTCGAACATTTGTCGCTACTAATACAACTACGAGGTGGACTTCATAATTTGTAAAGGTTTAGGGAGTTGTACATTATGCTATTATGGTAGTATGTATACAACAAGAATCATTTTACCCCGAACTAGTTGGGGAGAGCTGAAAATGAAGCCACGAGAAACTACTAAGAGGTGAAAGGCAAAATTAATTGCAAGGATATGAATCCCAAGGCCCAAGGGAATGAAAGAACAAAGATAAATTATTAAAAAGTAAGGAGCTTGTTATATTTACCAATAGGGAAAAGTTCAGAAAAAACTCGACAAACTTTCCCATTTTGAATGATTAAGTGCTTGAACTTCTTTTTTAATGAAAGAATCATTGAACTTCCTCATTTTGAATGAAGAAATCATTGAACTTTCTCATTATGAATGATTAAGTCCCTGAACATTTTTCGAATAAATAAATCATCGAACTTTTAGAAATTGGTTACCTACATCCTTTTAACCCAAAAAAAGCTAACTGTGACTGGCTACGAAGATTTTAACGTAAAAATAAACATAAATCAGCTTTACCGTTCCCAAACCCTACGAAATTCAAACGCCTCACACACATCGCTCCCCCGGCCACCCCTCGCCTCCCCCATTCGTTGTCCGTTACCGTCCATTGCCGTCGTTAGCCCCTACTATCGATCTCCCTCTTTTAGATCTTTTCGGTTTATCGATGCTCCCTATTTTACAACAATTTAATGGAGTACATATAGACAAATCAGTAAAGAGGGAAAACCAAAAAACAATCAAAAAGAGGGAGGTCGATGGCAAGGGCCAACAGCGGTGATGGGCGGTGATAGAGAGCGGACAACGATAGGGCAGCCACGGGGAGTGATGGTGTTGGGTAAGAGGGGTGTGAATGGTGTGGGATTAGGGAACGGTAAAAATGATTTAGGTTTTTTACTTTAAAACTTTCCTAGCCAGTTATATGCAGCTTTTTTGGGGCTAAAAGAACGTAGATAACCAATTTCTAAAAGTTCTATTGTTTATTTATTAAAGAAAATGTTCGGGTCTTAATCATTCACAATGAGATAGTTCAATGGTTTTATTCATTTAAAAGAATTCAGTGACTTACTCATTCAAAATAGAAAAGTTCGATGGGTGTTTCTGAACTATCCCCTTACCAATAAACTATTTATTCCTTCTTAGCCCTCTTATGGTTTAAACATCAATTACTATTTTATCATCCAGGTCAAAATAATCCAGATTAGAAAATCACAAGCAGTAATATTCCATCCCAGAATAAGTGCTCACATTTCATTTTAATTTGTAAAATAAGTGTTCTCTTCCAAAGTAAGTGTCTACTTCCCAATTCTACCCTTAATTATGAGATGATGAAATTCAAAACTCCCTCTATATTTAAGGGTAAAATTGTTGTTTAGTTAATTAAAAAGTGTAATAATTACACATTTTAAAACTGTGCCTTATTCATTATGGATGACGGAGGGAGTATGAACCAACACAAAAGAAGTTTGACGTGTAAAGTAGGTTTAACTACCTGAACACCACCAGTTGTAGCCACGGAACAAAGGGGAGGTTGTTCAGGGAATAGACTGATGCTTCGAATATTTCCTTCTTTACGTACTTTAATATTCCCAGTTTCAAGGCGACGGACATGTTCTTCTAACCATAACAACATGCCATCTTGTTGGCAACCACTTCCGGAATCATGCACTGAAGTTATCAATCCCTTTGGTACGCACGCCATCATTTCTCGATTGGTTAAAAGATTCCTGGTGCCAACAAAGAGTTGACCCTCCTCACAGTCGAGAAAGAATATCTTTTCGGTGTTAGTGGAAGAAGCAGCCATGACAATATACTTGGGTCTCGTAAATCCAAGGTGACGTACAATATCCTTTGTCTCTCGGATTACGAGATTTAACGGCAGCAAGAAAACATTCACAAGATAGTTATAGAAAGAATAACCTCCAATCAACCCACATAAATTTTTACGCATACTTCCGCTTGATGTATCACTGCACGGATCTTGTCCATCACAGAACCGGTAAAGAACCCTAGTAGGAAGAGGCAGTTTCACTTTTAAGGAATTCTCTAACTCTTGTATCTCATCCTCGGACGCACCCTTACGAAGAGTGGGCAAAACCTCCGGGAAATTTTCTGTTAACCAGCTTCGAATTCTTCCCCAGATGTTTTTCACTCGTCTAACCAGCGGCCACGGATACATACCATAAGCTTGTCTCCATGCCCCATAAGCCGCCTAGAATGTTGGAAGAGAGCTAGAAAATATACGTTATGATCATATCATAGGCATCAATTTATAATTTCTCATACGAAAGAAACAAACACCATAAATATTTGCATATATTCAAGAGGTTCCAGTCACTATATATGCAAGGCTTAAAGAATAAGAAGCGAATGTAAATGTTAACATACACGTTCACTTCAACCAGTTTTCTTATCTTTTATCAAACTTGCTTATATTAGTGATGAAAACTCGTGTAACAGTTTGTAAGGTGTAAGCAGACATGTGAAGACCCCCGGCTTGTAAATACGGTTTTGAGAAAAAAAGGGTCCAACACTAGGACTTCAATGGGGGGACACACACATCCTAGTAGAACTTCACCTAAGGACACTTATCTGCGGAGTTTTGATGGGATCCAAAGTTTTTGGAATCCTCAATCCAAATTCTATTGTATTTTCGCCAACTTCATTTCTATAACGTTTTCCGATCATTTTTGCTTTCTTCTCATTCATTGACTACTTAATTGAAACAAAACAAAAAAGACAAAATGTCCCCAAGTTGAATGGGAGTTTGAAGTCCCCTTCAATAAAGGAGTGCTGGAATCAACAAATTAGGTCCTCTCTATTGCAAAAGACAAGATTTTCTACCATTTTTCCCTTTAAATCTTAAAGCTTTCATTTCCAATTGTAAAACCACTATGCATTTTGTTACAAATTCGAAACCAAAACTCTTCTATTTGTAGATTTTGATGGTGATAAAGTAATTCCCCCAACTCTTCTCATATTCATCACAACCCAGAGAAAACTGGATTAGGGCTCAGGCCAAATCGTTGTTACCCTCACAGCATAAGTCAACACGAGCGACGACTTTCTATAATTCTTTCAAATTTTCTACCATCTCACTCATTACATCAAAAATCATCGACAAATAAAACAAACAATTAAGTAGATTGAGCATCGACATTCACATATGAATATAAAACAAAACGCAAAACTGGATGAATGAATTACAGGGTCAGTGAAATGACCTTAAAAGAGGGAGATGGATTGCCGAGAGGATCAATTGGGGAAGAGAGGTTGAGTTCTTGAGCACAGAAAGATGACCACAGAGATTCATCGGAAGCCCACTCCTTGAAAAGTTTATTAACACAAGCCACAGCTGCTGCTTCAGAAGGTCCAAGTTTCGATATGATAATGTGAATAGCTAATCCTCCAACGCCCTCTAACCCTATCGATGGTCTGATCGCCATTGTTATTGATCAAAATCTGCAAAGGAAAGGATTTACCAGTTCTTAAATTAGGGGGTGTTTGGGATTTGCTTATTTAAAACAAGCATATGTTCTTATTAACTTATGTGGTGTCAAACCGGAGTTTTATAAAAAGTGTACCAGAACGCAATAAGCTGATAAGTTGTTTTCTAGTGTTGGCAAATTTTGCTGTAAAATGATAAAAAAGACATTATTCCACAACTAGGAGATCAAAACCATTGAATCTGTAAGAAAACATAAAAACCCTAATTAATCACTTTAACATCTGAACTACCACATACCCAACGGCATAAAAACAATTTAGTACAAATTTGAATAAAAAGTTCACAAAAATTTGAATAAAAAAAAGCTATCAATGAGCTATTATTCATCAGAGTCCTAATCTCTCACCGATGAGTTTTTTTTTTTTTCCTATAAATGAGCTATTATAATCCTCATGAAACCATATTTTTCTTAAAGTTAAGCAACTATCCAACATGAAGAAAGCTTTTACAAGAAAACAGCTTTTAAAATTAATGTATGAGAAACAAGCAAGAAAACCACAGAGGAAATCGATTTATCAGAGAGGAAAACGAGTGACAGCAAGATATCGACCGATTTTAAGAAATCACAGCGATGGATTGCTAACCTGAGGAAGAAGGTCGCTTACGTGAGGAAGAGGTCGATCTTCGAGTTCTGCAGGATGAAACAGGTTCGATTTCTGGTATCATGAACACCGACATTTATCACAGAGGAAAACGATTCGCAGCAAGATATCAACCGATTTGAGAAATCACAGAGATGAGATTGGTTACCTGAGGAAGAAGGTCGCTTACGTGAGGAAGAGGTCAATCTTCGATTTAGGATGAAACAGGTACGATTTCTGGTACGACTGCTTGTCAGTGAGGCGTAAGGGGGAAGAAGAGGACAGAGGTCGAGCGTAGTTGGTCGTATGGTGAGTAAAGGCAGAGAGGGTTAAAAACGTAATTTGGGGGCACCGTTTAGATGGTTATCGATGCCTGCTGCAGTGCTGCGGACGAGTGACTCAACATGTGTAGATAATTGACACGTAAACGCTTCATAACTTGGGGCACCGTTTGTTTGTGATTTAGCCGACAAGAGTAGTCGAGTTCGTAAGGGGGCTGGTAATGTAAACTCAGGGAAGTTGAGGGGCAAGGAACCAGAACCCCCAAACATGAGGGGTTTGTTTGCAAGAAAAATAAGACATGCTATGCTAGGTTGATAAGTTTTTAAATTGATGGAATCCTTTAAATTCTATTAAAATCCGTAAATTAATGAATTTATCATTCATTGGTATATAACTAAATGAATTGAATTTCATTCATTTGCATCTAATTTAACCAACACCGCTCATCCCCTACCCCCATCGCGACCATGCTACTAGTGTAACAGTCACGCCCTAGCCCCTAACCCTTCACCACCACACAACTACTGTCGTTGTCAGAACCACCATCCAACCCTGCCTTAACCCGCACTCCCACGCCACCTACCACCACATCAATGTCATCGTCGTTACAACTACCACCCCACCACCGACCACTATGCCACTATTGTCTTCGTCATAACTACCCCTCGGCTACTACCCACCCACGTGGGTGGCAGGTGGAGTGGGATGGTGGTGGGCGCGAGGCAAGGGAACCGAAGGCGGTGGTCAGGGCGAATAGGAGTGGGTGGGTGGTGGTCGGAAGTAGGGTGGGTGGTTGGTGCCACCCCTGCCACCACCAATTCTATTATTGTCTTCATCACAGCTGCTACCCCCACCCAACCCCACTTTCGACCACCAATATCATCATGTCACTAATGGAGATTCCAATTCTTTTAAGAGATTTCATTTTAATTACTACCAATCAAACGAGTGGTCAAATTTCATTTCAATTCCATCAAAGTCAACTTCCTTTGAGGGATTCCAATTCCACCAATTTTCGTACTATGAACCAACATACTGTTATATGTACTCATCGTCCTTTCTTTTAAGAAAAAAGAGAAAAACATTATACTCTTATATTTATCCCCATTCTATTCCATCCACCATGATGGTCGTCACCACCACTACCATCGTCGTCACCACTATTATTATTACCATTATCACCTTCACCCCCACTGTCCTTACCGCCACTGCCTTTATACCCCATCCACCACCACTACCTCCTCCACACCGCCACCACCATTATAGTCAATGAACCAAACAAATAGATCATGAAGAGATGTTTTGGTAATTAATTACTAAACTATTATAATTTTGGGTCCATAACTTCTATTCAAGCTGTTTGTGTACCTGCAGACGATTCCAAAACATACGACTTTCTGGATGTAGATGGTGATATCTATATAGATGGATCAGAAGTTTTATTTAGCGAACCAAACAAACTTATTTCAGTTCTTCTAACAAATTTTATTCTAATTATTGCCAACCAAACGCATGATCAAATCTCATAAAATTTCATTTCAATTCTTTTGATAAGTTCCAATTTTGACATGTTCATTATGTGAACCAAACGCTACCTAATAAACTAATTATGTTGGATTAAAACTAACTAATAAATGATAAGTTATAAGACCATGTAAAATGACCTAATAATATAAGAGATAAAATTGGAAGGAAAAAAAAAAACTTGAAGCTTATTGAAACGCTAATTGAAGCAACTTTTATAAAAATAAAAACTAGCTTATAGCTGAACAAACAGAACTTTCAACTTTTTCAATGAACTCAAAACATAAAATAGCTTATGGGTGTCAAACATGATCAAAGTGTCTAATTCTTTTACATGGTGTGTATATATATATATATATATATATATATATATATATATATATGAGCGTTCAAATAAAAACCACCTAATTTGTATAAACCGTGAAAACCACATTCAACCAATCATAATTTTTCATTTTGTTTATTTTTTTTTGTAATTATGAGAGGTTGATTAACCATTTTTATTGTGGAAGGTGTTAATCATAGATATTATTATCTTCATTATTTAATTTTAGAAAAATACATGAAACAGTTTCATTAAAATTTCATTAAATATTATATGAAACAATTTCATAATCATATATGAAACAAATTCATCRAAAAAAAAATATTATATGAAACAATTTCACAAGATTAAACAATTCCATGAAAAAATTTCATAAGACTAAACAACGAAATCGACGTATGAGGGTGGTTTGTACGGTTTGTACAAATGAGAGTGGTTTTCATTTGATCGCTCCTATATACATAGGGTTGGGTTCACGTGAGACCAAGACTTTTTCGTGAGACCCGTAAGACCAATTCTCAACCCTTGGATTATATCTACAATCCCAACATTCATAATCACAAAATTGCCACGAGACTTCTCAATAATTACAAAATTGTCACCGTGCAACTTTAGACCATTAGATCGTTAGCTTATAAAGTTGATCAATGAACATAAATTGGTCTCACGGGTCTCACGAAAAACTCTTGGCCTCATATGATCCCAAGTCTCTCTCTCTCTCTCTCTCTCTCTATATATATATATATATATATATATATACTACCTTATAAACCAAATTTGATAAATGTCTTAAAAACAACCTTAAATGCATAAGGTACTACTTCTTTATGGATAAAGTCTTAAAAGTCTTAAAAATCTTAAAGTACTACTTATTGATTCTTTATGTACAACTTAATAATGCTTCACAATGTGCCTCTCCATACTCCTCATGTACCTCTTCATACTCGCAATGTGCCTCTTAGACTTACAATCCCTGGTTGTTGTCCCATCCTATCTCTCTCTCTCTCTCTTTACATTTGCAAGGACGAATTCTCTTTTCCCTCCAGTGACTCTCTTTTCCTTTGCACCAGTGAACCACCTATAATGAACTTTCATCGGCCAAACAAACCTCTGTCGCTTAACTCTCTTTTTCTCGCCTAACTGCGGTACCATGACCAACCGCTAAAACCCAGTCCGGCGAAAACCATCATCACTCAACGATCTGCTCTGGAGTGGTTGGATTAGTCAAAACAGGGTATGTAACTCCATCAAAACTCAAACCCATATCAAAACTTGAACCCATATCAAAGCTTGCCGCATGCAATTTATGCTTATATTTTATGCTTCATGGAGGTAAAGTTCTTACAAAATTCAAAAATCGTGTGTCAATTTATTGTGCAAAATCAAATTGATTTTGAAGTTCGATCCCCTAAATTTTGATTAATTGGAACATTTTTGGTTATGGAGTCATATTTTCAGTATTTGGAACATTCTTGACGACTTTCCATGTCGTCATTGTATTTGATTTACATGCTTTCACATTATATACAACAATGTCTAGAATTGAAGGACCTAAGCTAGATTTGAAGACAAAAATCTCTCTTTGTATTTTTGTTTTAAAATTTCATAAGTAGCCTTCTGCACTCAACAATCAGGATATTCAACATGTTAGCTAACGTATATCGACTACGAGTCTCTTAGTGCATCTTATTTCAGCATATATCCATTTATTTTGTTGACTCGAGTCTTATCTTAACTTTCTGATTGTTACTGATTCTTTGATTCTTTTATCATGAATCCAACAGATAGATGAAAATGTACGAAGGGAAATTATTAACCACATATCACTTAGGCATCCCAACATCGTCATATTCAAAGAGTTTTTGTTCATCCTCAAAAATAATGTTTTGAAGTTGTGGCTATGTTGAGAACTGGGGTTCTTAATTATGAGCTTTCACTTGATCTCCAGGTCATTTTGATACCAACACATCTGCCTATTGACCTATTGTAATGGAATATGCAACTGGAGGAGAGTTGTTTGAACAGATATGTAATGCAGGTCGGTTCCCTAAAGATGAGGTTCATTCCTAATGCATTCGCTTCAACTTGTATCTATGATTTGCTTTTGTGTGAAAGCATCAATGGTTCTTGGGTTACAGGCACGTTCTTCTTCCACCAACTCATATCAGGAGTCAGTTCTATCATAATATGGTATTAATAGTTTTGTTTCTATACAAATGCTTCCTCGATATATATTATGTGTGATGTGTTTTGTTAAAGATGTATTTATGCTTTTGTAGCAAATATGTCATCGTGACTTGAAACTCGAGAACACCCGTTTAGATGGTAGCCCAGCTCCTTGGCTAAAGATTTGTGATTTTGGGTATTCCAAGGTACAAAGCATCCTATTTTTCTTTCGGTTGATATATTTTTCTATGCGATTCCTATACTCTTGTCTCAAACAATATTATATTGTTGTTTTGTTCATTATTTTATGAAACTTAAAAAACTTATGTTGATTTGTAAATACCAAAGTGCAACTTCTTTGTATATGGGCTTTATGTAGGTCAATAGGCAACAATATCAAGCGAACTCAAAAGTTCAACTCCTTGTTGATCCTAACAAAAAGATGAAACAACTTACTGGTGTTTCTTGCTTCTCCATGCGATCTTGGGGTTCTAACTTCTAATCACTGAATCCCTTGATTGTTTTGGTCAGTCATTTGTGCTGCATTCGCAACCAAAATCTACTGTTGGAACGCTTGCATATATTTATCCAGAAGTTCTGCTTAAGAAAGAATATGATGGCAAGGCATATGCGTTCTTTCTTTATGTAAAAACCATATTCCATTGGTCTAAATTGATCTAAAAAGCACATTACATTGATCTAAAAAACCATATGCTAGGAGGAGGGGGGGTTAAATTGATCTAAAAACCATATTACATTCATTGCAGATGTAGATACTTTACATTAGGGGTGCTCATGGGTTGGGTTGATCGGGTTGAAGACATTTGAACAACCCTACCCAATGCTTGCAGTTTGAAAAGTCTTAACCCAACCCAACCCAAACCAAAGTGTAACCCAACCCAACCCAAACCGTACGGGTTGGTCGGGTTGATACTTTAGTACATTAAAATATTCTTCTAAACTTGAATATATTATTTTCGTACTCATAATTTATTTTTCATCATCAACCATTTGATACAACTTATCCATACTTTTTACATATATCACATTCAATTATTTTTCTCAATTCACATATATATGTTCACAGTTATTGAATATATATACGAATGAGTTATATAGATAAGTGAATAGATTGAAAATATGTGTATATGAAGAGCATACGTGATAAGGTAATTGTCTAATGTATATATTTGTAGATATTCAACAATTATATTAAATCGAAGAAATAAAAGGATATCGGGTTCATCGGGTTGGGTTGGGTTCAAATAATAGTAACCCAATATCAACCCAATACCTACGGTTTGAAAATTTTACAACTCGATCAGACATCGAGTTGCTTCGGGTTGAGTTATTTCGCGTTGAGTTGGGTTGATCGGGTTAATCGGGTTGGTCAGGTTTTTAAGCACCCCTACTTTACATCATTATTCTTGCTAGAAATGAATTGGCATTGATGATGAGGTTGGTTTAAGGACATTATGTAGGTGTTACTCCAAATATGTTTTGGGTAGATGAATTCTTTTTGTAAATTTATGTCGTGTATAATTTTGTAATTTTTAATCATTTTGAATATAAATGGATTGCAGAAGGAACGCTCCAAAAAGTTTATTTAAAATAGTGCATTTTCAATGCTTGTAATTTTTTTTGGATATTTTGACTTAGAAAGGATCAATGAGAAAATTTATTGTTGAACGGGGTTATGTTGTCACTCTGAATTTTACTTATTGCTACCATATTTACAATAACAAAATGGTTTGTTTATATACACATTCCATATAAGAGATTTGTTTTTTATGAATAATTGTAGAAGCTACTAACACCAACATTTTAGATGAATGTATATTTGAATCTAAGTTAGGTACAAATGTAGTAAACTTTATTAGATGATGAAGAAATTTGATATCTCAAAAATGAATAAACGTTAATGAGTTTTTTACATTCCGTCGTATTGCGTGGGTAGACAACTAATATGTATTATATATATATACATAGATAGAGAGGGGGAGGGGGGGGGGGTTTACTTTGCAAACCTCCTATTTCATACAAACAATAGAAACTATCATCAACCAATAGAATAATTCAATGTTTTTCTCTTTATTTTTAATGAATAAGGGTATGCATGTCATTTTTCTTTGTAATAGATAATATTGGTAATGTTTTAATTGTTTTTAAATATTAAAGATTAAATAGAGTAACTGTTTTTAAAGAAACTGTAGGTCAATTGATTTTAATATATAATTATTACCATTAATATTTTATATTCTTTTATTAAATTAAAAATATTACATCAATTACAAAGTCTATTTGTAATAATTTATTTCTTATGAAATTATTTATTTCTTATGAAATTATTTATTTCATTGTCATCAATAACAAAAGAATCGGTATTTTTTTTTCAAGCCACAAGTAGTTACTGATTTATTAATAATATAGTTGTGATATTTTCCAGATTTTGAGTATATTGTTTTGTTTTCATTCGTAAAACAAATGTCATTAATGAAACTGTGTTATACAATTTTCAAAATGTTTCAACAATGAAACTAATTTCATTTTAGTTATGAACCATGAAACTACTTTCATTAATGAAATAATAGTATTCATGTCTTGGAATGATTCATTGACTGAACCATATTTGGTATCATTAATAAAACCAATTTTATCTTGGCTATAAACCTGAAACCGGTTCCATTTTGGTTAGGAAACATGAAACAAATTTAAAATGAATGAAATATTATTATTCACTTCTTGAAGTGTTTCATTGACTGAACAATATTTACTTTCATATGTAAAACCGTGTTCATCTTAATTAGAAATAGAAACCATGAAACCGATTCCATTTTGGTTAGGAAACATTTCAACAATTTTCACTGCTGAAAGAATGTTATTCAGTTGTTGAAATTGTGGAGTCCATGAAACCAATTTCAATGATGAAGCAAATTTCATTAACGAAAACATGTTATTCAGATTTTTGGAAAATGTTCCATTGACTGAACCATATCTGGCTCAAATTTCATTATACAGACGAACAATTAAACAAATTTCACTAACGAAAAAAAATGAGATACATAATTCAAAATGTTTTTATTGATGAAACAAATTTCCAAAAATGAAACGAACAATGGTTTGTCAAATTTTGCCCTTTCTTGATTAAATATTAAACCTTTTATTTTATTTTATTTTTTACTTTCGTAATATAACACATTTTAATCATGACCATTGATCAAGAAAATGGATTGATTGGTTTGTAGGGTTTGCACAAAAAAGGGTGGTTTGCATTTGTGGAGTCGTTTACCTAAGTAGTTTATGTTATACCAAATTGAGTTATAAAAGGAGTGTAATAGGTTGAGTTATCGAATTAGATTCTCGGTACTTGTCATATTCATTCTATAGGTAAATGGTCCAGTAAGCGTTTACCAGATAAACGTTTAATAAACGATCCCTTAAATGGAGTTGATCTAATTCAATTGTTTATTGTATAACAGTTTTTTATCCAACTAAAATTGCACAGTTGATCAATACCATATGATTAAATTGGTTTCCTTTCATCCAACTATTCAATGATATTTGAACAATCATCAAAACATTTTAACCATATTCCTAATCCAAGAAGTAGCATTCAAATTATTATTTTTATATTTCAATAGATATTTATATTTTTGGAATGTTTTCATTATCGATCCCTTCCTTATTCGCTGCCCTTGATTATAGCCTTTGTTGTTGTGTTTTCCTTATTGGTTGTCTTGATTATAGGTCTTTTTTAGCTTCCTTTTTCTATATATATTCCTCTGTATTCTTGTTCTATGCAATTAAAATTATACAGAAAATCACTTCTAAATTGTTKATGGTATCAGAGCGGGTTACGAGCCGTTCTAGCAAAACCCTAAACTAACCACCTTCGTCCACTATGGCTGGTGAAGACAGCAGCAGCGACGGAGGCCATTCAAACAAAACCAACAAYGAAGCATTAGACCATGGTTCTCCTTACTACCTTCATCCTTCAGACTACCCGAGACAGATGCAGGTGAAYGAGACGTTGAACGACAACAACTATCTTGACTGGGTTCAAGAAATGGAGAACTTTCTATTCGCAAAAAACAAAATCGGGTTTGTTGACGGAACCCTCCAAAAGCCGGAGAAAACACACGCCAATCACATGGCATGGCTTCGATGTGATGCCATGCTAAAGGGGTGGCTGACTACAGCCATGGAAAAGGAAATCAGATCGAGTGTTAAGTACGCTAACACCGCYRAAGACATCTGGAACGACCTTCGTGAAYGCTTTGGTAAAGAAAGCGCACCTAGGGYGTATGAACTAAAACAACTTCTCACTACCACCAAGCAAGACGGGGTTTCTGTTTCTRCATACTACACCAAACTAAGGTCGCTTTGGGACGAGATAAGCTCAGCTTTCTCGGTACCAAGATRCTCCTGCACTGGATGCACATGCGGGATCAGTAAAAAACTCACAGAACTAAGAGACAAGGAGAGACTGTAYGAGTTCTTGCTTGGACTCGACCATGAATTMTCCACAATCAGAACTCAAATATTAGCAATGAAACCCRTTCCTACCTTAGGTGAAGCATATCATCTGGTAGCCGAGGATGAGCAACAGCGGGCGGTTTCAACTGGGAAGAGAACAACCGGTGAGACAGCYGCTTTTCAAGCCTACACAAAAYGTGACGGGTCCAGTTGGTCACAAACCAAAATGGCCCCAAGAAACAACAAGAGGGGAGGAAACGAGAAGATTGAACACTRTGACTTTTGTGGGAAGGACGGGCACAACCGTGATGGCTGCTTCAAACGCATAGGGTACCYAGAATGGTGGCCCGGCAAAGGAAAACCAGAAAAGGGTAAGACAAAGGCTGCTTTTGTCGAAGCGGAACGAGACTCGGCATACAACAAACAYGATACAGGCGAACAGAGCCCAATAGCCGGCCTAAGCAACGAACAATACAGACAATTCGCTAATCTGTTTGCTGCGAAAGCCTCTCAAGATGTAGACGTCGTTCAACYGATGGCCAACATGGCAGGTAGATCCGGTGAAGGTAACGAATGGGTTGTGGACTCGGGTTRCACCGAGCACATAACTCACATCCTTGATCATTTCTGCAGTAATCTTGAAACATCACGGGAATTACCCGTAACTATACCCAACGGCGACTCCATTCCCGTCAAGGGAAAAGGAATTTGCACCTTACCGAATGAAACCGAARTTCGTGATGTTTTATATGTTCCGGACTTCACGTGTAGCCTGTTGTCGGTTAGCAAGCTAACAAAGGGCCTTAAGTGTGCCGTAACATTCTTCCCCGATTTTTTTGTCATGCAGGACTTGAGTTCRAGGAGATTGATTGGAACGGGTAGTTGCCAACAAGGTTTATATCGGATGAAGGGCAAGGGAAATAAAAGGAGAGCATTAGCAACCACGGGTGAAGTATGGCATAAACGCTTGGGACATGCATCGCATAGCAAACTGTCGCATTTTGATTTCTTTTCTTTAAAACCAAACAGCATGGTTTGTGATTCTTGTGCAAGGGCAAAATTTACTAGACTGCCATTTSCTASTAGTTCGATCAAATCAAATGAATGTTTTGAACTTTTKCATTGCGATATATGGGGAAAGTATCGAACTCCCTCACTTACCCGTGCCAACTATTTCTTTACGATTGTTGATGATTATAGTCGGTCGGTATGGGTCTTTCTTTTACGGCACAAATCCGAAGCAAGTGATTGCTTGATTGGGTTTTGCAAAATGGTCAAGACTCAATTCAGTAAGATTATTAAAAGAGTTCGATGTGACAATGGAGGGGAKTTCACGTCTAACCACATGATGAACTTCTACACAGATCAAGGAATTCTCCTCGAAACTACTTGCCCTCATACCCCCCAACAAAACGGYGTCGTCGAGCGAAAGCATCGACACCTTCTCGAGACTGCAAGAGCTTTACKYTTTGAAGCAAGATTACCTTCCGTCTTTTGGGGAGAATGCATTTTAACAGCGGCACACATCATAAATCGCCTCCCTTCCAAGACTATTMACAACAAGACCCCGTACGAAATGATTTACAATCAAAAACCAAGTTATGACCACATGAAGATTTTCGGCTGCCTTGCTTACTATCGTAGCACCGAAACTAAAGGAGACAAATTCGAAGAAAGGGGGAGGCCGGGAGTTTTCTTAGGCTRCCCACGTGGCACGAAAGGGTACAAAATCTTTGATATAAAGAATAGAAAAATGGTAGTATCAAGAGATGTAAAGTTTGCTGAAGAGACGTTTCCATATGATAGAGAGAATGYTGAAGTTGAGGAAGACGAAGTTTTTAAAACACCCACATGGGGTCATGAAATCCCAAACAACAATGAAACCGTCGCTAATGAAGGGAGCAACCAAGATGAATCGGTGGGTCATGAGGAATTTAATGTGTCCCAAGGTGTGTATGAAAATAATGAGGATATGCAAAATGAGACACATGTGGATGACGTCAACAGTGAGGGTGTGAACTTGAATGAAGTGCATGTAGAGCCCAATGAAATACACACACATGAARAAGAGTCGGYGGCTATCAACATTGAAAATACAAGACCCACTAGAGAAAGATCGCGGCCGACCTACCTTGACGACTACATCGTCAACCTGCCRTCTTCCGTAAACCAGGCAACACCCGTCACCAACCAAGACTCCTCTACGGTACATTCTATAGCCAACTTCATTTCTTACAAAAATTTTACTCTTTCTCACAGAGCACTCTTAGCGGCAATAAGCACGAAYGCTGAACCAAAGCACTTCAACCAAGCCGTAAAAAATGCAAAYTGGAGAGAAGCCATGAAGAAAGAAATACAAGCCCTCGAGCAAAAYGGTACGTGGACTCTTCAAGAATTACCAAATGGGAAACACGCTATAGATTCAAAATGGGTTTATAAAATAAAGTACAAACCGAATGGCGAGATCGAGAGGTACAAAGCGAGGTTGGTAGCAAAAGGTTTCACCCAAATGGAAGGCATCGACTTCCACGACACGTTCGCACTCATGGCCAAGCTTGTCATTGTTCGGACTCTCTTGGCGGTGGCARTCAAAWGGAATTGGATAATCAACCAACTTGACGTGAATAATGCTTTCCTACACAGAGAACTACACGAAGAAGTTTATATGAAAATTCCGCAAGGCTTCGAAAAGGGAAAAGAAAATCAAGTCTGCCGCCTCAGAAAATCCCTTTACGGTCTCAAGCAAGCTTCAAGAAATTGGTACCAAAAATTCACTTCCTCCCTACATGTGATTGGTTTCAAGCAATCTCGAGCAGACCATTCTTTGTTCATTTTTAAAACCGAAAATTCATTCGTGGCGGCTCTCATATACGTAGACGATGTAATAATTGTGGGAAACGACATGAAAAAGATCAAAGAGACAAAAACATACTTAAACGAGAAGTTTAGCATCAAGGATTTGGGCCCCTTGAAATACTTCTTAGGCATCGAGGTTACACGTACTCGAGACGGAATTGTTCTCAATCAAAGGAAATACATCCTTGATATTCTCGAAGATAGCGGAATGATGGGATGTCGGCCTAGTGCATTTCCCATGGAGCAAAACACCAAACTCAGGAGAAAAGATGAAGACGTATGGGTGGACGCTAGCAAGTACAGAAGACTCGTGGGAAGGTTACTGTACTTACAAGCAACACGACCCGACATCACCTACTCGGTAAACGTCTTAAGCCAATTTGTGACGGATCCTCGACAAAGCCACATGGAAGCCGCTACAYGAGTGTTAAGATACTTGAAGGGAACGCCGGGACAAGGGATACTTCTTCCTAAAGAGGGAGAAACAAACTTAGTCGCATACACCGATTCTGACTGGCTTGGATGTCCCGACACAAAAAGATCGAGAACCGGTTATTTGTTACTTCTGGGAGGTGCCCCAATATCATGGAAGTYGAAGAAGCAGTCCGTTGTATCTCGATCTTCTGCAGAAGCAGAATACCGAGCGATGGCTGCTACGGTCAGTGAAGTTATCTGGCTACGGTGGCTCTTGAAGGAATTAGACCTTGAACAAAGTGGTCCAACCCAAAYRTTMTGCRATAACATGGYTGCGAAACACATTGCCAACAATCCCGTTTTTCACGAGCGTACCAAGCACGTTGAAATGGATTGCTATTTCATTYGGGAACGTGTTGAATCTAAAGAAGTGAAGCCTATACATATCGACACCAAGTCTCAAGTTGCGGATTTRTTTACAAAAGCCTTGGGAGCAAAACAACTTCAATTTCTACTTGACAAGTTGGGCATTTGCAACCTTCATGCTCCAACTTGAAGGGGAGTTTTGGAATGTTTTCATTATAGATCCCTTCCTTATTCGCTGCCCTTGATTATAGCCTTTGTTGTTGTGTTTTCCTTATTGGTTGTCTTGATTATAGGTCTTTTTTAGCTTCCTTTGTCTATATATATTCCTCTGTATTCTTGTTCTAAGCAATGAAAATTATACAGAAAATCACTTCTAAATTGTTTAAAACGAATACGGATTTTGTTGGGAGATTTACTTATATTATGGGAAAATAATCAAAATTGCATATGGTTTAAAAGATAATAAGGAAAGTAAAGAGGTTTTTTGTTTCATCGTAGAAAAGTACATATAGAGGTTTAAACATAAATGACATAATGGTTAAGGGTAGACCGATGATCCTCCTTATTCTCTTTTCCTATCTATTATACATCTTTTTTCTCTTGTTTGATCTATTTCTCCTAATCCACTTTGTAACTTGTAATCTGGTATCATAACTTGTAGAGAAGCCATCCTTCATCAATTCATTTGGTGATGGTGGAGGCTCCTTGGGAAGGGTCTCTGCCATTCATCTATATCATGTCTTCATGCAGGTGGCAAGAGCCACGTTTTTCACACATGGGGTGGGCCCCATGTGTTTTATCCCTTTGTCTTTATTCGTTATCATATGCTAGATTGACACCTATATCTTCATCTGTCTCTTTTCCTTTATCCGGAGAGAATGACGAACATCTTTCTTTATTATGTCCTCTGAATTGACATATCTTATATTGGGCTTGTGGGATGGATTTAATGATCCCTTTATCTAATAAAGATCTTTCTTTGTTCTCAGATAAATCTCCGCCGCTCTAAGTGTTGATTTTGCTGGGAGATCATTCTCGATGAATATGTCTTGTTTCCGCTATATGTGCAAAATCATCTCTTAAAGTTGGCTTCCATTCCTTGCAGGATGATTCGGATGCCTATTGCCCTTCTGTAGTGAACATCATTTTCACAAAAAAATTGGAGTTTTGTCTTTTTATTAGTTACCGAAATTGAAAAACCTTCATATTTTGCCAGTTGGACAAAATGGCAAGCTGGATACCTTTTTCTTCAAACAAATCTGGTCCTGCAGATAAAAAATTTAGAACCAGTATATCTTTGGGGTTATCGTTGGGTTATCAAGATATTAATCCTTAACCCCCTCCCCCCAACATTACCAACAACGAGGTAATTCAGAAACTTCAGGAAAATCGGGAGAATTAAGATAAATCGAATTTATTGTACAAAATAGTACCAATGTTTAATCTCCTGAAGAGATGATCCTTGAATATAATTAATTATGGGGTAAATTCAGAAAAATCTATATATCTTAAATATGTAGAAGAAAGATTATATAAATCTTTCATCATAAAAGTTTGATTTTTAACATAAGTTTGTTAAATAGGGATATCTATTAATATATCTTTTTCTTTAAAAACCATTTTTTTTCTTTAAAAATCGTTTTCTGAATGTTGTCTAAAATGCAAGGATTCCTCCATTGTCTTTTGACTATCTTCAAAATCTTGATTTGGCATCTATACATCAGATGAAGAAGGAATATCAATCTTATTAGATGTATCTTTTTTTATCAAAGATTTTATTTTAAAATTGTCTTTTTTACAATTCATTGCTCCAGTTTTAATTATCCAGCTCGCCTTTATCAAGAGATCACGAAGTTGTAAAGTATTGTCTGGTAGATTGGCAATATCAATGATGTCTGAGACTGTGTCTTTAATCGTCTCTATCTCTTTATACATAAAAGAAAAGAGTCTATCGATTTCTTCAGTCATCTTTTCCATCTATGGTTAGGAAATATGCTAAAACTTTTTTATCAGATTTAATAATTTCAAATATCAAAATTGTATTCAAACAAAAGAGTTTGCCATCTAATCAGTCTTTTATACTCTGGTTTAGAAGGTAAATTATTTCTATGAATGCATTAATCTGGGTATTATCAGTTCTTAATAGAAAGTTTTTTGGTAATAAAAAGTAATAAAACTTTTGGCAACTTTTTACAACAGCTAATAATTCTTTTTCATTTATATGATATCTTGTTTGGGTATCTGTAAATATACCAGAACAATACCTACAAATACTTTCTCCAATATTTTCTTGTTTTATATAATCTATTTTCTTAAGGACTCCACTCCAATGATTTTCAGAAGCATTTATTTCAAGGATCAAATTATCATTTTCTTTTGGTAATTGTAGTTTTGGTAGTGATTTACAATACTCTTTTATCTTTCTTACTCGGTTTTTTAAACCTTTATCAAAACTAAAAAAAATTATCTTTCTTTAGTAAATCTTGGAAGGATTTTTTTAATACGACCAAATTTTTAATAAAAACAGACGTATAATTAAGTATTCCTAAAAAAAACTTTGTACTTGTTTTTTATCTACTAATTTATCAGAAAATGAATTGATTTTTTTTTTAAGATGTGGCTTTGGAGTTCTATTCATTTACCATCAACTTTCATTCCTAAAAATTCTATTTGATCCTATATTAATTTTGTTTTCTTTTCAAATAAATTCAATCCATTTTTTATACATAATTTTATAAATATATCTAGGTGTTTTAAATATGATTCTATATCATTGGATGATATTAAAAATCATCAACATATAAGAAAATAAAATCATAATCTTTAAAAATAGGGAAAAGTCCAAAAAAACCCAAAGGAATTTACTGTTTGGAATGATTAAGTCTTTGGACAATTTTTTGGAACAAATAAATCATTGGACATTCTATAACATGTTAAAAAAAGTCATTGGACTTTTTAAAACATGTTAAATAGATCATCATTCCTTAGAATTGTAACAAGTAACCTGAATAGAAGGTAACCTTGAATTAAAAAAAAAAAAACTAAAAAAATCCTAAAAACTTTGATTACTCATCTCCCTTACCTTCGCCTCCCTCCCGTCTCCTTCTCCCACTCGCACACCATCGTCTCCCTCACACACCGTCGTCTCCCTCGCCCTCATCGCCGCCGCACCACCCTCGTCGCCGCTGCACCACCCCCGTCGTCGCCGCACCACCCCCGTCGACGCCCCTGTCTCCGCTCGTCGACGTCGCACCACCCCGTCGCCGCCCCTGTCTCCGCTCGTCTAATCAGGTTTGCTCAAAAATTACATTTCATTTTTTGTAAGAGATTTCTGAGATTTAATGGTGATATTGTTCCTGGAATCATCTTGTTCTCCATTCTGCTTGTTACCAAATGACACTTGTGATTTCCCTAAATCAGCCGAGGTTTCTACAAAAAGGCAGTTGTTTTCTTCTTTGGGTTCTTCTCCTTCCCTGACTGCGTAGAGTCTTTCACATTGTCAATAGAAGCAATTTTATTAGTTTTCTAAAAGAAAAATTAGAATGACAGGTTGAATTGAAGACCATTAATACCTACACACTTTTCACCTGCTCCATGTTTAAATATATAATCCTAGGGGACAGGGACATCCTTAGCATCTAAAGATTGGCAAAAAAAAAGCAAACTTTAAGACTTAGATATATGGATACAACTTAACTTGAAAGCAACATATTCCAAAAACACATAGGGCTGTAAATGAACTGAACGAACACGAACGGAGGCATGTTCATGTTTTTAGTTTAACTTAACCAAACAAACAAACGGTAAACGAACGAAAATCTTTGTGTTCGTGTTCGTTCATTTAGAAATCACGTGTGTTCGTGTTCGTTTATGTTCATTCATTAACATGCTAAACGAACATAGACGAACATAAATAAATATTATTTGAATTCAAAGAAATAAACAAAGGATTATATATTAAATTTAGTATATAAACGAACGAATATAAACAAATGTAAACGAACGGTAAATGAACGAACGTTCAGGAACATAAATGAACGAACGTGACTCTTGTTCATGTTCGTTCCTTTAACTAAACGAACAAAAAAAAATTGTTCATATCCTTTCATTTATTAAATAAACGAACTTCCCGCCGAATGATTCACGAACGGTTCGCTGAACGTTCGGTTCGTTTACAACCCTAAAAACACCCCATATAAATTGAAATGACGAATTTTTCTGTATGATATGTACACGGCAATATATAATTACTAGTTGTATACTCGCGCAATGCGGCGGGATGTAAAAGTTCATTAAAATTTATTCAATTTCGAAATATCAAATTCTTTCAAGATGTCATAAAGCCGGTAAGTGCTTACCGTGTAAGCGTCGCCGCTCTTATTTATCGCTCTTACCAGGTAAAAGTTCTCAATTCGTGGCGTTTAATCGATAAGGTAAATTGATCGGGTAAGTGCTTACCGCATTTTAATTCTTACCTTATTTTGACGCAAAGTAATAAAGTCGAGGTTCAGTTCTTAATGAATCGACATGTTTACAAGCTTAACCATCAAAAGATCTAACATCGATTAACAAATATGGTTAAACAGGTTCCTCAACTCTTCCCATTTAGTTCCTTACGAACCTTGAAAGCTATCTGAACTTTCAGTTTGTTCATACAACTTGTATGTGCCAAATAGTAAATCTTCCAAGATTTGTGTGTATCCATTAGAAAAAGAATAAAACCTTTTTCAATCTTCCAATTACTTCAACAAAATGCCATGTTCTTAAATAATGATATGTATTGATGCTTCTTTTAAAGGCTTGAGATCATGTTGTTTGATCTTATAACACATATGTAATCACTTTTGCATCATAATGTATGAATATACACTAAAGGGTTGTTTCTAATCAACAGGATGATATCTTCAAAAGGTGCAAATTCCTAACATACCATATGTAGAAATGTTGTTGGCTAAGATAAAAAGAACCATTGGACATAAGATAATATAGTTGCTTAGTTCAATTCAAGACGACCCCTGCAAACCCACCAAGAGTCAAAATAATCCAATCGTTGTTGAGATATAAAGAAATAGATAAAAGATGTAGGAATAATCCACCATGTTGACCATGTCAGTATACATATATTCTATTCTTTCAGTTAAAGTGTATTTGTTTAACTAAAAGATGTAGGAATAATTCACAAATAGCTTATGTAGCAGCAAGTCGACGTCAAGAAAACAATATATTTCAGCAATAAGAAAAGCACCAGAAACTAAAGAAAATTGGCAAAAAGTCTTGTTATATCAAAATCTGGTGCAAAAACCACCCCTAAACCAAAGGTTTTTGTTGGTCATTCACCATGGATACAAAGTGGAAGGATAGAAGAGAATATCTCCTTTGGTAAGGTGATGGAAAAAGAGGTAGAATGAGGAACCTGAAGCATGTGCTCTGAAGAAAGACCTTGAAGTTCTCAGTTGTATGCGAGAGGGGAATCAATTTGAGCAGCAGCTAGAAACAGACAATACAGATTGCACGTGTTAGCTCTGTACCATGATGCTGATATTTAACTATTCCATGAACCATTCCATGCTATGGATGCTATCACTGGAAGCCATCTTTTCAAACCAAACCAAACA
>NC_037543.1:18179023-18183508 GCF_001531365.2 Cynara cardunculus var. scolymus
CTTGGTACATATTTAACTAATTAAATGACTAAATAAATTACAATTGTCATACTAAAAATAATAGTAAATCAAATCTTAATCATTGGGTCATAATACGCCCCCGCAAGATGGAGGATCCATCGGAGACTCCAATCTTGGAACGTAGACGAAGGAACGGACTCCGACCGAGAGGTTTGGTGAGAGCGTCTGCAAGTTGATCATTGGAGTTTATATGCAGAACCTTTAAAGAGCCAGCAGCAACCTTCTCACGTACGAAATGATAGTCCAAAGCCACATGTTTCATGCGGGAATGGTAAACCGGATTAGCACATAGATAGGTAGCACCTGTGTTATCACAGAAAAGCGTAGGAGGAAAAGATTGCTTGAAACCAAGATCTGTGAGCAAGTTTTGAACCCAAGAAACCTCAGCTGCTGCATTAGCTAAGGCTTTGTATTCGGCCTCAGTGGATGAACGAGATACTGATTTTTGACGTGCCGATTTCCATGAAATAATGTTAGAGCCCAGATAAAGTATATAAGCAGTGGTGGAGCGACCTCCATTCAAGGTACCTCCCCAATTAGAATCAGAGAAGGCACTTAGGTTAAGAGAGGAACCTCGTTTAAGATATAGCCCATGATGTATTGTACCTTTTAGATAACGTAACACCTGTTTTAGTGCCTGCCAATGATTCTCTGAAGGAGAATGCATAAATTGAGCTAACCGGTTAACGGCAAAGGAGACATCCGGTCTTGGAAAGGCTAAGTATTGCAAGGAGCCGACCAATTTGCGATATGGAGTTGGATCAACACTGGGGGACCCGTCCATGGGGTGAAGAACCTGAGAAGAGTTTAGAGGAGTAGTCACATCTTTAGCACCATCCATACGAAATTGGGTTAGAAGATTTTGAATATGACGATGTTGGGAGAGGAAGAGACCATTAGTGGTGGGAATAACTTCTATTCCAAGAAAATGGTGGAGGGGTCCCAAGTCTTTGATGGAAAAACGATTGGCTAAGGTACCAATGAATTGATTGACAAACGTATTGTTGTTACCTGTGAGAACTATATCATCGACATATACCATGAAAAGGCACAAGATATTATCATGGTTGTAGATAAAAAGAGAGGCATCGGCTTGGGATTTGCGAAAGCCACAAGTAAGAAGGAAGGATGTCAATTCGATGTACCATGCCCGTGGTGCTTGTTTCAGGCCATAGAGAGATTTGCGAAGTTTACAGACATGAGCAGGAAATTGAGAGTGAATGAACCTGGTGGCTGGGTCATGAAGACTTCTTCATGGAGTGTCCCATGAAGGAATGCATTGTTCACATCTAGTTGGCGTAGGGTCCAGTTGTTGGAAAGAGCGAGAGATAGAATGATACGAATAGTTACGGGTTTGGCAACGGGACTGAAGGTGTCAAAGTAGTCCTTACCAGGCTGTTGTAGGAAGCCTTTTGCGACTAAGCGAGCCTTATATTTGGATATTGTGCCATCCGGATTGCGTTTAACCCGAAATACCCACTTACAGCCGATTGGATTGTGGTTGCCACGCGGTACTAGCTCCCAAGTCCCATTTTGCATGAGAGCATTAAACTCTTGGTCCATTGCTTGGCGCCACATGGGATCTTTTAGGGCTTGGTTGTGTGTATGAGGTTCAATGGTAGTAGGAATGGGATGAAGAGTTGTGGTGTTGATGAAGGATGTATTAAAGTATTTAGGGTTTGGCTTTCTCAGGCGTACGGGATGGGGAGATGAAGGTGAAGGAGGGGAGTTGTCTGGTGTGATGATTGAATCATCAAGAGATGAGGTAGGAGAATCATGGAGGGAGATATCAGAGAGGGGGGGTGATGGTGAAGGTGAATTATGAGATGAAGAGGGTGCTGGCGTGGGTGGATGGACAGGAGTGATAAGTGATGGTGGAGGGGAGGAGGGACGGATCAAAGGAGAGGTTATGTTGGTGGTGTCTGGAGTGTTGGGGTTTGGTAAAAAAGCATCAACTATCKGAGGAGACAGGGTAGGAATGAAGTTGGTTGTATTTGTAGCAGTAGTGGTGGAAGGTGGCAAAGGAGAAGGATGCGGTGGAGATAACGGGTGACATGATAGGAGAAAGTTATCAGCTGTGGGTAAAGGTATAGTTGGGGTGGATAGTGAGGGAAACTGAGTGTCAATAAACTGAACATGGCGGGAGTGGTACAATCGATGGGTGAGAGGATCATAACACTTGTAGGCTGATTTGGAGGTAGAATAGCCAAGGAAGAGACAGGGAGTGGATCGTTGTTGGAGTTTGGAGGTAGTATAAGGTCGCAACCATGGATAGCACAGACAACCGAAGGGTTTGAGTTTGATGTAGTTTGGGGATTGACCAAAGAGATGCTGATATGGGGTGTTGTTATTGAGAATAGGTGTCGGAAGCCTATTGATTAAGTATACGGCTGTTTCAAAGGCGTGAGACCAGAAGGTTAAGGAAAGTTTGGCATAATGAAGCAGAGTTAGGCCCGTTTCAACGATGTGTCTGTGGCGCCGTTCAACTACACCATTCTGCTCAGGTGTATGGGGTGGAGTGGTGTAGTGTGAAATGCCATGTGTTTTTAGGAAGGGTGAGAGACCCATGTATTCACCACCATTATCAGTAAAGATCGCCACAATGGGTGTTTGGAAAAACTTCTCAACCAGGAGTTTGAATTGAGGAAATATGGTGGCGACATCAGATTTCTTTTTCATTGGATAGAACCACACGTATTTTGAAAAATAGTCCACGAAAATGACATAATAAGCGAAGCGGTCAATGGAGTTTTGGACAGGACCCCACACATCAGAGTATATCAATTGTAATGGTTTTGTAGCAACAAAAGAATTTGAGCCAAAAGGTAACTTATGACTTTTATTAACTGAACATGACGAACAATGCATATCAGAATTTTTGAGGCTAAGGCCTAGCGTGGAAAGGAGACTGTTGAGAACTCTGGTGAATGGATGGCCGAATGTATGATGCCAGTGAAGGGGTGAAACTTTGAGGATAAAGTTGAGTTGTGGATTGGATGGTAGCTTTGCATAGTAAACGTCTTCATGGTTCTCCCCCCACATGAGACGCGCCCCCGTGCGAAGATCCTTCACAAGAAAATAAGAGGGAAAAAATTCAACAGACACCCAGTTAGTTTTGCACAGTTTTGCCACAGAAATGAGATTCTTTTTCAAGTGGGGAACACATAACACATCAGGAAGTTGTATAGTTTTAAGTGGTGTGAAAATGCGTTTAGAACCAACGTGTGAAATCTTTAAGCTATTACCATTCCCAAGAACAACTTCATCTGGTCCACCATAGTCTGAGACACTTTGAAGAGTGGAACGATCACCTGTGACATGGTTGGAGGCACCACTGTCAAATAGCCAGGGAGGTGAAACTGCAGATGAGCCGGACATGGTGACATTAGCCACTGGAGTGGAATGGGAGTTGTTGAGAGTGACATTATTTTCTCGTAAGAACCGAGATAGCTTCCGACAGTCACGAGCTATATGCCCTGGAATGGTGCAAACCTGACAAAAGGAGTTGGTTTTGTTTGGGCGATTGCCTCCAGACCCGGAGGAGGACCAGTGATTGCGATTGGCAGAGGTACGGTGCTGATTGGAAAACCGGTTGTTGGTGCCACGTTGATGATTAAAACCATCTGATCTCCCTTGTGATCGGTTGAACTGTCGTGTAGTGTAATCGACAGTGGTTATCACCGGGTCAGAGGAGGCAGTGTGTTCCTTAAGGGCTCGTTCAAAGTCGCTCAGTTTGTCAAATAGTTCAGAGTAGGAGAGTGGTGTTTCACGTACTTGAATAGCAGCGACAATAGTTCCATATTCATCACCAAGTTGTGACAAAATATGAACCAATAGATCTTCTTCTGTGACAGGACTTTGTGCGAGAGCCAGGGCATCAGCAATGGCGCGCATATCCTTAAGATATTCAGCAATGGAACGAGTGCCTTTTGGGTTTTTGACAAGTTTAGACTTGAGAGAGATGACACGAGATCGAGAAGCACTGGCAAAGCTAGCATTGAGACGTTCCCATGCTTCCCGGGAAGTAGTAGATGATGAAATTAGGGGTTGAATGTAGTCGGAGCAGCAGCCGAGAATGGCACTGATGATCGTTTGGTCCTGGCGGTACCAGAGGAGATATTCTGGGTTTGGTTTGGGGCCATCTTTCTCATCCAGAAATCGCTTTGGAGGCTGTTGATCGCCAGTGATAAAGTTATCAAGGTCAAGCCCGATTAGAGCAGATTCAATTTGACGACGCCAAACAGGAAAGTTGTTGGCGGTGAGCTTTATTGGGAAGTGGGTTGCAGCAGTAACTTGTATTGTTGTTTTTGATCCCATTTGAATTGTAGAAATGAAAGAGGTAGGAGATAGGATCGGCTCTTTAGAGCAATTGCAGCTCTGATACCATATAAAGGTAGTAGGATTACTGTGAGAATATGTTTCTCATTGTCTCAAAATGATTTACATACAGAGATTATATAGCTG
>NC_037543.1:18183608-18187730 GCF_001531365.2 Cynara cardunculus var. scolymus
GCTTGGATTCAGGAAATGCAATGAGAATTGCTTGTTTCATCGACGCACATTGGTCAGTTATCACAAAACGTGGTTGACGTCCATGAGCTTTTACAAACGCTTTCAATACCCAAGTGTAATCAACCACAGATTCATTGTGAATCAAAGCAGCTCCAACAACGACAGATTTCTTATGATTATCAATTGCAACAACCGGAACAAATATCATGGCATGCCTATTAAAAGTAAACATTATAAATTAATACAAGCTATAACATGTAATATAGATAACACAAATGAAATAGATTCGTATAAATTGTAACTTACTTATTCGTCCTAAAGGTTGCATCAAATGATATTGCATCACCAAATTCCCTATAATTCGAACGCGCAGTTTCATCAGCCCAGAAAATCGCTAACAACTCCTTATCATCACACTTGTACTCGAAAAAAAACTCGGGACACACCTTCCTCCTATTAGACATCACATTTAACAACATTTGTGCGTCTTTATTGCCAACAAAATAAGCCATRTCGCGTTTGAAGTTTTGATGATCCYTTACGGTGCCACCCGAGCAATCTACACCACCCGTAATTGCTTTCCTAAATCTATGGGATTTTGTGACACCAACCTTCGAACTAGAACCGTGAAATACATTTTTATGATCAGCGTAGTGTAGTTKCCTTTTAGAACGTGAGAACCTCATCTCCTCCTTATTAAAAAGCATGTGATTGTGTTGCTCAATAAATTTATAAACTTCATACTGCCTCCGTTCTTTAACAAAATGAATCTTCAAACATGCTCCACAACCGGAACGCTTTACATTTGAATTACGGATCATGCGATCACCAGGAAGAACATCTAACGAATCAAAATACTTACTTGGCGGCCTTCCTTCCTTGCTACACACATAAAATCTAGACGTGATACGACCCTTTTTATTTATCTTTTTGTTGGATAAACGTACATCAAACCCAGCTTCATTAGCATACTTACGGTACATTCTTTCAACCGATTCTACGGTCTCAAATCCATCACCCACCTTCGGCTTATATTCTGCGTCTACATTGGGAAACCAAAATTTCGACCCATCGTTCGTTTCCCCCATAGCATCAGATTGATAATCTASAAAAATCAAACAARTTGTAGCTTTTTCATTTACTAACTKMYTRTTGGTCCATAACAGTAACGAATTTGTATACGTTTCATCTTTCCATCTRATGAAAATACAGGTTGGKTTGCATGTTACATTGAATTTAAGTTTCATTAACACCATGATGAACACAGTTTTTAGTATTCATAAACGTATATATGACTTAAAATGCGATAATCACTGCTTCAAATCGCAAATGTATGTATTAGGTTCATCAGCTAATTTAACCTGATTCAAAAACTCTATGTTCACTTGCAATCAAACAAGTTATGGCTTCATCAAAAAAARTTATGAAATTGGACTATAACAAAACAGTAAGTGATGAAAATGGCTTCACAATTCTACTTCTCCAAACAATTTGTCCCATTGCAGCCTATGTTGTTCATTAAGGGATTAAAATTCTAGTATATCCAGTAAACGAACAATTTGGGTGTTTTTKTGAAATCTGGATTCATTATAGGAAACTGTATCACVATATAAAACATGCTATTATAGTGCATTAACATATCGGTTCATTAACAACATCATGTAATCAATTTTTAGGTTCATTGACATGTTTTTAAAGTGAAAAGGACATAATCATATGAAAGCAAATCAATACCTTCMGCTTCATTGCTCAACGATGCAACGTCAATATCAACAAAATCTACRAAAACTCCGTCGTTATGCTCACTTACTGTTTCGTTACGATCGTTGCATCCATCTTCATTCCTGGTTGAATAATTAGTTTGATCTTCAATTGTTTCATTGTTAACTGCGGTTGCATTTTCACCACCATAATCAAAATCTTGACAGTCGTTCATAGAATCGAAAACACTGCTTTTTTCGACGATATCGTTACTGAAAATCTCGTTGAATGGCATGTAATCCATATCACTAATACTGGGTTTTTTTTCCAGCAATTGGGATGAACTTTAAAACTATTCAATTTCAATTTTAAAAAATTCGTTATGTAACTCTAATGAATCAATCAAATAAATATGATCAAATATCATTTAGTTTCAATAAAAATTCAATTTCCATAAATGGTGATTCAATCACCATAAATATATGGACCGTTTTTTTATTTTAAATTAAATAAAATATTCTAGATTTATCAATTGACATATTTAACCTTTTGAATTAAATAATAATTAAAAAAAAAAAGAAATCATTGATTGGTTGGAAAAGGGTTGTAATGGTTGTAAGAATATGTTGGGTTGCATTTGATATATTCCCTACATACATATATATATATATATATATATATATATATATATCCAAAATAGCGTTGTCTTTTTGACATGTACACGATAAATGTAGGATTTTGAGGTTTAACAACTTCACATAAGCTTCTTTTCACGCATGCTAGTATAATCTAGAAGTAACAAAACACTTAAAATTTATATGTTGGTTCATAGAAATAATGTATTAGTATTATATTTAATTTATGAGCGATAGCGAAGCCTAAAGAAGCAGAAACAGTAGCTTTTAGGACGAAGCCGAGCCACTAACAGAATGGCTTAAAAAGATAGGTTAAAAAATCAAATCATGTGGAAAATCCAAGTAAAAAAATGCCTTTTTGACCGGTTAAAAGTCAAAGTCTTCCTCCCCCACTCCTAGTTGTTAGTGCCCTTTTAAGTGATGATGGTTATAATATCGTTTTTTACAATGAAAGTGGAATGTGATATATATATATATATATATATATATATATGATTGGCTTCACGTGAGACCAGACTGTTTTCGTGAGACCCGTGACACCACATTTTTACACTTGAAACTTCACAGCAAAAACACTGTGAAGGTTTAAAAAAGTCGAACATTCACAGCAAAAACACTGTGAAGATTTAAAAAAGTCGAACATTCACAGCAAAAACACTGTGAAGGTTACCTTCACAGCATTTTGCTGTGAAGTTTCAAGTGTAAAAAGCTGGTCTCACGGGTCTCACGAAAACAGACTGGTCTCACTTGATCACAAATTTATATATATATATATATATATATATATATATATATGAGATTGGTGGAATTATGACAATGAACCATATATCAATGCATATACAACACTTTAAATATTCATTGGAATAACTCTTATAGAGATAAAGGGATTTTTATATAGAGAGATGAGTTGGTCTTTTGACTAGTCGACTTAAGACTCCAACGTGTCTTCTAAAACAGAGGCTAAGCTAGATTAGGTGAGGAGTCCCTAAAAGTATTAGAAGTCGACTGTGGTACAATGTGGGAATATGCATGACTCTTTTGAATCTCTTTTTATACAAACTTTTGCAACCAGGTGTCGTGCAAAAGTATTGCATTAGGACGGGGAACGAGTTAATCTCACAGCCGAGACAATGATGGGTTCTTCGCCCTTGCAGGGATCAAGAAGCAAAAGAAGTTTTGAGAATTTAAGAGGAGATCGATTTTTATATATATGAAGGTGTGTTGGTAAGTGACTAGCCGATGCAAGACTCCAATGCACCCTCTCAATCAAAGGCTAGCCCTGCCAGGCTAGATTGGTTGATGAGTCCCTAAAAGTGCTAGAAATCGGCTCCAAAATAATATGAGAATATGTAAAACCTTTTTAAATCTCTTTTTAAAAAAGAACCCTTATAAACAGATTCACATACATATAATATATATATATATATATAGAGAGAGAGAGAGAGAGAGAGAGAGAGAGGAGGAATCATATAAACAGTATAAAAGATAGAAACCGACGAAACCAATTTGTGCGTATCGTTTGATAGATAAAACAATACATGACTATTCGATGTTCATAGAGTGCTTTTTCATAGATGAAACACCAAGGTATTTTTTGCATGTAAAAAAACACAAAAATATGTTTTTTTACATGAAATAGACACTCATGCTTATGCTTAAACTTGGTTAGGTGTAAACCATCTTCCATGGCTACTCAAAAAGTGAACTTATATATCATGGTTAAGTGGTCATAGTGGGTAAGAACACTAGAGTTGCTATAATCTAATAGCATATTGCCATATATATA
>NC_037543.1:18189345-18194148 GCF_001531365.2 Cynara cardunculus var. scolymus
TTATACACTTCATCTTATTCAAATCTTTCAACTCTTCACCAATGTGGGATATCTCAAAATCAACCACAATTCACCAACACCTCAATACTTAATACTCATGATGCCACCTCAATACTCTTGGTTTTTCCTTTAATATATATATAGATTTAGTCTCGAAATTTTGAACGAACAAATAATTAAACTTTTTTATTTTAAATGATTAAGTCTTTAAATATATTTTTTTGGCGAAATAAATCATCAAACTTTAAAAAACCAGTTATCTAAATTATTTTAACATATCGAATATTACATGTAACCGACTCGTAATGTTTTAAAGTAAAAAAAAAAATCTAAATCAGTTTTGTTGTTCCCTGAGTCAACGCCGTTCAAACCCTTCAAACACAACCGTATAGCTCGTCCTCACTTGCCTCTTCTTGCCCCATCGTTGTCCGTTCTTCATACCGCCCATCATCGCCATTGGCCCTGTCATCGACCTCCTCCTTTTTTGATATACTTTTTTTTTCCTTTCAATTTTCCCGCTTTTACAACAATTTAATGGAGCACGTATAGACATATCAAAAATGGAGAATGGAAAAACAAACAAATAATCAAATTAAAAGAGAGAGATCGATGGCATGGACCAACAACGATGAAGGGCAATAACAGAGAGGATACGAGGGGACGAGGGATGACGAGAGATTTGAATGTCGTAAGGTTTGAGGATGGTAAACTAATTTAGGTTTTTTAAGTTAAAATATTCCTACCCGGTTTTTCTAGAAGAGGTTCTTCTAGGCAACTTCTAAACTACATCCTCGCAAATTACGGCCGCTGAGGCTAAGCCTAGCCATAAGCTGAGAAAGTTCAATGGTTTTATCCAATCAAAAAAGGTTTACGGACATAATAATTCAAATTGGGAAAGTTCGATGAGTGTTTCTGAACTTTTCCCGTTTATTTATTAAAAAAATATTTAGGGACTTAAAATCATTTTAAACAAAAAGTTTAAAAACTATTTTTCTGAAACAAAAAATCCAAGAACTTAATCATTTAAAATTAGAAGATTTATTACGTTTTTTTCTGTAATTTTCATTTAATGTTCATAAAACTAACATAAAATCAAGGAAATAAACACGTTAAAATACAAGGTAAACACTATTTCTTATGCTAATAGGACTCATACTTTATCATGAAAACAAAATTAAGTTATATTTTTATTTTTTAAATGTAAAATACTTAATTTTAATATATATGTGAATTATACAAAATATACCAACAAGAAAACAACATTACGATATTTAAAGTTTCATTTATATGTATATATTTTTGTCCCATTTTTTTTTATTACGTCTTCAAATTAGTAAGAAATGTTTATCTACCACTTGCAATTTTAATTACCTTTAAACTTAAATTTCAATTTTTATTAATTAGAAGTGTTATTAATTTTTTGTTATCAGTTTACAATAAAATTTTACATTTCATTGACAGATATACAACAATATTTATACAAATTAAGTAAAAGTTTTAACATCATGTACAGATCGATTATGGGCATGTTTGTTAACAACTTAATGAGCTTAATAGTATTCACATGATCACATCTTATTCTATTTGGTACTGACTTAATAATATAGAAACTGGCTTATTTTGTAAGCTTCTAGGGATGAACTTTATGCATAAAGCCAACTTTTTCCAAACTCGTTCTTCCAAACTAAAGAAGCACGTTCTTTTTTTTTTATTAACTTGGATATCCAACCCGCTATACGAGCCGACTAATCCCACGGTGACCACCTGCTTTGCAGATAGCTCGGAGTCACCGCATTTGAACCTCCATGGCCACAAGGGGATTTTTATTTCTCCTTGAATTTGAACCTGGGACCTCCTGCTGGTACTTTTGATATTTGGAGCCAAACTCAAACCAATCAGCCACCACCCTTGTGGTTTAAAAAAAACACGTTTTTTCAGTCTATGAACAACTCTCACAATTCATACAAACAAATAATTCACATAGTCATTTTATCCATACATGACTTAACAGAAAACCAATCAAACAACCCATTAACGAAAAGTAGAGGTGTGACAAGGTCGAGTAACAAAGTGGTTGTGACTTGTGAACCAAACCAGTAGACAAATTTATTTTACCACCTTTATTGTATTCTTTGTCATCTTATATTGTCAATAATGCCCTCATTGGGTTTAACGTAATATGGAAGTTTGATTATATAAATGATGTACAATTATGAGGGTATTCAAGTCATTTAACAAATATCTAACAACATAACTTTAGATAGAGTAGTCATGTTTTCTACCAAAAACAAATAATGGGAGACTTTCAACCCCGATAAGTACCCCTCTTCCACCTTCCTTTTCAAACACCCACAAAAACAAAATGAAAATAACCCTTCTGTTCGCCGGAATATTCCTTGCCGGAATCTTCCTCCCGGAGCCGGTTACGTGTCAGAATTGTAAGTGTGCTCGGAACTTGTGTTGTAGCCAGTATGGTTACTGTGGCACCGGAGCCGCTTATTGTGGAAAAGGCTGTCAAAGTGGCCCGTGTTCTCTACGTGCTCGTGTAAATAATGCTTCCATCCCTGGTATAGTGACGTTGCCATTTTTTAATAGGATTATTGCCAAGTCTGCAAGGAACTGTCCCGGGAGAGGTTTTTACACACGGGATGCGTTTCTTAAAGTCATAAGAGACTACCCACATTTTGCTAGATCCGGTTCGATCGATGATTCGAAAAGGGAAATCGCGGCTTTCTTTGCTCATGCTTCTTTTGAGACCGGATGTAAGTATGACGTTAAGGTTTTCTAATTTTAACCAACTACTAGTCTTGATATAACCAAGCTAAAAAGTGGTCATTTGCGGGTTTGGGTCAATTACATACAGACCCAATAAATGATAAGTTGCCTGACCTTATCCACCGTCCTATAAATGAGCTGGACTTGTCTACAGGATAACGGGCCTACGGATGACTATCTTTTGAGAATTCTCTAAATCGTGAGATCTCTAAGAATCTGTGAATCATGTGTTATTTTATATGATTTTCTTAATAATGGCTAGAACTTAAAATAGTATTTAACATACATTTTGTTTCACAATGAGCTTGTTTCACATGTATTCGGTTCACAATGTGAACCTTTTTGGCGTGTTTGTGAAACAAAAAATACACGTAAAAATTAAAAAATTTCTTTTCGAGATCTTCACAGAAGATAAATAAATTACAAATTAAAAATTCTAATTAATTATATTTCTGTGAAAAGATATCAACGGGTTAGGCGGGTCTTACGGATTTTGTTTTTACAATCGTTCATATATTTCCATTAATCTTAAAGCACCAGACCGGTGTCACCATGTTTTCAAGAATATATGGATGTCCAATCTGGCCCGCTTTTCTAGCAATATGGTTATGCTTTAACGGGTCATTTTGTACGTGAACATCTTTAAACCAAACACGAATATAACGTGTATAATATTTATCCTATCACATAATTTAACAAAAGTGTTAGATTAATAATTAAATAGTCGAAATATGTAGTTAATTTTGACTTTTCATACATGAATGTACAGATTTTTGTTATATAGAAGAAATAACTGGTCGTTCAGGAAAGTACTGCGACAAGACCAACACTAAATATCCATGCAACCCTAGAAAGAGTTACCATGGGAGAGGTCCGATCCAACTCTCATGGAACTACAACTACGGTGCAGCCGGAAAGAGCCTTGGGTTTGATGGACTCAACAACCCTGAGATCGTGGCTAAAGATCCGGTGGTTTCATTCAAGACCGCCTTATGGTATTGGATGGAGAACGCTCACTGGGATTTTGCTTCTGGTAATGGGTTCGGAGCTACAATCCGAGCCATCAATAGGGTAGAATGTGATGGTGGGGACCCTAAAACCGTGAGCTCCCGTGTCTCGTATTATACTGATTACTGTAAACAACTTGGTGTCGGAACCGGCAATAACCTTAGGTGCTAGACTTCAGTTGTATTAGCACCAAATGAAAACCAACACCTGTTTAGCTTATACGGTTTTTCGTCAATGAAAACCGACACTTAGACTGGCTTATACGGTATTTCATCAAACGTTATAAGTTTAAATCGTTTTTAATAATAATAGTTATCTTTAAAATAAATGGTGTGTGTGTGTGTATATATATATATATATATATATATATATATATTGCTTTCTCCTTTTGGTTTCTATTTGCTCATGCAACTTCTACTTATGTAGATTGATTGTGGGAAAAAGTATATTATTACTTTCACGTTTTTTAATCATGTTTAATACATTAGTATTTAGTTGTATGTAAAATACCAAAAAATGGAACTAAAAATTATATATATATATATATATATATATATATATATAGGGTTGGGTTCACGTGAGATCAACCGTGTTTTCGTGAAACCATATTTTTACATTTGAAACTTCACAGCAAAACGTCGTGAAAAAAATAAAAAAGCCTAACTTTCACAGTAAAAACTCTGTGAAAATTACCTTCACAGCGTTTTGCTATAAAGTTTCAAGTTTAAAAATGTGTTCTCGTAGGTCTCACGAAAACAGGTTGTCTCAAGTGAACCCATCTCTCTCTCTCTCTCTCTCTCTATATATATATATATATGTGTGTGTGTGTGTGTGTGTATGTATAGAGGTGAATTATTATACAATCCATTACATTTGAAACAAACTATATATATATATATATATATATATATATACATTTGAAACAAACTATATATATATATATATATATATATATATATACTAGAAGCATACTCGCGCAATGCAGCGAGATACATCGTGATTTTAATATTTCATTTTATT
>NC_037543.1:18196178-18212563 GCF_001531365.2 Cynara cardunculus var. scolymus
ACACACACACACGACCTATCCCTGATTTTTGACAAGCATGTTTACCTTTAAGTTGGATCAAAGTCCCGTAAAATCGCCCATTGTTTTTTTTTTTTTTTTTTTTTTTCTGAATTCTACTATTTTGAATTTTTTTTTTTGAACTTTTTTAGTTGATTCCGATAAACTTTTTCAGTTTCTTAATTGATGTCCATTATATTTTTTTAGTATCCTTACGCACCCCTCAAATTTTAGTCTGTATATCTTTCATGCCCTTTCAGAAAATCTACTTATAAAAATCGGTTGTGAAGGTACACAGGACTCCACTAGAGCCTTTTAGGTCCTTTTAGTTCCAACTTCCAATAACATGGAATCCACCAAATATCATCTCAAAATACAGTTTAACGACTATCTAAGATTAATGCAAAAAAATTAAACATGCTACGTTTCTAAGCACAATCAAGTGAATAATATTGTACTTAGATCAAGATGTGAGATACTTATCTCTACTTTTGACGGTTGGAATGTCTTTACCCTTACTATCTCCTCCTACTTGGAAGTGGGCTAAAATGCATTTTGTAAACCGGTCTTAAATAACCTTCTGGTCATTGATTCAACTCAAAAATATATGGGCCTTCAACGGTCAGGGCCGAGCTTTGGTCAAGAAAATAGACCCGATCTAGCTTTTTCGGGTTTCTGGGCTAGGTTAAAAAACTGCTTGACGTGATCAAGATTTCTGATTCGGCCTAGGCCAGGACTTGGACTCAGGGGCTTATTCGCTTTTTTGGACCACGAGTTTGTTATTGAGCAATATGAATGCACCATTTATTCCAGATGAGGAGGGTAGATAAGTTATAATAAATATCAACCAACATAAGTTCATGATGCACGTTTTGTACCAAAAAAATAAATAATAGGAGACTTTGGAGGAGACCTTTATATTATAAATAACCCCCATCCACCTTCGCCTTTTAATTACCACAAAAACAAAATGAAAACAACCCTCATATTGGCCGGAATATTCTTGGTCGGAATTTGCCTCTCCTGGCCGGTTACATCTCAAAAGTGTAATTGTGCTCCGAAAGAGTGTTGTAGCAAGTACGGCTACTGTGGCACCACAGACGCTTATTGTGGAAAAGACTGTCGACGTGGCCCGTGTTCTCTACCAGCTCCTTCAAATAATGCTAATGTCCCTGGTATAGTGACATCGGCATTTTTTAATGGGATTGTTGCCAAGTCTGCAGCCAACTGTCCTGGAAGAAGTTTTTACACACGAGATGTGTTTCTTAAAGTTATCGGAGACTATCCACATTTTGGTAGATCCGGTTCAATCGAGGATTCGAAACGCGAAATTGCGGCTTTCTTCGCTCATGTGACTCATGAGACTGGATGTAAGTACGTTATTAAAGTTTTTCGATTTAAACGAACCAGCCAGTCTTGATCCAACCAAACATGACATACATTTTGGTAAAACTTATGCACCTAGTTTTTAACTTAACAAAATTTATATAAATCCAACGAAATTTGTCTTAATTGCTTTTGGGTACGTACTCATTTTAACTTGATTAATCCTAGGTTGAAAACGTGTTTACGAGGTAATATGAATATGGAATAAAAATCCGAAGATTTATTATGGAGAAAAAAAAATCATCCTTACATACTTGCATTAAATAAGAATTAATGTAAACTTTATTAAATCATGATGCATTTATTTCCATCAAAATGTCGTTAAATTTTACTTTTCGTATGGATCCACAGACTTTTGTCATATAGAAGAAATAAATGGTCCTTCAAAAGCTAGAGAATACTGCAATACGACCAACACTCGATATCCATGCAACCCAAACAAGGGTTATTATGGGAGAGGTCCGATCCAACTCTCATGGAACTACAACTATGGTGAAGCTGGAGAGAACCTCGGGTTCGATGGACTCAACAACCCTGAGATCGTGGCTAAAGATCAAGTGCTTTCATTCAAGACCGCCTTGTGGTTTTGGATGGACAAGTGTCATTGGGATTTTGCTTCTGGTAAGGGGTTTGGAGTTACAATCCAAGCCATCAACGAGAAGGAGTGCAATGGTCGGAACCCCGGTGCTGTGACCTCTCGTGTCGGGTATTACAGTGATTATTGTAACCAATTTGGTGTCCAAACTGGCACTAATCTTAGGTGCTAGACTTTGGTTATATTAATACAATGTGAAAACCGACACCTGTCTAGGCGGCTTTTATGGTTTTTCGTTGGTGAAAACCGACGCTTGCCTAGGTTACGGTATTTCATCAGCTAGACGTTATGTGTTTAAATCGTTGGTAGTAATCATTATGTGTGAAAATAAATGTTTTCATGGTCATAAATATTCTTGTATTATATTTCAAGGTTATAATAAAAAGCATTACTTTACATAGGTGGTCCTTGTAAAATGAAAATGTTGAATACTTGGTCCTTATATGTGACATCAACATATTACAACACATTTTCGATGAATTGATTTAGCGTAGGGCTAAAACCCCTACAGTGGAATCGAGTTCTTATTTGACGATTCGTGCTAGACAGAGTTGAATTTTATCGAGTTTGAATTTAAACGAAAAAGGACTCCAAAAGTAAAACATATAACAAGCTCTATGTATGTATGTGCCGATACTTTTGGGTTGAACTCGAACATTACGAGTTTGGTTTATAGAAAATAGTTATCATAGATGTTTCAAGTCAATCGAGCTCACTATATCCCACCACGAGGAGGGTTTGGAAGGTGAGATGTACTCAGTCATGACATCTATCCCAAGAGTAAAACGTCTATTTTAAACCACAAGGTGGTGTCTGATTGGTTTGAGCTTGGCTCCAAAGGTCAAAAGTACCCGGAGGTCCTAGGTTCAAATCTAAGGAGGAATAAAAATCCCCTTGTGGCCATGGAGGTTCAAATGCGGTGACTCCGTGTTATCTGCAAAGCAGACGGTCGTCCTGGGATTAGTCGGCTCGCATAACGGGTTGGATATCCATGTTAATAAAAAAACGTCTATTTTCACGAAGATCCTCGATTTGTGCAAAGCGTCGAAAAAACAAATAAAAGGAAGTAGCGATAACACTAGCATATTTTACATTATTTACCAGTTTACTCCTTCCGGTAAAAAACAAGTTTGTATAGATCTCATCTTTAGCTCGGTTTAGACCTATTTATAGGACCACATCTTTTATGTGCCCATGATGAAACATATGATTTATGGGGGCCGCTATTAAAAGCCTATAATTCTTTATTCTATTAAATTTAAATATCGAATATAAAAACGTTATTATTAAATATTTTTATTGGAATTTGAAGAAAAAAATATCTAAAGTTATCATATAAAATAACCACATTTAACATACTGTGTTAAAATAATTTCTAAAAATTAGATAATATATCTCTGTATGCATAATATACAAGTTAATATATCACATAAAATAAGTTACACATTACATTTAAAAGTATATAATATTTATTTATATGCAGTAACTACTGATCAACGTTATGAACGAAACAACTCACTATTAGAATTTTCGCCAGAATATTACCGGCGGACAATAAAAAAGTCAACTTCTGTTGACTTCCGACGAAAATCCGCCGGAAAAATTATTGTGGTAATAATCCAGCGGATATCATAATTAATTATTTTAGACTTGTATTTAAATCTAATTACAATAACTTACCTGCGGATTTCCGACGAATATCTAATTAACCTTTTAAAATTAAAATCCGCCGGAAAGTAATTAAATTTATTTTTATCATTTTCCGGCGGATACCGGCGGAAGCCGGAGGGCCGCCGGTAATATTTGTTCAAGATTTTATAAAAAAATCAAATATTTTCCGCCGGATATTTTTGTCTTTTTAATATTTTACAGATTTACAGGTTTTAAATACGGGTTTTTAAATATTAATTGTAAAAATAATCTAAAATTAAAATTTATATATTCTCTGACGAATTTCCAGCGGATGTATCTACCGGTAATTTTTAATTTTTTTTAAATTAATTTTTTTTCCGGCGGATAGTTTACCAGCGGATGTATCCGCCAGTAAACTAATTCATTTTTATAAAAAAAACTTAAATATTTTCTTAATTTAATCACAAATTTTTAAATAAATCTGTGAGAAGTTTCCAGCGGCCAGTGTCCACCGGAAAATGATAAAATCCGCCGGTGAATCCACCAAGAAATTAATCACCAGGACCAATCTTTCCGGCATCCATATCCGCCGGAAATAAAGATCTCCAATGAAAGCCGCCGGAAATAAAGTTCTCCAACGAAAGCCACCGGAAATAACGCAGTGTTTGGTAGTGACTATCGTGCATAATAGCACGGGCTCCCATTTTATTCCTCTGTCATAACATACAAAAAAAATTAGGATCGTGAAATGTGTCACTGTATTATTTTGTTGAGTGCAATCGTATATTTATTGAAACAACAATAATAACACAATTTTCTGTAAGTTGGTTTGTACGATTTTTCTCTGGACGGCTTTGAATCACATTTATATTACATATAAAAAGGTTAGAGTATATTTAACCATGTTTTTTGATGTCTTAACAATTGTTTTAAGACACTTTGAATTTAAGTGTGCAATTGATTTCTTATAGTAAAGTTTTGAGAAATGCATATGAAATCATTTTTCACAGGACACTTGTTTCTATAAAAAACAGTTTTTTAAATAATATGTCATATAAAAATTTAATAGAAGTCTTTATTTCAAATTTGTCATAAAAACCGTTTAGATGCTCAAAAGCAGCATATAAACTTATTGTAACACTTTTACGTAACTGATAGAAGTGTTTGGGCCGATAAACTTAAATCCTATAAAATATTTTACAATTTAATTTTCCAATTTTATTGTAGTATGATACATAAACTATGCTCTAGTAACCCAAGTTATACTCAAACATACATATTTGGTTTTTATGGTTGTCACTCACTTTCAAGTTTAGTCCTCGCTTTAAAGTAATTACAGTTTTAATTACTGAGGTTGTCATTTTGTTTCGCATTTGGTCCATATGGCTAATGGTGTTAACAAGGTCCGTTAGCTTGAGAAGATTTTGCTATTTTTCATTTATTTAATTTTATATCAAAAAGTTAAATAAAAATATTATTATATTACGTATATACAGCCTACCGCTTTTATTCTCTGACTGCAAACGTCGTCAACAACCATTTCGGTTTCGTCACTTGTTCATCCCCTTCTAAGACTCCGACCTCCTCTCTAGATCCGTGTTTTTTAATAGTCAAACAACATTTTCGACGACCTTTTCTCTTTGCACGACCATTTCCGGTGGTCTTTCCCCTTTCGTGTATACATGTGCACACACGCCCCAGATCTAGGTGTTTTTTTTTAAAATTTGCCAACAAATTAAAAACCGAAACAAAAAGATAGCTTCCTTTAATGTTGCACAGACACACACCATTAAAGAAAGCCTAAAAACTCTAGAAATACAACAATGAAAGAGAAACAAAACAAACCCAAGTTCTTTGTGTGTTTTACAGCTGTCTTTGTTTTTCACCTTAATACAACAAAACGAGATCTGTGATGGTGGTTCTACACGCACCATATCTTGTATACACACAACCATGATAATTCTGACATACAGATACAGAGATGGAGATGATCGATGAGTTGTGCAGGGAATATAAGGTGTTATAGGTGTTCACACACCCAAAGATAGAGGAAGAAGATGATGGTTTCACCGTTGCACGTTTCCAGAGCGTAGGGAAAGGATTTTTCTCAGAGCTTGATCGATAAGGGTCTTTGTAGTTATGGTGTGTAAAAGGAAAACGGCCCCAAAAAACCGTGTGCATACAAGAGGAATGGCTATCAAAAATGGTATGTGTGCAAGGAGAAAGAGACGTCGTAAATGTTGTTTGCCTATTAGAAACCCAGATCTAGGAAAGAGGTCGGAGTTGTAGAATTGTCGGAGAAGGAGAAGAACAAATGACAGAATCGACGAACCCATTGTGGCTGATCTACGAGGTTTATGGTTGGAGAAGAAAATGGGTGGGATGTGTATACGTAATATAATAATTTTCTTGTTTAATTCTAATAAGAATATAAATAAATGGGAAAAATAGCAAAATGCCTTGGGAGGACGTTAACACTATTAGCTACAGGGACCAAAAACGAAACAAAGTGGCAACCACAGTGATCAAAAGTATAATTAGTTTAAAGTAAGGACTAGACTTGATGATGACCGACAATCATAGAAACCAAAAGTGTAATTCACTCTACATTTTAACTGTCAAAAACTATTTCATAAAATGTATGGCAAAATCTCTCTTTTTTTTGGTCTCTTAGAAAGTTTGTAATTCAAAAAAGGATCACAAATGTTATGCTATGTTAAAAAAAAAAGTTCACATAGGACCGTGACGTATACTCGACAAGCATTGTGAGTCGCTTTTTGACCATTAACCTAGAACTGTCATTCAGTAACAAAATATGATCGTTTGACAAACTCATGGTTGAGACAAGATGGATCATTTTCGGCCATGAGATTGTTCATAATTGATTCTTTTTCTATTTTTGAGTTCAAAATGTAAGGGTGTGCATAAAATCAACCAATCCAATTGGAATCGACTGATTCAATTAGAACCGACCGACCATAATTGGATATCCAATATTGTAATTGGATCAGATCCGGTTGAAAATTTCAACATCCAATTTGGATCGGTCGATTCTCGGATGATAGTCCAGAAGCAACCAAAACCGCCGAACCGAACCTATCAACATCTAATTACCCATTCAATTAATCATCTGATAATCATCTAATTGTCCATTCAACCATTATCCAACTATCATCCAATTAATTTATTTTCAAATTGCTTAAATTGGAATTTATTTTATGTGAATGTTTGAATTTTTAACTTCCCTTGTGTTGGTTTTAACACATATGAAAAGTAATTAATCAATTTATATCATTGTTAGATAACTGGATTGAATTAACACACTAGATAGATCGAATTCCAACGGCTCATCCATTGGATATGCAATATAAGTATCAAATAGATGGAAACGAACCGATCTAATCATCCATTGGATTAGATTGGTTTGGATCGTTTATCCAATGTTAATCGGATCGGATTGGTTAGCAAAATCCAACATCCAATGGATGATTGGATCTGTTCGGTTCTCCTCACATCCAATGGATATCAACCGATGAACAGCCCTATCAAAATGAATACAGACAAATATTTTCCGACAAATTCTTTTCTCATCAACTTGTTTGGCAATTAATGACTCGCGATAAATCGAGACCATATGAAATTACCTGAATACACAAACAGATAAGTGATTCTCAAAAAATGAGAGGTCATGTTGTATGATGTTGATAACTTTGTTTAAGCTTTTCTTAGCCTATAATCTATAATTTACAAGACACTTGAAAACTTATAAACATTAATTTATGCAAATAATTAATTAAAAAAACATATATGTCAAAAAATAAATCATTTAGAAAATGGAAATAACTTTTTGAATGGTTGAAAGTCAAAAGTCTTCTTCTACCACTTCTAGTCATCAATGGGGTTTTAAGTCACGGTGGTTGTAATATTTTTTTATAATATTTAAAGGGTATTCGTATAATGCAGCGAGATATATTTTGATTTTAATATTTTATTTTATTTTTTATCTCAGTCGATGTTATAATATGGTGTTATGTGATTTTAAGAAAACGATTATGTTTTTATTTTTGAATAAAATATAAATTTGAAGATATCATAAAATTTTGATAAAAATATATCGATATTAATATCCAATTAACTATTTAAATTTCTCATTTTGTGTGTAATTTTTTAATTCATTTTTTTATTATAATTTAATTTGTGTGCAATAACGGAATAATTTATATTTGGTTTAATAATATAATTTTCTTATAAAGATAATAATTAAGTATTCTGTTAGAACTCGATAATTATCTTAATTATATCTTAGATTTTTTATATTTTAAAATGAGATATTTATCCTCTATTTGATTATGTTTATCCGCAGTTAGTTACACGAATTCAAACATCGAGCTTTAATAAGTTGTATTTATGCATATTTTACTTGTAATCTTGAATTTTAAGTAATATGCATCAATATACAGTACTTTATGCATAAAAAATGGTTTTTAAGAGTTTTTGTCAAATGTTTTATAATATAGTATAGATTATATCATTTTCAACATAAGACTAAAAACATAAATAAATAAATAAATATATATATATATATATATTATTTTATTATTATTAAAATACTAAAGATGTTTTCTAGTGTTTTTTTAGTATATGGTTGGAGTTGGTTTTTTTAGTGTTCAAAGAAACCATCATTTTTAGTGTTTTTAGCGTCTTTTTTTTTAGTGGTTGGTTGGATTGGGTTGTAAATTATATACGAGACGTTATGGAACATGCATGGTAGAGTGATGTACACGATTAAAGAATATGAAAGGTTTTAAGATTTTAAACTGATATGTGTAGTTTAGTAAATACCAAATCTTATTGCATCTCTATGGTATTTGTTGTAATTATTTTAGTTTTTGTCGAACTCAGTTATGTCTTGTACCAATTTCATGTCGAGCCAAATATGGGCCAACAAGTTTTTGTTTTCATGTCTTGTCTTGTCTCACGTACAAAGCACATACTAAGAGAAGTGAGAGAGATTCATATGTATACTATACATATAGGTGTGTTAGTTCGTGATTTGTATATATGAGACTCCAACATGCACTCTTAAGCAGTAGCTAGCTAGATTAGATTGGGTATCCAGTCCCTAGATTGAGGTTAGTAGAGGGGTTCATGTCCACCTCCAGCAAAATTCAAACTTGAACCTATTGTATATTTGACCAAAGTCGTGCCCTCCCTTTACCAACTGAGCTACATGACCAATGGCATATTTCACTTATTTTCAACTAAGATATTGTGGGGGAGGGGTTATTTTTGTTTTAAATATAAGATTGTAACAGTCTCTTTAACAGGGACGTACCCGCAGTGGTACCACCAGTGGCACGTGCCATCGTATTATTCCTCTGTCGAAGGGTAAAAAAGTTTAGGTTCGTGAAAAGTGCAACCGTATTAATTTGTTGTGTATTACTATATGTACTTTGAAACTACAATGAGAACAAGTTTTATTAGTAAAGTTGGTTTGCAAAGCTTTTATTCCACCGTAGACCTGAGTTTGAATCATGTTAGTGTCATTTTCTTAGTCAAATGTTGTCATCATTTGAAAAAAAAAATCTATATTTGTTTCTTATATTCAAATAATGCCACCTTTGAAAAAAAATTCCCTATGTTTGTTTCTTATAGTCAAATGGTGTTACCGTTTGGAAAAAAAAATTATATATTTGTTTCTTATAGTCAAATAGTGTCATCATTTGAAAAAAGTTCTTAATCCATCCCTGCTTTTTAATCACATCAGCGTGAGATATGTATTCATGTTTCCAACCTTCAGAATACTTCCACTTAAACTGTTACATATACATACATACATACATACATACATACATACATACACATGCACATGCACACGCACACGCACACGCACACGCATAGGGGTGGGTTCAAATAAAAACCACTCAATTTGTAAAAACCGTGAAAACCTTATTCAACCAATCATAATTTTTCATTTTGTTCATTTTTTTGTAATTATGAGAGGCTGATTAACTATTTTTATTGTGGAGGGTGTTAATCATGGATATTATCATCTTCATTATTTTAATTTTAGAGAAATACATGAAACAGTTTCATTAAAATTTCATTAAATAGTATATGAAACAATTTCATAACCACATATGAAACAACTTCATCAAAAAAAGTATTATATGAAACAATTTCACAAGGTTAACAATTTCATGAAAAAATTTTATAAGATTAACGACGGATGAGAGTAGTTTTTACGGTTTTTACAAATTGAAGTGGTTTTCATTTGATCGCTCCTCTACATACATATATATATATAGAGAGAGAGAGAGATAGATATTCTTAGAAGAGTAATAGTTTTTGAAATTATTTATAGTTGGACTGAATCGGGGATAAGTTATAGTGGACATGTGCCAAACTTTGTAATGAATAGGTGCAATTACGATGGATCGGTCAAAAAATATTCATAATGGTCTCTTATTCTATATGCAGCATCAATTGAATATATTTACTAATCATATACAATATTACTCCGGTTGATTAGTGCGACTAGCTCGTAACTCTATAAAACCTAAAGAGCTGAACAATCATGAAAAATAAATATAAAAATATAAATTTATTGTTGCTAAATAGAAAAGAATATAATGACCATTTTTCTGTGTAGTTTGTTTCATTCCAATTTCTGATATAAAATGTTTGGTTCCCATTGTCTCAAAGATATCTAGTAGCATGATAGTTTATGCATACTATCTTAATATTGTAACCCACAAGGAAAGGAATGAAATCAGCAAAAACCATAGGTTTGGTGCTTGTAATCCTTGTCTCTGTGACCATCGTTGTTGCAGCCACTTGGATCCTCGTGTCAAGAAACCACATATGCAAGATCAAGAATTCTTTAGCCGACTCAAACCCTAGCTCTAGGGGGACAATTTTTATCTTCTAAAAGCAATATCGAATCATAAGAGGAAAACACAACCAAAAAGAGCCCAGATACTGTAAAATTTAAAAAAGAATGCAGCGAATTCTTCTTCTTATTCTTCTTAATATAAGTTTAAGCTGGACCAAATTGCTGATGATTTGATTCAAATTCAATATCATACCGTTTGTTCAAAAAGTACTTGTTTTTGCTTTCTGTGTATTTTTGAGTTGTGACCACCTATTCCTCCTTATCATTTTGTTTAATTTCATTCTAATTTGATTATTTCATAAAGATCATTAGGCAAAAAAAACTACAAATACATAAAAATATAAGAGAAATTGATTTTGTTTTTAGCTTCTAAAAGCGATATGGAATCATAAGGGAAAAACACAACCAAAAAGAGTCCATATACTGTGAAATTTAAAAAAGAACACAGCGAACAGAGAGAAAAAGATCGGTTTTAGAGGACCTATGTGAGCGTCCTGAAAATAGAATTGGGTTAAGTTGATCCACCAACACCCACAAGGAAAGGATTCAAATCAGCAAAAACCATAGATTTGATGGTTGTAATCCTTGTCTATGTGACCATTGTTGTTGCTGCCACTTGGAGTTTCATGTCAGGCAACCACATATACATGATCAAGAATTCTTTAGCCGACTCAAACCCTTGCTCCAAGGGGACGATTTCTCGTACCCATGGACCAAGTTGAAGATGAGAGAACAAAAAAAACCTAGGTTTTGGATGAGAGGCTGAATGGGAACGAAAAATAGAACTGAGGAATATGAAAGAGTTTTAAGAGAATATCAAATCAAAAGTAAATGTTGAGTTGAGAAAATGAGAGAAAATATAAATTCAATTCCAGTCCTTAGAAGAGGTCACGTCATCAGACGTGGTTTCTTCTTTAATATATATATATATATATATATATAAATTATAAAAAAATTCAAATATAATTTATTAATTTTCACTTTTCTACATTGATTTTAATTTAAACATATTAATCATATTTTTTAGTTTTAATTAAAACTTATCAATATAAATTTAATGCTATATGAAAAATAATTAAAACATAATAATATAATGACATAATTATAAATACTTGTATAAAAATTTACAAGAAAAAAAAATAAAAAAAAGTATTCTAATAATAACTATTTTAGATTTTTTAATATTCATTCAACTTATATGTTTATAATAATGTTAAAAAAATAAATATTGGTTAAGAAATAATAAATAAAAAATAATAGCAGAATAGGAATGTATATAAAAACATGGATTTTTGTTTAACGATCTGGATTCTAATAAAAACCTGTATCCCATTATCGAGTTTCTTGTAAAAATCATTAAAAATAACTTCAACAAGTAACTTCATTGTAGATGTGCTAATATTGTCAATAATGCCCCATCACGAGTAGCTTAATATTCTTATTTTGATTCTACAAATGCACCAATTATTCCCAAACAAAGAGGGTATATAAGTAATTAACCAATATCAACCAACAAAAATTCATGATACATATTTTCGACCAAAAAGAAATAATGGGAGACTTTGGAGGAGACTTCCCCACTATAAATATCCCTTTTCAACTTCCACTCTCAACGCACCACAAAAACAAAATGAAAACAATCCTTCTGTTGGTCGGAATATTCCTTGCCGGAATCCTCCTCCCGGAGCCGGTTACATCACAGAATTGTAAATGTGCTCGGAACTTGTGTTGTAGCAAGTATGGTTTCTGTGGAACCGGACCCGCATATTGTGGAAAAGACTGTCGAGGTGGCCCATGTTCTCAACCGGCTCCTCCAAATAATGCCAATGTCCCTAGTCTAGTGACGCCTGCATTTTTTAACGGGATCGTTGCCAAGTCTGCACGCAATTGTCCCGGGAGAGGTTTTTATACACGGGCTGCCTTTCTTAATGCCATCAAAGGCTACCCACGTTTTGGTAGATCTGGTTCGATCGCAGATTCGAAACGCGAAATCGCGGCTTTCTTTGCTCATGTTAGTCATGAGACTAGAAGTAAGTACGTTATTAAGGGTTGGACAGGCCAATACTAGATTATTTTTGGACAACATATGTACGTCCATTAATTTTAACGTGACGATTTTGTCCCACCCATTTTTTCAAGAATGATCCAAATCCTGCTTTTCTAGCAATTCATGCGATCAGGGTTTAATAGTTATCCTATACATGAATATTTTTAAACCAAACATGTGACACTTTCCAATAAAACGTGTGTAATGTTAATTTTGACTTTTTCTTATATGGATTCGCAGACTTTTGTTATAAAGAAGAAATAAATGGTCGTTCAAGAAACTACTGTGATAGGACCAACACTCAATATCGTTGCAACCCTAAAAAGAGTTATTATGGAAGAGGACCGATCCAACTTGCATGGAATTATAACTACGGTGCAGCCGGCAAGAGCCTTGGGTTCGACGGACTCAACAACCCCGAGATCGTGGCTAGAGACCCAGTGGTTTCATTCAAGACCGCCTTGTGGTTTTGGATGGAGAACTGTCATTGGGATTTCGCTTCTGGTAAGGGGTTCGGAGCTACAATCCGAGCCATCAATGGAAAGGAATGTGGCCGCGGGAACCCGAGGGCCGTGACCTCTCGTGTCACATATTACATTGCTTACTGTAAGCAATTTGGTGTTAAAACTGGCAATCAACTTAGATGCTAGACTCTGGTCGTATTAATACCATGTGAAAACCGACACCAGGCTTATAGGGTTTTTCGTTAATGAAAACCATCTCCTAGTTGGCCTATATCGTGTTTCATCAAAAGGCTATGAGTTTAATCGTTTTTAATAATTGTTATATATAACAATAAATGTTTTCAGACTGATAAATAAATATTTTGCTTTCATATTTGATGGTTAAGAATGTTACCTGATAAGATAAGAGTGATAAGATTTGTTACACATATCGAGAAAAAAAGCTTCCTTACAAACTTACATTAGATAGTAATTAATGCAAACTTTATTAAATTATGATGCATTTTGATCATCAAAATATGTTGTTAATTTTGACTTTTTGTGCATCGATCCACAAAGTTTTGTTATACACAAGAAATGGATGGTCCTTTAGAGCTAGAGAATACTGCAATACGACCAACACCCAATATCCATGCAACTCAAACAAGGGTTATTATGGGAGAGGTATGATCCAACTCTCATGGAACTACAACTATGGTGAAGCTGAAGAGAGCCACGGTTCGATTGACTCAATGCCCTTGAGATAGGGGATAGAGACCAAATGGTTTAGTTTAAGAACACCTTGTGGCGACAAATATGTATATCATAAATACTAATATATATATATATATATATATATATAGGGTTGGGTTTACGTGAGACCAACCTGTTTTCGTTAGATCTTTTTTACACTTGAAATTTCACTGCAAAACGTTGTGAAAGTTAGAAAAAGCAGACTTTTCATAGCAAAAACACTGTTAAGGTTACCTTCACAACATCTTGCTGTGAAGTTTCAATTGTAAAAAAGTGGTCTTACGGGTCTCACGAAAACAAGTTGGTCTGACGTGATTCCAAGTATATATATAGGGACTCATTCAAGGGAAAACTGATTAGTTTGTGGTAACTGTGAGATCCAATCTCAACCACAAATCAACGGATAAATTAGAAAATTAATAATTATGGTAGTTTGAGTTAAAACTATAATTAGAAGGCATTTTAGGTATTTTTAAAAAAACTCATATTTCCTCTCTTATCTCTCCTCTCTCTGACCTCCGATCTCCGGCCTCCGGTGAACATTAATCCGGCAAGTACCAAGTAATCACAAAGATACACAATGTGATACTCATTGTGATATACTGTGATACCATTGTGATACCAACTACGATACCAACTCAAACATTAAAAACAAAGATACACAATGTGACACCCATTGTGATATATTGTGATACCGATTTCATCGGAGACCGGAGATTGGAGGTCGGAGAGATGAGAGAGGAGAGAGAAGTTTTTTAAAAATACCTAATATGCCCTCTAATTATAATTTTACTCAAACTACCATAATTATTAATTTTCTAATTTATCCGTTGATTTGTGGTTGAGATTGGACCTCACAGTTATCACAAATTAATCAGTTCTCATTTGATTAGGCCTATATATATATAGGGGTTCATTGAAGGGAGAATTGACTAGTTTGTAGTAACCGTAAGATCCAATCTCAATCACAAATCAATAGATAAATTAGGAAATTTATAATTTTGGTAATTTTAAATTAAAATTTTAATGCAAGAACATTTTAGGTATTTTCTCTCCTCTCTCGTCTCTCCTCTCTCCGTCCCCCGTAATCCAGCCTTTGGCCACCGTTGTCAGGTGATACTACTGTGATACCTAAAATTATTGACTATGTTAAATAAAAGACACAGTGTGATATCCAATCACATATAATATGCATTATGATACAACTGTGTTACATATCCGACCGACCACACAAACAACCTCAGTGTGATACCCAAGCACATATAAGATGCACTGTAATACCACTGTGGTATCACCGAACGACGGTGGCCGGGGACGGAGAGAGATGAGAGAAAATACCTAAAATGTCATTGCATTAAAATTTTAATCTAAATTACCAATATAATAAATTTCTTAATTTATCTATTGATTTATGGTTGAGATTGGATCTCATGGTTACCACAAACTAATTAGTTCTCATTTGATTAAACTCATATGCATACATATATGTACGTGTTTTCTATGATTAGCTAGTGAATCAATGATACTGAACTTTTTTAAATAAGGATATATACTAAATATATACTTAAAGATAAGACAATAAAAAACGTCTTTCAAAAACTATCTATTGAGTCATGACATGCCATGGATATGATATGACGTATGAGACAAGCTTTGAGTCATTTTTCTTTGTTTGCAAATATCATGAAAACCATTAATTGTTGCCACTCATCCTTCACTCTAATTTGCACTATCATTTCAAGTGCTTCACATCTCTTCTTCTACATCAACTTTCTCCATATAATTAAATTTTAATTTTAATAAAATTTGGTTTATAACACACCAAAAATTTATAAGTATTGTAATCCAATAATTGGTTGGTTTATAGAACTTAAGTTTATAGGAACAAACAATTGTGTTTATACCATGCTTTTAAATATCTTAACAAAATATTTAAGACGTTTTGAAATAAAATGTTCCATTATTTTTTTACAGAACGTTCTTGAAGAGTGTCTTTTGAACATTTTTATAAAACACTTAGTTTGTTTGTATCACACACTTTTCTTCAAATGAGGTCATATAAAATTAAAAACTAAATGGACACTTTATTTCAAAATTGTTCGAAAATTTTTGTTAAGACGTTTAAAAACGTCTTATAAACTATAAATTTATTGTAACATTGTTTATACTGGATATAAATTTAAGTCCTCTAAAATGGTTTAATCATTACTCAAATGTATATATGTCATGCAACTAATCTTATTTTAGTCGGAATTTAGACAAATACCTTATGCATTTGCGTCATATTAGAAAAAACAAAAAAAATCTTTATCTAGATTTGTATAAAGATCCATATTTGCATTAAAATCTTCATTTACGTAAAAAAAATCTGAATATACATTTTACGCGAATGCATAAAATATTAGGGTAACTCTAATGAAAATAATGAAAAAAGTCTGGAAAAAAAACCAATGGACTTTCATATTTTGAATGATTAAATCCCTAAATATTTTTTGAACCAAAAGAGTACTTGGATCTATAAAAATAAACAAATATACCAAAAAATTACTTACATTTACGAAAATATACTTACATTTAAAAAAGATTATTGATAAAATTTATTTTAATTAAAAATAAAATATATTTTCTCAATGATTT
>NC_037543.1:18212783-18213897 GCF_001531365.2 Cynara cardunculus var. scolymus
AAATTCTTTTTTTATTTTTTTTAATTTGGAAAACCATTAACAAAATATTTTATATTTTTAATCATAATATATTTCATCAATAATCTTTTTTAAATGTAGGTACTTTTTTTGGTATATGTGTTTCATTTTATATATGTAATTACTTTTTTGTTTCAAAAAATATTTAAAGACTTAATTGCTGAAAATATGAAAGTTCATTGGTTTTTTTTCCAGGTTTTTTCTCTTATTTTATCACATTAATCAGTTATATAGGTTATAAGAATGTATCTAACATGTTTTAAAAAGTCCAAAAATTTATTTAACAGGTTTTGGAATGTTCAAAGACTTATTTGTTCCAAAAAATTGTTCAATAATTTAATCATTACAAATACTAAAATCCATTGAGTTTTTTTAGATTTTTCCATTTAAAAAATTATATGATGAAAATGCAATGTGAATTTAACTTTTTGACGGTTGAAAGTCAAAAATCTTCTTCCACCACTCATAGTCATTAATGACATTTTATGTGATGATGGTTATAGAATACGAGATTAGTGGAGTTTTGTGGAAAATGTGGAACATTTTATTATATTATTTTAGGGAAAAGTCTAAAAACGTAACGAATTTTAGTGTTTGGAATTATTAAGTTGTTAGATAATTTTTTGAAATAAACAAGTTTTTGAATATTTCAAAACCTGTTAAATAACTTATTGGACCTTGTAAAACTTGTTAGATATATTCTTATGTACAATTAGTTAATGTGGTAAAATAATCAACAAAAATCAATGAAGTTCCATATTTTGAATGATTAAGTTCATAAATATTTTTTGAACAAAAAAATACTTACAACTATAAAATAAAACAAATATACCAAAATAGTACTTATATTTTAAAAAAATTATTGATGAAATTTATTTTAATTAACAATAAAAAATAATCTGTTAGAGATTTTTTAATTTTTTAAAAAAAATTACTGATTAAATTTGTTTTAATTAAAAATAAAATATATTCCATTGGTGATTTTTCAAATTAAAAAAATAAGATTGGACCTCACAGTTATCACAAATTAATCAGTTCTCATTTGATTAGGCCTATATATATATAGGGGTTCATTGAAGGGAGAATTGACTAGTTT
>NC_037543.1:18214718-18223121 GCF_001531365.2 Cynara cardunculus var. scolymus
ATATTATTAAACCAAATATAAATTATTTCGTTATTGAACGTAAATTAACTTATAATAAAATTTGAATTGAAAAATTACACAAAAATATGAATTTTAAATAGTTAATTTGATACTATTATTGATATATTTTTGTCAAATTTTTATGATATCTTCAAGTTTATATTTTATTGAAAAATAAAAACAGCATCGCTTTTTCAAAATCACATAAGACCATACTATAACATCGACTGAGATAAAGAATAAAATGAAATATAAAAATCAAGATTTATCTCGCTCCATTGCACGAGTACCCTTTTAGTATTTTCAAAATCAAATCAAACTAGAAATCAAAACGAAAATCTTTTAATTGTAATTCTATTTCTTTTAAAAACTACTCTTTAATAAATAAATAAATAAATAAAAAAGATAAGTTTATAAATAATTTTATTTAAAAACATAAATAATTAAAAAGGAATTTCTAAATATATATGTATATAGAAAATATACATATATTTACCGGGTTCCAATGAGAATAAAACTGATGGTGAGCATACATCTCTCTCTTGAGCAACCTTAATCTTCACTTCACTCACCTTCATAAACTTTTACACACTTTTCGGTCACTTTCAAATGTATGAATTTGTTAAAGTTTAGTCATTATGATAAAAATAGGTCAATTAAGGTAGTTCAGTCACTAACAAATGTGTCATCACATTAACAAGTTTAATTTGTTTATATATATATATATATATATATATATATATATATATATGAGCCATTCAAGGGGGAACTCAGTATTTTATGAGATCCAATATCAACCACACAACAGGGGTTAAATTAAGAAATTAACAATTTATGGTAATTTTGACTTAAGAATTTAAATAAAAGGCATTTTAGGTATTCTAGAAATCTTATATCTACTCTCCCCTCTCCCATCTCCCTTCCAGCGTGAACATTACAACAAGGTACCGACTGATACCTACTATATACAGGTTGTGATACCGACTGTATACACGTTGTGATGCCCTAATACACAATGTGATATCCACACACACGTTGTGATACCCTAAGATACACAATGTGATACATATGTACACATGACTCTAGGGAACGACGAAAAGCGATGGGCAACGAATCTGTTGTAGTCACCGGAGTGGTGCGTTGAACAAAGAAACTGCTCTTCTAAGGAGAGGGGAGAGAGAGAGATTGATTGTAAGTTTTTAATTTTGAGTTGTGGAAAGAGGGAGAGAGAGAAAAATAGCATTAGCAACCCTTAAGATAGGGTCCTAGTCAAAACATATCAAATTACTAAATTACCCTTTAATGTTTAATTAACAATAAAATTAATTATGTCAAATGAGTGGTTCATATTGAATTTACAATTATCACAAATTATTCAATTTGAACCTAATTTTCATTAGGAACCAATCCAAAGACCTCCCACAGTGCGATGCATGGCATATTCATTAGGAATATAGACATGTTATTCAACATGAACGTTGTAACATATTCATTATGAATGTATGATTCATGATGAATAACACGTCTATATTATGTTATTTAGTTGAAGGTTATCACCTTCATAAAAAAAATAACTTAAAATTTACATAATATAAGGATATCTTCATTATTTCTCATATTTTCACTAAAATGAAATTTCTCACATGATCTCATTACCCCAAGTATATACACACACGTACACTTACAGGGGAGGGTTTAAATTAGAAGTCCAAAAATATTGAGAATCTGAGAAGAGATCTTAATCATTAGATAAGATTTTTTAAGGACAAGATCTTAAAAGGTAACTTATACAAATAAGGAAGTTGAGGGGAGGCATTTTGAAACATTTGTTAATACACTCATTTTTGTAAATTAATTCACGTACAATTTATAGCCGGAGATTAAAATTTTAATTAATTAATGATTGTGATTGGTGCTAAAGGTTCTCAACTTTTTTTATGGTTATTTGAGTAACGTCGTGTATATATATATATATATATATATAATATTATAATTGTGATTTATATATGAAATACTGTATATTAATGCATATTATTTAAAATTCAAGATTACAAGTAAATTATGTATAGATACAACTTATTAAAGTTCCATGTTTGAATTTGTATACCTGTGGATAAATATAATCAAATTCAAACTAGAAATCAAAACGAAAATCTTTTAATTGTAATTCTTTAGTTAAAAATAAAACATATTTTGTATATGATTTCTGAAATTAAAAAAGATTTAAAATGATTACTGATGAAATTTGTTTTAATTAAAAATAAAATATATTCCATTGGTGATTTTTCAAATTAAAAAAATAGAAAAAAGATTTAAAATGATTACTGATGAAATTTGTTTTAATTAAAAATAAAATATATTCCATTGGTGATTTTTCAAATTAAAAAAATAGAAAATATTTTTATTAAATTACTGACAGATTCACGATAAAATTTAACTAATTACATAATTAATTAAGTTTAACGAGTTTTTATTCTATTGTATCTTGTCCTCTCATGTGCCAACAAGTTTTAGGGTTGTATAATTATTAATTTAATTTGACTAAGGGGCCGTTTATCAAACGCTTATTTGGGTAAGAGAACATCAAGTCACATCATCTTAACGGATAATATGGTAAGAACCAAGAATCTTACTCGGTAAAAGCCGAGACAAGGACCAAGAGTCTTACCCAGTAAGTGAGGACGGTGACTCTTATCACGATAAATGCTTACTGGGTAAATTGTTACATATGATATTTGTTTTGGTGGACTAAAATTTTACTGGTAAGCGCTTTCCGAATAAGTGTTTGGTAAATGGCCCCTAAGCTTAACGCTATGTTCAGGAACTCCAACATAATTAAACAAAAATCAGTTGTATATTTGGATAACTTACCAATTGGTGATCAGAGATAAAATATGAAACCAATTGCAACACTACATTCAGCTGTTCCAATTTCAAATAAGCTTTTGAAAAAGATTTGTTGCAAAAAGAAAAGATTGACGATTGATCCCACATCGATATGTAATAGAAGTCAGAAGCACTTAATAAGGAGATTTTGTGGCCCATTGACCACCGGGCTTGGTAGCGCTTGCCTATAACCCAAGTGGGGGTATGAAAGTGGAATGGACCTTGAGTTGGGATCGGTTGGTTGGGTTTGGTGTTGCAATATCTKGCTYGCCCATTCCAAGTTGAGAGTTGGTTCATGTGCCTCGAGCGAAGGCTTGGGTCACTTASACCTTAGAGAAGGAGGCAATGCGTTAGGCTGGCTTTACAGAGCTGCGACAACTCTTCGYTCCTGACAGTGGAAGGATCACGAGCTTGGGCTCGTCAGATCCTGTGTATGCCTACTCGTCTCACTCAAAGGAACACCCACTTTTTTCTTTACATCAATGTCGTAAATTTGAAGTTTCTAATAGAATACTTTATAAAGTTTAGGTTTATAATACCAAAGTATAAAGTGTTATATGTAAAAGTGTTACAATAGATTTATAAAACGTTTTTAGGCGTTTTAACAAGTTTTTAAAACACGTTTAAAATAAAGTGTGATATTACCTAGTTTATAAGAAACTTTAAGAGTAAGTCCAATAACGTATTATTTATGATGCTTTTACATTTTATGCGTTCTATAAAATCAATTTTATTGTTAATTTTGTTTTAAAAATAAGAGTAAACTATAATTTTCGTCTTTGTGATTTAAGAAATACTGTGATTTTCCTCAATGTGGTTTTGAAATTGCAATTTTCATTCTTGTGGTTTGTTATTATTTTTCGTCCCTGAGATTAAGGGGCCGTTTACTGAACGCTTACCTAGTAAGTACTTACTGGGCAATTTTCCCTACCGAATGAAGATGGCAAGGGAAAATAATAATAATAACAAGTTTTACTCTAAAAACAAATAATGGGAGACTTTGGTGGAGACTTTCACCCTATAAAATATAAATTATTATCCCTCTTTCACCTTCAAACAAAATGAAAACAACCCTCCTCTTCACCGGAATATTCCTCGCTGGAATCCTCCTCCTGCAGCCGGTTACATCTCAGAATTGTAACTGTGCTCGGAACTTGTGTTGTAGTAAGTATGGTTACTGCGGTACCGGAAACGCTTATTGCGGAAACGGTTGTTGAGGTGGCCCGTGTTTTCAACCTCCTCCTACAAATAATGCAGACATTCCTGGTATAGTGTCGCCGGCATTTTTTAATTGGATTGTTGCCAAAGCTACAGGCAACTGTCCCGGTTGAGGTTTTTACACACGGGACGCGTTTCTTAATGCCGTCAAAAGCTACCCACGTTTCGGTAAATCAGGTTCGGTTGCGGATTCGAAACGTGAAATCGCTGCTTTCTTTGCTCACGTTACTCACGAGACCGGATGTAAGTCAAGGTTTTCTTTTAATAACCAAACATGTTTAAAACATGGGTAATTTTTAACCGGTAACCGCTAGATCTTATAGCCATTAGATGCTATAGCTATTAACGACATGGATGTCGAGTTATAAAATTATATTATAACTTTTAGTTACGTGCAAAAATGTGACATTAAAATTAACCGACGTCACATATGAATTACTTAATAGAAAATTAGAGAAAAGAAACTAAAAATATATAAAAATTAATATTAACTTTATTAATTTTTTAATGTATTTTACCCATAAAAGATGTAGCCAATTTTGACTTTTCGTATATGGATGCATAGTCTTTTGTCACAGACAAGAAATAGATCGTTCAAACAAGTACTGTGATAAGACCAACACCCAATATCCATGCAACCCTAGCAAGAGTTATCACGGGAGAGGTCCGATGCAAATCACATGGAACTACAATTACGGTCCAGCCGGGCAGAGCCTTGGGTTTGATGGACTCAACGACCCTGAGATCGTGGCTAGAGATCCTGTAATTTCATTCAAGACCGCTTTGTGGTTCTGGATGAACAAGGTTCATCAAGATTTTGCTTCCGGTAAAGGGTTTGGAGCTACAATCCGAGATGTCAATGGAATGGAATGCAACGGTCGAAACCCCAACACCGTGAACGCTCGTGTTGGGTATTACACCAATTACTGTAATCAATTTGGTGTCGAAACTGGCCCTAACCTTAGGTGCTAGACTTCGGTCATGTTACCATGTGTGAACCGACACCAGTTTGGCTTATACGGTTTTTCATCAGTGAAAACCAACACTAATCTGGCTTATACAGTATGTTTTTAATAATTGTAGTATCTGAAAATAAATGTTCTCTTTCACTTTCGTATTTCAGTTTGTTGGAATAAAGACTGTGTTATAATAATAAAGCATTGTTTAACGTGGTTGATCCTTGTAAAATAAAAATGTTGCATAATTGGTCCTTATATGTGTCATAAGCCATTTTCAATAAACCCGCAGGTATGAACTAGTTGGACCAAAGATGTCAGATATTACAGTTACTAAAAAGGAAATTATGTTGATTATATATGAAAATAAGCATATAGGTATCACATACATTTCCATACTTGTAGCCATAAAACAACTACGTTTTCAAATAAACAACTATGCTCCTTTTGGTAGAAGACAGGTATTTGTACATCCCACCACTACCATGTCACTACTGTCGTCGTCACAACTATCACCCCGCCCCACCCCTACCCACACTCTGCCACACCCTTACTTTATAGGTTGGGATTGTTGGGGGCAGGCAGGGTGGGGAAAGGCGATGGGGGCGGGGAGTGGAGTAGTGGGTGGTAGGGTGGTAGTTGTGACGACTACAGTGATAGGATGGTGGTTAGTGGTGGATTGGAGTAGGGTAAGGCGGTCGGACGGGGGTTCACATCTCTTGTTCTACATCAACTTTCTCTAATTCATCTTGAGGGACTAATTCAATCTAAAACTGATTTTAATTACAATAAAATTTGGTTTATAAGACACCAAAAATTTATAAGTATTGTAACAGAATAATTGGTTGGTTTATAAAACTTAAATTTATAGGAACAAACAATTGTACAACATATATAAAAACATTACAATAAATTTATACCATGCTTTTAAATATCTTAACAAAATGTTTAAGACGTTTTGAAATAAAATGTTCAATTAATTTTTTTTATAAAACACTTGTTTATTTGTATAACACACTTTGATGTCATACAAAACTAAAAACTAAGTGGACACTTTTTTGAAATTGTTTGACACTCGTGGTTGCAACAAGATCATTGGTGACGTCCGATCATGCCTTAGCCAGAACATGCTCTAATTGGTCAACGGGTTAAGTGACTATCGAAAGCCGTCTTTTTTGAATTCAAAATGAATCTAGACAAATATTTTCCGATAGATTCTTTCTCATCATCTCGTTTTACGATTAATGACTCATGATAACCGAGATCTTATGAACTTATTTGAATTCGTGATCCTCAAAATTAATCAAGATCATGTTGCATGATGTCGGATTTCAAGCTTTGAAAACTTTGTGTAAGCTTTTCTTTAAAAATATCAGTATAATCTATAATTTATATAAATAATGTAGTATTAGATATCAATCAATATATTTATAAGTATATGTTGAAAAAGGGGGAATCGACTCAAATAGTCGATCTTCCCAATCACATTCATTTTTTAGCTTTTTTTCAATGGAATTCTTACTTTAGTCAGAATTTAGACAAATACTTTATGCATTTGCGTCAGATTAGAAAAAACAAAAAAATCTTTACCCAAATTTGTATAAAGATCCATATTTGCATTAAAATCTTCATTTACGTAAAAAAAATCTGAATATACATTTTATAAAAACGACTTATTGACTTATTTCGGTGTGACACCGGTAATAAGCACTTTTGAGTGTTTGGATAAACAGCTTATACTGGTGCCAAACCGGTAATAAGGAGTTTTTGAAAAAGTTAAATTATTCTAACTTATAATAAGTTGATAAGGACTTTTGTAGAAAAACAAAAGTTGTTTCAAATAAGCAATCCCAAACACCCCTAAAATGAAAACTTGGTTTTAAAATTGATTAAAAATAAATTTATTTTGGTTAATTTAAAAATTATATGATGAAAATGCAATGTGAATTTAACTTTTTGACGGTCGAAAGTCAAAAATCTTCTTCCACCACTCGTAGTCATTTATGACATTTATGTGATGATGGTTATACAATACGAGATTAGTGGAGTTTTGATGGTGAAGCTCTTGTGAAAAATGTGGAAAATTTAAAAAAAAAACCTAACGGATTTTAGTGTTTGGAATGATTAAGTTCTTGGATAATTTTTTGAATTAAATAAGTTTTTGGACATTTCAAAACTTGATAGATGCATCCTTGTGTACAACTAGTTAATATTGTAAAATAATGAAAAAAAATGTAAAAAAAACCAATGAAGTTTCATATTTTGAATGCTTAAGTCCATAAATACTTTTTAAACAAAAAAGTACTTACATCTATAAAATGAAATAAATATACTAAAAAAATACTTACATTTAAAAAAAAAAATTATTGATGAAATTTATTTTAATTTAACAATAAAAAATAATCTGTTAGAGATTTTTTAATTTTTTAAAAAAAATTACTGATTAAATTTGTTTTAGTTAAAAATAAAACATATTCCGTATATGATTTCTGAAATTAAAAAAAATTAAAAAAAGATTTAAAATGATTACTGATGAAATTTATTTTAATTAAAAATAAAATATATTCCGTTGGTGATATCCAAATTAAAAAAATAGAAAATATTTTAATTAAATTACCGATGGAGTAACGATTTTTTATTCTATCGTATCTTGTCCGACCATGGGCCAACAAATTTTCATTTTAATGTGCCAACAAGTTTTAGGGTTGTATAATTCTTAATTTAATTTGACTAAGCTTTAACGCTATGTTCAGGAACTCCAACAATTGTATATTTGGATAACTTACCAATTGGTGATCAGAGATAAAATAGGAAACCAATTGCAGCACTACATTCAGCTGTTCCACTGTTCAGCTCATATGCAAGGGCTTCTATTAAGATGTGTTTTGATATATCTTGAAGAACATATATATAAATTCAACACAGACAACATCTTGAGAAGCTCTCGGAGGTAAGACCGTACTTCTCGTCATCTCTTTACATTCGTTCAGTCGTCTCTCCCACCGCAAGCCTGGTGTGTATCGAAACTGAACGACTCAAGCAAATGATCAAAACCCATGTTAGCCCGGTTGCCAAGGAAGTGTTGAAAACTTGGTTGAAAGCTTATTTGAAAAAGATTTGTTGCAAAAAGAAAGGATTTTAATGATAGTGTTTTCCATGATGGTGAGATCTTTGACAATTCCCACATCGGTATGTAATAGAAGTCAGAAGCACTTAATAAGGAGAATTTGTGGATGATTAACCACCAGGCTTGGTAGCGCTTGCCTATAACCCAAGTGGGGGTATGAAAGTGGAATGGACCTTGAGTTGGGATCGGTTGGTTGGGTTTGGTGTTGCAATATCT